>NC_092716.1:170129649-170444483 GCF_047496885.1 Scyliorhinus torazame | reverse complement strand
CCCAATCAACTTTTGAAAGTTGCCGCCTAATACCCTCGAAATTGGCCTGGACCCAATTTTGAATTTTAACTTTTGGGCCAGAACTATCATTCTCCATAGCTATCTTAGAACTAATGGAATTAAGGTCACTGGTTCCAAAGTGATCCCTCACTAACACTTCCGCCACCTGCCCTTCCTTATTCCCCAAGAGGAGGTCAAGTTTTTCCCCCTCTCCAGTCGGGCCATCCACAAATTGAATAAGGAATTCTTCCTGAATACACTCAACAAATTTCTCTCCCTCCAAACCCCTAGTGATATCTGTCCCAGTTAATGTTGGGAAAGTTAAAGTCCCCAACTATTACCACCCAATTATTCTGGCAGCTATCTTGTGCTACTTTCCTGCCTCACTTATTAAGTGGCCACTGTGGTGAATGTATCATTACTGATAATTCACCAGTGCACTGTGTTATGTTATTAACCCTGTGGGCTCTACCTGTGGGCCATTGTGTGGCTTCACCCACAGGGGATATGTTGGGGCATGTACGGGCTCCGCCCATAACTCCACCCCCTTTACAGGAAATATAAGAGCTGCTGACCTGCGGGGCCGCCTTCAGTGTTGTACCGGTCACAGGCAGGCTCAGTTCTAAGCTGATTAAAACCACGGTTTACTTCACGTGTCTTCGAGTGAATTGACGGTCGCATCAGCCACTCTTAAATATTACTTACTTTAAGTACTTGAATGAAGCCTTCCTAAATCCCCACTTGTCCAGGTGGCAAAATGTGAGCTTCTCTAAAAGTTTCTTTGTACTTTGAAAAATGCTCTTTACACAAAGATTATTCGTCTTACTCCCAATACATGCGCATACTCCTTTTGTGTCACTAGAAGGCTATCTCTTTAGCACGGGCACTGTTGCGCATCTGTGATGCCGAGGAGTTGGCAGTTTCTACGAGTCCTCCATGATGGCCTTCACTTGTAGCAAAGTGACCTGAAGCTGAATCTTTTCTTGCCCCACAAGATCCGCAATATGTGTTGGGCGGGGGAACGGGTGACGGAAAAAGAAGCATCGAGTCTGATCCAGTGTTGGAATCTCATCTGAGGAAGAGGAACTACAAAGTTAATCTCTGCAATTCTCTGTGTCTCCACCTCTTCGCCATGAAGAAGACCCACCCTAAACCTTGCACTTTTATGAGGCTTTTAACATTGCTGCCTTTGGCTTGGTGCCAATCTTTCTCTGATTACTCTCTTGTGAAACATCCGGGGAAATCTTATTATGTTAATGGCACTATATATGTGCAAGTTGTTTTTGAATGATTGTATAAATTTGTACAGGAAATATGGTTGAAGTTGTATAACAATTCTAGTCAGAGATAGGACCAATGTATGAATGCTAGACTCGGGAAGGAAACAGCCATTTTGCATCAAGTTTACTACAGGCTGCAAACAGTCCCCTGAGAGTTGTTATTGAAATAGGCTAGAAAGCACTGCATGATGTCAGAACTGAGATTGCAACGGAAGACTTGAAACTGTGTGTGATGTGCGGAGATTAGAAAGGCAATATTGTAAAACTGTGGAGGAATCAAATCATTTTTCATTTGTTAGATTTGCAACAACAATAGGTCTTGGGAGACGAAACAAAACCACAGGCCAATCGTTTACCGCCTTTAGCTGATGGGGGAGCAGCACTATTATTTTTCTTAATTATGTTCATGTATGGAAAGGGAATGGATAAATAGAACTTGATGGCATTGCTGAATAAGTTTCAGAAACATTACAAATTTCAGAAGGATATTGTGTAAAAAAATGTGTAAAATGCCAATTCTTAAACTCAAAGAGATGAATTAATATATCAGCAAAAAAAGCGAGAATTTTGTGGGTACTGAGCACTCTTAGTCAAGCTTATTAAAGACAAACGTGTAGTCATTGTAACTGTTTACTGAGAGCTTTACAAAAAAATTCCTTCACTGTATGTAGTGTCATTGCCAAGGGTAACATGTATTACCACTCCCTAACTGTTGATTAAGTATCCCTTTATAGCAATGTTAACGGTAGCTTCCAACACTTTGCTGATGTTGGAATGTAAACCAATGGGCATGAATGGCAGATTGGATTTGTTCTGCATTTTGTGTACAGGACACAGCTGGGCAATTTCCATTTTGTCCGGTAGCTGGACTCAAGCTAGAATGTTGTCAGGGTCTGAAGCCTTTCTTGTGTCCATTGCCTGCAGCCATTTCTGGATGTCATATGGTGTGAATTGAATTGGCTGAAGACTGGCATTTGTGGTTTGGAGACTTTGGGATGAGGTCAAGATGGATAAGCCAATTGGCACTTAAGCCTGAAAGTGGTTACAAATGTCTCGACCTTGTCTTTTGCACTGATGTGCTAGGCTCCTCCATTGTTATGGATTGAGTTGTTTGTGGCCTTCTCCTCCTCCCACTAGGTATTTTCTTGTCCATCACCATTCATGACTGTATGTGGCAGGACTACAGAATTTTGATCCGATTGTTGGTTGTGGGATCACTTAGCTTGGTCTATCACATATTGCTTTTTGTTGAATATGTATGTAGTCCTGTGTTGTAGCTTTAGCAGATTAACACCTAATTTCTAGGTAGGCCTGGTCCTGCTCTTGGCATCATCTAGTACAGTTCCCATTGAAGCATGGTTGATCCTCTAGCTTTATTGCAAGAAGTCTGACAACAACCAGGTTAAAGTCCAACAGATTTGTTTCGAATCACTAGCTTTCAGAGCACTGCTCCTTCCTCAGGTGAATTAAGAGGTAGGTTCCAGAAACATAAATACATAGACAAAGTCAAAGATACAAGACGATACCTTGAAAGCGAGTCTTTGCAGGTAATTAAGTCTTTACAGGTCCAAACGGAGAAACTGAAGAGAGGGATAATCACAGGTTGAAGAGGTGTGAATTGTCTCAAGCCAGGACAGTTGGTAGGATTTCTAGGACAGTTGCTAGCATCTCTGGCTTTATGACAGTGGTAGAGTTAGAATATGCCGGAACACAGGTACAGATTGTGCTGATGATGGTCCACAACATCAAATAGATGCCGAGAGCTACCAGATCTGTTCTGAACTGAACTCATTTAGCATGGTGGTAGTGTCACATAACACGATGGAGGATGTCTTCAGTGTGAATATGGAACTTTGTCCCCACAAGGACTGTGCAGTGGTCACTTCTGCCAACACTGGTGTTTGCAGATGCATCGGCAACAGGTAGGTTGGTGAGGACCAAGATCAACTAGCTTTCATTTTGTGTTGGTTCTCTCACCGCCTGCTGCAGGACCAGTCTGGCTGATATGATCTTCAGGTCTTGACCAGCTGTTCACAATATACACTAATGGTTTGGACGAAGGAATTGCATTTAATATCTCCAAATTTGCAGACAACACTAAGCTGGGTGGCAGTGTGTGCTGTGAGGAGGATGCAAAGAGGCTGCAGGGTGACTTGGACATGCTGGCTGAGTGGGTAAATACTTGGCAAATGCAATATAATGTGGGCAAATGTGAGGTTATCCACTTTGGTGGCAAAACCAGGAAGGCAAATTATTATCTGAATGTTGGCTGTTTAGGAAAATGGGAAGTGCAAGAGACCGGGGTGTCATGGTGGAACAGTCGCTGAATGTTGACATGCAGATACAGCAGGAGGTGAAGAAAGCTATGGGCATGCTGGCCTTCATAGTGAGAGGATTTGAGTATGTGAGTAGGGATGGCTTGCTCCAGTTATACAGGGCCTTGGTGAGGCCACACCTTGAGTATTGTGTGCAGTTTTGGTCTCCTAGTTTGAGGAAGCACATTCTTGCTAAGGTTCACAAGACTAATTCCCGGGATGGCAGGACTGAAATATGAAGAAAGACTGGATTGACTGGGCTTGTACTTACTGGAGTTCAGAAGAATGAGAGGGGATCTCATAGAAACAGATAAAATCCTCATGGGACTGGGCAAGTTAGATGTGGGAAGAATGTTCTCGATGTTGGGACGTCCAGAACAAGGGGTCTTTTGTAAGGGCCACGAAGAATCCAGCACGAGTTTTAAGGATACAAAGTAATAACATTTATTTACTATAACATATATACATAACAGTAGCAGTAACTTCCCTTGCTACATACTCCTTCCTGCTGGTTCCTGAACTGGCCAGCTTTATTTATACTAGGAGTTTACTAGTGGTTTCTCCGCCCCCCTCATTGGGGAAGCTCATACTCCCACAGGATTGTGGGATAGTCATTAGTCCCCAGCCAATGGTAAGTCGGCAGGTTATAACATCCCTCCCCCCCCAAAGTCCAAGGAATCCATCGAAGACCCTGGCGCAGGAGGGTGTCGGACTCGTTTGGCCGCAGGCCGGACACCATTTGCACGCGGCGCTGGATCAGGCGGCGTGTAACGAGACGGAGACTGGCGCTTCCGTGATGAACGGCGCAGTTGTACATCCACGGCCCGTGGACCCGAGGATTCCCCCTCTGATACATCCTGTGTCTCCATCTCGGAGTCAGAGTCTGCTGCCTCCGTCATGTCAGCGTCTCTATCTCCATTCGGTCCCGTAACGACCTGCGCAGGCTTCGAGTGAGGCACCAGTGGAAGATTGTGAGGACTACCTTCCCTTGTCTCTGGTCTCTGCGGCTGTTGAAATGAGCTCCGGGGGCGGGGAATCTTTTGAGGGGATGGTCTTCTGGACCGAATGTGGTCTACATGTTTTTGCTGGAGACGACCCTGGGCTTGCACTTGGTAAGATATAGGGCCCGTTTGGCGAAAGATTACCCCAGGAACCCATTGGGCACCATCAGCAAAATTCCGAACGAACACTGGGTCACTGGGTGCAAACTGCCGAATCGGCCGATGCCGAGAAAATCCCTGTCCCTGCCGTTCTTGTGTGCGGCGTACTTTTGCGCCAATGTCCGGGAAAACCATACTAAGGCGGGTGCGAAGTCTCCGGCCCATTAGGAGTTCTGCGGGAGCTACCCCAGTCACTGCATGGGGGGTGGTCCTGTACTTAAACAAAAAGCGAGCCAGTCTCGTGTCCATTAATCCGGAAGACTGCCTGTTTAAGCCTCTTTTGAATGTCTGCACTGCGCGCTCTGCCAACCCATTTGAAGCCGGGTGGTAAGGGGCAGTGCGGATATGGCGGATGCCGTTCATCTTCGTGAACCTCGCAAACTCCTCACTCGTGAATGGAGTGCCGTTATCCGTGACCAGCACCTCGGGGAGGCCATGCGTACTAAACGATAAACGCATCTTTTCAATTGTTGCGCAGGATGTTGTCCCCTGCATCTTATGCACCTCTAGCCATTTGGACTGGGCGTCAATTAGTAGAAGGAACATGGATCCTTGAAAAAGGCCTGCGAAATCTGCATGCAAGCGTGCCCAAGGCCGCCCTGGCCATTCCCAGTGATGTAGGGGCGCGGCCGGCGGAAGCTTCTGATGTTCCTGGCAAATGGAGCAGTTTTGGGCCACCTTCTCAATGTCGGTGTCGAGGCCTGGCCACCAGACATAACTCCGGGCCAACATTTTCATTTTGGTCACGCCTGGATGCCCATTGTGCAAGTCTGATAGTATCAGCTCCTGGCCTTTTTCCGGGACAATCACACGCGTCCCCCACAAGAGGATGCCGTCTTCCACGCTGAATTCTGACAGCTTGGAGGAAAATGCCCGCAACTCGCCTGGGAGCTGTCTATTCTGCCCACCATACAGGACTATGTGCCAAACCTTTGACAGGACTGGCTCCTTCTGGGTCCACTCACGGATCTGTGATGCCGTGACAGGCAAGGTGTCCATAAAATTTCGGGTTGCAACCACCTCACCGGTCGTGGGGGTCGACATGGGGCCGGTCGATAAAGGCAATCAGTGCGTCGGCATTTGCTATCTGCGTACCTGGTTTGTGCTCCAGAGAATACTCGTATGCAGCAAGCAACAAAGCCCAGCGCTGGATCCGTGCAGAAGCAATGGGCGTTATTGGCTTATCCTCTCTGGAAAGTCCCAGCAGGGGCTTATGATCAGTCACGATAGTGAAATGGCGGCCGTACACTTACTGTTGCTTGCGACGACAATTGTTGCTTTACCCGCCGGAAAGCGGTTTCTTGCGGCTGACCCCAAACCCAGGTGTGATTTTTCTTTAGCAGAAGGTGCAAAGGGGCCAGCGTAGTTGCCAGATTGGGGAGGAACTTCCCGTAATAGTTTACGAGACCGAGAAAAGAACGAAGATGCGAAGTGTCAGTCGGGGCGGGGGCATGTTGAATTGCACGCACCTTCTCTGCGACGGGGTGCAGACCTTCGCGGTCCACCCGATAACCTAGGTAGACGACTTCCTTTGCCTGAAATACGCACTTTGTGCGACGTAAACGGACTCCAGGCTCCGAAAGGCGTTTAAGGACAGCCTCCAGATTTTCCAAATGTTCCTGCTCCGACGTCCCTGTAATCAAAATGTCATCTAGGTAGACAGCCACACGTGGTAAACCTCTCAAAATGCCCTCCATAACACGTTGAAAAATTGCGCAGGCAGAGGATACTCCAAAGGGCAACCGTGTATATTCAGACAGGCCCCGGTGTGTATTAATCGTTACATATGGTCGGGAGGCAGGGTCCAGCTCCAACTGCAGGTAGGCGTGACTCATATCTAATTTTGTGAACGAGAGTCCACCTGCAAGTTTCGCGTAGAGATCCTCTATGCGAGGCATTGGATATCGGTCGAGTCGGGAAACCGTATTCACTGGAAGTTTATAGTCGCCACACAAGCGAACTGTGGCATCTGGCTTCATTACAGGTACAATTGGTGTTGCCCAGTCAGCAAAACGGACGGGCCTGATAATACCCAAACTCTTCAAATGAGTGAGCCCCCCTTCTACCTTCTCGAGCAAGGCGTAAGGCACTGGGCGCGCCCGGAAATAGCGCGGCGTGGCTCCTGATTCAACTTGGATACGGGCTACGGTCCCTTTTATTTTCCCCAAACCAGGCTGGAATACATCTGGGTATCGTCCTAGCACCTCAGTCAACCCTTCAGAAAATGTATCTTCCAACCTGTATCCAACAAAAATCCAGGGAGGTGGCTTCAGCAGTGTAGACAGCTATTCACTTTAACCTTCGTCGCCAGTTTTGTAAGGGCCACGAAGAATCCAGCACGAGTTTTTAGGATACAAAGTAATAACATTTATTTACTATAACATATATACATAACAGTAGCAGTAACTTCCCTTGCTACATACTCCTTCCTGCTGGTTCCTGAACTGGCCAGCTTTATTTATACTAGGAGTTTACTAGTGGTTTCTCCGCCCCCCTCATTGGGGAAGCTCATACTCCCACAGGACTGTGGGATAGTCATTAGTCCCCAGCCAATGGTAAGTAGGCAGGTTATACCAGGGTCACAGCCTAAGAATAAGGGGTAAGCCTTTCAGGACTGAGATGAGGAAGAACTTCTCTCAGAGTTGTGATCTTGTGGAATTCTCTGTCACAGAAAGCTGTGGGGGCCAGTGTGTTGGAAATATTCAAGAGGGAGCTGGACATGGCCCTTGCGGCTAATGGGATCAAGGGGTATGGAGAGAAAGCAGGAGTGGGATACTGAATTTGCATGATCAGTTATGACCATATTGAATGGTGGCACATGCTCGATTGGCCAAATGGCCTACTGCACCTATTTTCTATGTTTTTATGTCAGTAGTGGTGCGACCGAGCTATCCTTGGTGAAGAATATTGATTCCCCTTAAACAGGGCACGTTCTGTGCCCTTACTATTCTTTGGGTTTGTTCCAAGTGGTGATGAATGTGATGGACCACGAGGGAGCTGAGCTGAGGGAAGGGGCGTAGGTGGAGATCAGATTTCCTTGCCCATGTTTTACCTGGTATGAGGTTCTTGTGGTTCAGAGTCAATGCTGAGGAGTATCGTGGTCATTCTCTCTGGACTATATACCATTGTGCTACCACCTCCGGTGACTTTCCTGGTAGTGAGACAACGAACCAGGGATATTATGGAGGAGAAGCCAACCGGATCTGAGCAAAATGCAACTATTCAACCCACACGATACGAGCAGTGGTGTTAGTAATGTAAGTCATAAAGTCATAGATGTTTACAGTGTGGAAACAGATCCTTCGGCCCAGCTTGTCCACGCCGCCCAGTTTCTATCACTAAACTCGTCCCACTTGCCCGCATTTGGCCCATATCCCTCTATACCCACCCTGCCCATGTAACTGTCTAACTGCTTTTTAAAGGAAAAAAATTGTACCCGCCTCTACCACTGCCTCTGACAGGTACAATATGCAATACGTTTGGGTGAAGATGCAGATTAAATGGGTAAACTATAGATTATATAGTTAAATATATGGTAATTCAGGAGAGGAAACAAACGTCTAATATTTGATTCAACGTCTATTTGTTTTGAAAAACAATCTTGCTTCAGTACAGAAAGCAGACCCATTCTCATTATATAAGCAATAAATAAGTGGAAAGTTTGTGGAGTAGAACATTAATCTGGGTGCAATCACATTTATGGATGTGATTCAAATTGGAGTTGATGGAGAATGGGAATGCGGCCTCGATATAAGCAACAGATAGCTTCTGTTAAACAAGACTCCGGTGCTCAATGTACTGTTGGGTCTCAATTGGTTTACAAAAAGCTGAGTACATAGTTAAGCAAACCTAATGTGCATTTTATAATATACTCTGGCCAATCAAGCCTGCTGGAAAACATAATCTGGTGCATGAGAGGCAGAAACCAAAGTCTGGAATTTGAATTTGTGGAACAATGAATATAACCAGTCCTTCAACTGTGAGCATTCCAACACATTGATCAAAATCGTTGATGCAACCACTTGCAGTTAAAGTCGAACAGAGACCTGGACATATACAGAGATATATTTTAAAGCTTTGGATGAAGAGTAGGGAAGCAGAGTATACAAAAAAAGTCAACTTCTGAACCAGTCTTTCCTCCATTTAGCAAACTGTGATTACGATTCTAGACCAGATCCCAACACTTGCTAGGATACCAGACAGAAATTCCAATATTTTATTTTAATTTTTTAAGACTGAGGAAAGGATACTTTGCTCCAGGAGTGATTGCACAAAGAGATAGGAAATGGCAGGAATGGCACATTAAAACAATCTATTACAAACACAGTATTAAAATCTTTAACATCTCACGAGAAAATAGCTTCCAATTATCCCTCAAATAATACTATTCAGTACAATGAAGGCAATACCCTTAATTGCTTTCTTTATTCCCACTTAATCAACAAGAAAACAACCATCTCAGCTCTCAATTGACCTTAAATACCAATGGCACAGAGGATTTCTTGCTTTACAGAGTTATTCTTTGAGAAAGAGAGATCTCTTAACACTGCTTTATAGAAAATATCCAACTCTGGTCAGACCCATGCAGAAACTCTGGCTCAATGACTTCAAAAGCTGTTTCAATTGGCTTGTTTCAGCTCTCCCTTGCCCTCTGACACGTCTGCACTGCGTTAAAGACCGTCAATCTCTTTTTAACTAACTTTACAGAGAGCAGAACTGTATCACTGTGCACACAGCTTCAGTCAGAACTGAACTCAACTGAAATGCATTCTCAAAAAACATGATGCCTTAGCTCCTCCCAGCAATTACATAATCTCACCAAGCTGAAAATGAATTAACTCCGCAGGGAGTCCCCTTAATCCAGCACGGTAGCATTGTGGATAGCACAATTGCTTCACAGCTCCAGGGTCCCAGGTTCGATTCTGGCTTGGGTCACTGTCTGTGCGGAGTCTGCACATCCTCCCCGTGTGTGCGTGGGTTTCCTCCGGGTGCTCCGGTTTCCTCCCACAGTCCAAAGATGTGCAGGTTAGGTGGATTGGCCATGATAAATTGCCCTTAGTGTCCAAAATTGCCCTTAGTGTTGGGTTGGGTTATGGGGATAGGGTGGAGGTGTTGATCTTGGGTAGGGTGCTCTTTTCAAGAGCTGTGCAGACTCGATGGGCCGAATGGCCTCCTTCTGCACTGTAAAAAATGCAAATGAAAAAACAAAATTGCGTGGGCCCAAGCTTTTTATGATGGTTAAATGCACTTTTGGCTCCCAAACGTTTTGTTGTCTTTCAACCTAAGAATCTTTTAAAACATGATTTCAGCAGTCAAACACATTCTAACCCAGATTTTTAACTCTTAACTTCACCAACTACTTAAAGTAAAATATATCTGAAATTCCTACATTCATCACACTGCCGATTAAACTTGTGACAAAGTTTGTGGTGAGCAAGAGAATGGAAAAGCTTGCTGTAATAAATACGGTCAAAGAACCAAGCCAGTAGGTAGGCATTCGAATAATAGTCATTAGCCAAACTCTAAATAAGCAACGTACCATGATCCTAAACATTTAAATAAAGTGACAGCACGAGAACATGACCCAATTCAGAAAACCGAGGGCGCATGGTCAGCGTTGTCCAATTCTAAAATGATCTGTCTCTGAGTTATGGCACATGCTAAGTACAATGGGAAAAAGGGATGTGAAAGCTGTGCATGTTACCAGTCCATTGGACGAGACTTCCGGTTGCGGCGATGCGGAGCTAAGCCGCACGATTCGGCAGCTCCCGCGATCACGGACTTTCGGGCTCTCTAGAAGAGCCCCAATGGGAATTTTTTGAAGACGTTCCGTGTGGGAAGGGGAGAGTGAGGTCCCCCTTCACCGTTTATGGACCGGACCAGAAGCGAAACGGCCAAAAAAGCGGCGTTGGAGCAGCGGGAGAAGCGAGGGAAGAAAAACAAGATGGCGGTGGCCGGAGATAAAGTGGAATGTGGGCCGGAGCTGCAAGAGTTCATTAAGCGCTGTTTTGAGGAGCTGCGGAAAGAGATGCTGGCGCCTATGCTGTCGGCGATTGAAGGATTAGGGATGACCCAGATGGCCCATGAGGTAAAGATCCAGGAGGTGCAGAAAAATTTAATGAAAACGAGGATGAGATCTTGGGCCTGGCGGTGAGGGTGGAGGCGCACGAGGCGCTGCACAAGAGGTGGGCGGGAAGATTCGAAGACCTGGAGAACAGGTCGAGGAGAAAGAATCTTCGGATCCTGGGTCTCCCTGAAGGAGTGGAGGGGGCCGATGCCGGGGCATATGCGAGCACGATGTTCGAGTCGATGATGGGGGCGGAGGCCCCTTCGAGGCCTTTGGAGCTGGATGGGGCACATCGGGTGCTGGCGAGGAGGCCCAAGGCTAATGAGCCGCCAAGGGCGATTGTGCTGAGGTTTCACCGTTTCACGGACGGAGAGAGGGTCTTGAAATGGGCCAAGAAAGAGTGGAGCAGCAGCTGGGAGAATGCAGAGATCCGAATATACCCGGACTGGAGCACGAAGGTTGCAAAGAGGAGAGCGGGTTTCAACCGGGCCAAGGCGGTGCTGCAGCGGAAAAGAGTGAGATTCGGAATGCTGCAGCCAGCGCGATTGTGGGTCACATACAAGGATCAACACCACTATTTTGAAACGCCTGAGGAGGCTTGGACCTTTATTCAAACTGAAAAGTTGGACTCAAACTGAGGGTTTGTGAGGGTGAGGGGGATGTTTGATGTTTGTTGTACATAGGGTGTTGATCATGCGCAGGAAATGTTCCACGGGCTGGGGGATGGATGGGGATGGGGAAAGGGACCGGGTGAGAAGACCGTACGAGACGGTGGGCGCTGGTGCTGGAGGGAGAGGAGGTTCGGGGATGGGGGAAATGAGACAAGGCCGCGACAGGAGCTGCGCCAGAGGGGGCGGGGCAGACTTAGGAAAGCGCGGGCTTTTTCCCACGCAAGGGGGGGTCAATGGGACGGCGGGGGAAGCCGGGGTCAGCAGGAGCCAGCTGGCTTACGGGAGTGCTATGGGGGGAGCAAAAAAGCTAGACTCGGGTCTAGCGGGGGGGGGGGGGAGGGAATAGGGTTGCTGCTGCACTGGTCAAAGGGGAATGGGACACAGAAGAGGTGGTCGGGGCGGGGGTCTCCCGTCTGGGGGACTGGAGGGTGAGGGCGGTGCGGGCATGGGACTGGCCTAGAAAAGCAGATGGCTAGTTGGCAGGCGAGGTGGGGGGGGGGGGATGGGGGATGGGAGGCCCCCCAATCCGGCTGATAACGTGGAATGTGAGGGGCCTGAATGGGCCAGTAAAGAGGGCCCGAGTGTTCGCGCACTTAAAGGGACTGAAGGCAGACGTGGTCATGCTCCAGGAGACACATTTGAAGGTGGCAGATCAGGTCAGGTTAAGAAAGGGATGGGTAGGACAGGTATTCTACTCTGGGCTGGATGCGAAGAACAGAGGGGTGGCAATATTGGTGGGGAAGCGGGGGTCGTTTGAGGCCAAGAATATCGTAGTGGACAATGGAGGACGATACGTGATGGTGAGCGGTAAGTCGCAGGGGACGTGGGTGGTATTGGTAAATGTATATGCCCCGAACTGGGATGATGCTGGATTCATGAAGCGCATGTTGGGGCGCATTCCGGACCTGGAGGTAGGAAGCTTGATAATGGGTGGGGATTTTAATACGGTGTTTGACCCAGCACTGGATCACTCCAGATCTAGGACCGGAAAGAGGCCGGCTGCGGCCAAGGTGCTTAGGGGGTTTATGGAACAGATGGGGGGAGTGGACCCGTGGAGGTTTGCCAGGCTGCAGGCCAGGGAATTTTCTTTTTTCTCCCACGTGCACAAAGCCTACACCCGGATAGATTTTTTTGTTCTGGGCAGGGCGCTGATCCTGAAAGTGGAGGGAATGGAGTATTCGGCCATAGCCATTTCAGATCACGCCCCGCACTGGGTGGAACTGGAGTTGGGAGAGGAGAGGGACCAACGCCCGTTGTGGCGGTTGGATGTGGGACTGCTGGCAGATGAGGCGGTGTGTGGGAGGGTGAGGGGGTGTATCGAAAGGTACTTGGAGGCCAACGACAACGGGGAGGTGCGGGTGGGGGTGGTATGGGAGGCGTTGAAGGCGGTGATCAGGGGAGAGCTAGCTCCATCAGGGCTCATAGGGAGAAGATAGAGGGCATGGAAAGGGAGAGGTTAGTGGGGGAGATTTTAAGAGTGGACAGGAGATACGCAGAGGCCCCTGAAGAGGGATTACTTAGGGAAAGGCGACGTCTCCAGACGGAATTTGACCTGTTGACCACAGGGAAGGCAGAGGCACAGTGGAGGAAGGCGCAGGGGTCGACCTACGAGTATGGGGAGAAGGCGAGTCGGGTGCTAGGCACACCAGCTCCATAAGAGGATGGCAGCGAGGGAAATAGGTGGAGTCAAGGATGGAAGGGGAGCTACGGTGCGGAGTGCGGCGAAAGTAAATGAGGCATTCAAGGCCTTCTATGAGGAGCTGTACAGATCCCAACCCCCAGCGGGGGAAGAGGGGATGAGACGATTCCTGGACCAACTGAGGTTCCCGAGGGTGGAGGAGCAGGAGGTGGCTGGTTTGGGGGCACCAATTGGGTTGGAGGAGCTGAGCAAAGGTCTGGGGAGTATGCAGGCAGGGAAGGCCCCGGGACCAGACGGATTCCCGGTTGAGTTCTATAGGAAGTACGTATACCTGTTGGCCCCGCTGCTAGTGAGGACTTTTAATGAGGCAAGGGAGGGAGGGACCCTGCCCCCGACAATGTCGGAGGCGACGATCTCTTTGATCCTAAAGCGGGTCAAGGACCCACTGCAATGTGAGTCGTACAGGCCGATCTCGCTCCTCAACGTGGATGCTAAGTTGCTGGCAAAAGTGCTTGCTACGTGGATGCTAAGTTGCTGGCAAAAGTGCTGGCTACGTGGATGCTAAGTTGCTGGCAAAAGTGCTGGCTACAAGGATCGAGGACTGTGTCCCGGGGGTGATTCACGAGGACCAGACGGGATTTGTAAAGGGTAGGCAGCTAAACACCAATGTGCGGCGGCTCCTAAACGTGATAATGATGCCATCGGTGGAGGGAGAGGCGGAGATAGTGGCAGCTATGGACGCGGTGAAGGCCTTTGACCGAGTAGAGTGGGAGTACCTCTGGGAAGTGCTGCGTAGGTTTGGGTTCGGGGGAGGGTTTATTAGTTGGGTTAAGCTCCTTTACAGAGCCCCGGTGGCGAGTGTGGTTACGAATCGGCGGAGGTCAGAGTATTTTCGGCTGTACCGTGGGACGAGGCAGGGGTGCCCCCTGTCCCCCCTGTTGTTTGCATTAGCAATTGAACCCTTGGCCATGTCATTAAGGGAGTCTAGGAAATGGAGGGGGGTGGTCCGAGAGGGAGAGGAGCATCGAGTGTCGCTTTATGCAGACGACCTGTTGCTGTACGTGGCGGATCCAGTGGAGGGGATGGTGGAGGTTATGCAGACTCTCAGGGAGTTTGGGGATTTTTCGGGCTATAAGCTTAATGTAGGACAGAGTGAGCTTTTTGTAGTACAGTCAGGAGACCAGCAAAGGGGGATAGACGATCTACCGCTGAGGAGGGCGGAAAGGAGCTTTCGGTACCTGGGGATCCAAATAGCTAGGAGTTGGAGAGCCCTACATAAACTGAATCTGACGAGGCTGGTGGAGCAGATGGAGGAGGACTTCAAAAGATCGGACATGTTGCCGTTCTCGCTAGCGGGTAGAGTGCAGTCGGTCAAAATGGTGGTCCTCCCGAGGTTTCTTTTTGTGTTCCAGTGCCTTCCAATTGTAATCACCAAGGTCTTTTTTAAGAGGGTAGGCAGGAGTATGATGGGTTTTGTGTGGGCGAATAAGACCCCGAGGGTAAGGAGAGGGTTTCTGGAGCGCAGTCGGGACCGAGGAGGGTTGGCGTTGCCGAATCTGGGTGGCTACTACTGGGCAGCAAATGTGGCGATGATCCGTAAGTGGGTGATGGAGGGAGAGGGGGTGGCATGGAAGAGGTTGGAGATGGCGTCCTGCAAAGGAACGAGCCTTGGGGCGCTGGTGACGGCACCGCTCCCGCTCTCGCCGACAAGGTACACCACAAGTCCGGTGGTGGCGGCAACGCTAAAGATCTGGGGCCAGTGGAGACGGCACAGGGGTGCAATGGGAGCCTCGGTGTGGTCCCCGATCAGGGGTAACCATCGGTTTGTCCCAGGGAGGATGGACGGGGGGTTTCAGAGCTGGCATCAGGCAGGGATTAGAAGAATGGGGGACCTGTTCATTGATGGGACGTTTGCGAGCCTAGCGGCACTGGAGGAGAAGTTTGGGCTACCCCTGGGAAATGCTTTCAGATACATGCAGGTGAGGGCGTTTGTGAGGCGACAGGTGAGGGAATTCCCGATGCTCCCGGCACAGGAAATTCAAGACAGGGTGGTCTTGGGTGTATGGGTCGGAGAGGGCAAGGTGTCGGCGATCTATCAGGAGATGAAAGAAGAGGGGAAGGCGTTGGTAGAGGAGCTGAAGGGTAAATGGGAGGAGAAGCTGGGGGAGGAGATTGAGGAGGGGCTATGGGCTGATGCCCTAAGTAGGGTTAATTCCTCTTCTTCGTGTGCCAGGCTTAGCCTGATACAGTTTAAGGTGGTTCATAGAGCGCACATGACGGGGGCGAGGCTGAGTAGGTTCTTTGGGGTGGAGGACAGATGTGGGAGGTGCTCAGGAAGCCTGGCGAACCATGTCCATATGTTTTGGTCATGCCCGGCACTGGAGGGGTTCTGGAATGGAGTGGCGGGAACAATAGCTAAGGTGGTTAAACCCCGGGTCAAGCCAAGCTGGGGGCTAGCAATATTTGGAGTAGTGGACGAGCCGGGAGTGCAGGAGGCGAAAGAGGCCGGCATTCTGGCCTTCGCCTCCCGAGTAGCCCGGCGAAGGATCTTGCTAATGTGGAAGGAGGCGAAGCCCCCCCAGCGTGGAGGCCTGGATAAATGATATGGCAGGGTTTATCAAGTTAGAGAGGATAAAGTTTGCCTTGAGAGGGTCTGCGCAGGGGTTCTACAGGCGGTGGCAACCGTTCCTAGACTATCTCGCGGAGCGTTAGCGGAAGGTCGGTCAGCAGCAGCAGCAACCCGGGGGGCAGGGGAAGGGGGGTCTGTCTGGGGGGTATTTGAGCAAGAAAATACATGAAGGATCTGGAAAACTGAAATGTATGGGAGGAATCCAATGTACAAAGTTCTGTAACATATCATTTTACCATGTTTATGTCTTGCTATGTGCGTTTTCTTTCTATTTGTTAAGGGGGGGGGAGTGGGGGGGTTGTTTGTAAGGGTGAAAAATTGTGTTAAAAATCTTAATAAATATATATATTTTTTAAAAACAGTCCATTGGACAGATTTGTGCCTGCCAGGATACTTTTTGGGGGTCACCTCAGCCCCTGAACATTTTCAGTGCATCATATCATAGATGCGAGCTGCACTGAATGAGTGGATGTCACATCCTGGTTTGTGAAGAGTGAACAGAAATATGATGAAAGGTCCAAGGAAGTCTACCACTGTCTTTACACACAGTGTAAAGCTATCAGAATATGAGTAGATTCAAGGTATAGGAAGGTGGTTAAATCTGGCACATACTTAAAGCCAACCAGAAAAAAAGTGAAAAGGATCAAACATGTGCGAAAAGAAACGCAACAACAAAGGCAGCACTTTGGTGGTTAACATTTAAGGAAGATCCATGCTAAATTTACCTGTTGAGACTGATTAAAATATCTGCAAGAAGAGGATTACTTGAGATTGGACTGCTGAGTATGATGGAAGGTTTCAAGAGCTAATCCAACGTGACTAGACAACAACAATATCTGGCACTTTTAACGTAGTAAAATTCCCCAAGGCTCTTTATGGGAATGTTGTCAAGCAAATTCTCACACTGAGGCACATGAGATATTAGGACGAATGAACAAAAACTTGGTCAAAGTAATTTCTTAGGCAGATCATGAATGTGGAGAAAGAGGCTGATAGATTTAGGTAAGAATTCAAGAGCTTTATGGCCCAGACAACTGGAGGCGCTGCAGCCAGTCACTGAGCAATTAAAGTCAGGGAAAAGCAGTCAGAATTGAATGGATGCAATGACCTCCAGGCATGGTCGAGCCCAAGGAGGTTACCGAGGTATAGAGAGGTAAGATCATGGAGGGATTTGATAGCAAGGATTGGAATTTTAATATCGAAACATTGCTGGATCAGAAGCCAATCTAGGTCAGTAAACCTCGGGGTGATGGTGAACTGGATTGGTGTGAGTTAGGAAACGGGGAACAGAGTTTGAATCAGCTCATGTTAATGGAGGGTAGAAAATGGCAGGTTGGTCAAGGGAGCATCGGCATAGTCCAGTCTGGCTGCCAAGAAATTAATTTGACCATCGAGGATTAACAGTTTAGGAATAAGTGCTTATGTAACATAAGATGTAAATGTTACAGCTAGCAGTATAACCAGCATTTGTAACTAGTCAATACAAATAGGCAACTCTTTCTCCATTTGGGCAACGCTTTGGTGCAGAAAGTTCCACCAGCATGTCAAGCAAGAGATTTTCAGGTGCAGAGTGACTGTGAGCCTGACAGATAACAATAAAGACACCACTTCATGAAACGCCAAGTGATCACAGTGTACAAAAGTCAAGTTGCAGAAATGATGTTTAATAATATACAATAAAGGTTTTGTGCTGTACATTGTGTGGCATTGAGCCAAATTATCTGCGCAAGATCTATAAATGGTAGAAAAGACCTTTGTGTCCATATACACAACAACAATTTGCCAACAACAACTTGCATTTATATAGTAAAATGCTCCAGGGCATTTCACAGGAGTGTTATCAACCAAAATTTTACATTTAGCCACATATTAGGAGAGGTGACTGAAAGCTTGGTTAAAGAGGTAGGTTTTAAGGAGCATCCTAAAAGAACAAAGTGAGTTGGACAGGTTTAGACACAGAATCCCAAGGCTTAAGATATGAGCAGTTGAAAACTGTCAATGGTAAAATAATTATTATTGAGAATGTGCAAAATTTAAGGGCAGAGATAGCTTGGAGAGTTTCTGGACTGGAGGAGATTACAGAGATGGGGAAGACAAACTATAGAGGCATTTGAAAACAGGATTAGAATTTTAGAACTGCTAATAAAATTGCTGGTGGGCGAGGCAGTGTAAGGTGAGCTCAAGTTTCTGGATTGTGGAAGATGGGATGGTAGCCAGTAGCGTTCTGGAATATTCAAGCCGAGAGGTAAGACATGAATCAGGGTTTCAGCAACAGAGGGTCTGAGGCAGGGCACAGTCAGACTCTATTGCTGAGGTGCAGATAGGTGGTCTTGGTGATGACACAGATCAAAAGCTCAACTTGGGGGTCAAGATTGTGAATGGTCAGATTCAACCTTGAGTTGCCAGGGCGGGCCAGTGGTCAGGGAGCAGGGTCAGTGGTGAGGATTGAAGATTATGGCTTTATTTGTTCACCCATGTTTAGTTGGAAGATATTTCTGCTCAGCCAGAGTGTGACAACTTAGGGGTTATGGTAAGGTAGAACTGGCTTTATTGGAACACATGTGGAACCTGCAGTTGTGCTTTTGGATGACGTTGCCAAGGTGCAGCTTGCAGAGAAGAAGTAGAAGACTCAGGGTAGGTCCTTGTGAGAGTACAGAAGTAGCAGTGCTGAAAAAGGAAAAGAAGCCATTCTCTGACAGACTGGATAGTTAAGAATGGAGCTAGTCCGACCCAGAGGGGAAGTATTGAAGACGAATGCTGCAGTTACCCATGCCAAAGACAGCAAACACAAATTCTGAGCGGTCGACAGCAGACTCATAAACTGGTTAAAATGCTGCAGATGCAGCCAGATTGGCATAGCATTTTCAACATTTCCTGTCTTTATTTCAGATTTCCAGAATCTGTTATGTTCTGCTTTTGCTTTGGTTAAAAATGTATTTGCGTTAAGAGGCATAGAATGTAAAAGTCGAGATCATGCCCAAACTTTGCAACTCATTGGTTAGGCCACAGCTGGAATATTGTCAACAATCCTGGGCACCACACTTCAGCGAAGATGTGAAAGCCTTGGAACGGGTACAGAGGAGGTTCCCCAGTCCATTACCAGGCATGAAGGACTCCAGTTACGTGGAGAGCAGAGAAAAGTAGAGGTGACCCACTGGAGGTTTTCATGATATTTTTTGAGGTTTGGATAGAACAGAGAGAAAAGCTACCCTTCTGCCATGTGTTTCAATAACCAGAGGCCGTGGATTTAAAGTCATTGGTAACAGGACCTGGAGAGGAGAGGAACATTTTCTTTTTACTCCATTGTCAGGATCGGGATTGCTCTATCTGAAAAGGTGATGGGGGATGATTCCAAAGATAATTTTCATTGGGAGCTGGACAGGTACTTGAGGATAAGGAACTTTGACAAAACAGCAGGCATGTGGGACTAAGCACAACTGCTCTATCAAAGACATAGCACGGGTACGGTGGGCCAAATAGTCGCCTGCCATGCAGTGAATTCCTGTGATTCCAGATGACAAAGATGATCAAAACACCGTGTGCACAATGGCTTGTCCCTCCATATTGCACTCAAAACTTGGTGAGATGACAACTAAAACTGTTAGAGGGCTGATTAGAATGTTAACATCCAAATATACATTGTGATCCTGAGGTGTTACAGTATTGGATCTTCCGGGGTGAGTGGATTGTTAAAGAGGACCCTGTCTTCAAACGTCACAGTGCTCATGACTGATTGACTGACAGAACTCGTGAAAAATATATTGGAAACCTCAGAAAGTGAAACAGCTGGAAGGTTAGCAAATAATGACTTAATCTGGTAGGTCAGGACTTCCGGGTGCGGCTATGCAGAGCTAGGTTGCATATTCGGTAGCTCCCGCTTGGAATGGACTTTTGGGCTCTTTTACAGGGCCCCCACGGCATTTGTTTGACATTTCCCGGTGTGGCAAGAAGACTGCAGCATTCCCCTGACAGTGTCCCCCAGGAATGTTATGTCTTTTGGCTACTAAACCCGGCAGAAACAGTAAAAGATTTGGCTGTAACAGGATAAACAGGGCCCCTTCCAGCATGCAAGCGGGGGAAGGGCAAGCTTAAAGCTGCAAACTGACCTGAGGACCTTTATCAAAAGTGAATTCTAACAGCAGAGGGAACAACTGTGAAAAGATCTCACCAAGGCCACTGAAGAAGCGGGGACGAGGCTTCCGGTGGCGGCCATGGAGGAGTAGGTCACGCATTCGGCAGCTCCTGTCTGGAACGGACACTTAGACCTTTTTCAGGAGTTTCCACAGACATTTTGGGGCAGATTGGTGAAGCGAACACTGCCAAGGGATTCCCTCTCAAGACTTTTGGGCTCTTTTCAGGGCCCCCAAGGGCACATTTCCGACGTTTCCCGGTGTGGGAAGGAGGTAATAATAGTTCCCTGTCAGTATATGGCTTTAACTAGGAGCGGGGTGACAAAAAAGGTGATGGTGGACCAGAAGAAGGGAAGGAAGAAGGACAAAATGGCGGTGGGCGGAGACCAGGCAGCGTGGAGGCAGTGGGCGGAGGAGCAACAGGAGGGTATCCAGCACTGCCTCAGAGAGATTAAAAAGGACCTGCTAGAGCCGATGAAGGCCTCTATTGATAAGCTGCTGGAGACACAGACGGCCCAGGGGGTGGCGATCCAAGAGGCTCAACAAAAGATCTCTGACAATGAGGACGAGATCTTAGTCCTGGCGGTAAAGGTGGAGGCGCACGAGACGCTCCACAAGAAATGGCAGGAGCGGTTCGAGGAGATGGAGAATTGGTCGAGGCGGAAGAATCTGCGGATTCTGGGCCTCACGGAGGGGTTGGAGGGGCCGGACGTGGGGGCCTATGTGGTCACCATGATAAACTCGCTGATGGGAGCGGGGTCCTTCCAGGGGCCCCTGGAGCTGGAAGGGGCCCATAGAGTGTTGGCGAGGACGCCCAAGGCTAACGAGCCTCCGCGGGCGGTGCTGGTGCGGTTCCATCGGTTCGTCGATCGGGAGTGTGTGCTCAGGTGGGCCAAGAAGGAGAGGAGCAGCAGGTGGGAGAACGCGGAGGTTCGGATATATCAGGACTGGAGTGCGGAGGTGGCGAAGAGGAGGGCCGGGTACAATCGAGCGAAGGCGGTGCTGCACAGGAAGGGGGTGAAGTTTGGCATGTTGCAGCCGGCGTGATTGTGGGTTACCTACAAGGACCGGCACCATTATTTTGAGTCTCCGGAGGAGGCGTGGGCCTTTGTTCAGGCCGAGAAGCTGGACACAGACTGAGGGTCGGGATGGGCGATTGTGGATTGCGGTGGATATGTTATGCCTATTTTTGGTTGAGAGAGGGGGGGGCCTTTGCATTGTTTTGGGTTTCTTTTTCTCTGTGTTTTTCTCTTTCGGGTTGGGGAGGGTGGATGGGGCGGGTTGGGCACTGTTTTGGTTGGTGGCGGGGCCTGGTAGGTGGAGAGCGCGGGATTTCTTTCCCGCGCCGAAGACTGGGGGGTGCGGGACCGGGGCGGGGAAGTGAGGATTGTTTCCCGCGCTTAGAATGGAGGGGGAGAGCCTGTGAATGGGGAGCGGGAGAGGAGGGTGTGCCACACAATGGGAGGAGTCGAAGGGGAGGCGGGAGTGGCCGGGGTCAGCAGGAGTCAGCTGACTTGCGGAAGTGCAATGGGGGGAGTAAACCAGCTAGGATAGGTCCTAGCCGGTGGGAGGTGGGGGGGTGGGGGGGAATCGAGTTGCTGCTGCTCAGGTCAAGGAGGAGCTGGAGCGAGTGCATTCCCTTATGATATAGGGACAGTTTTATCCCACTTAATGGGAGTTGGTTCTGAGAGCTCTATTGCCTTTGCCTCAAGGGCCCTTTCAGAAGCAGAACGGAACTATGTCCAGATTGAGAAGGAGGGCTTAGCAGTTAGCACGGTGTGAAGAAATTCCACCAGTATGTGTATGGATGACGGTTTGACGTAGTGATCGACCATAAGCCATTACTGGTCATTTTAAGGAAAGACAAGCCCATATCATCCATAGGCTGGACCCAGAGAGACCCCATACTTTCAAGGTGAAAAGAATGATGCAGACTGGATGGCACTACAAGAAATCTGAGCAACTAAGGCCCGACTTCACTTATCAGGAAGAGTTGACATGTGAGGATGACGTGATTCTGTGGGGGGTCATGAATAGTTGTTCTGCCTCCCGCCTCCTTTCAAGAGCATCATATCGCCCACCCAGGGCAGACAAAGATGAAGATGCTGGTGTGCAGCTACGTCTGGTGGGCAAGCATAGATAAAGCCATTGAAAAATTGGCGCAACAGTGCCACCCTTGCCAAATGCAGCAGTCCCTGCCTTTGTCTGCCACTCTTCACCATTGGGAATGGCCAGTGACCCATTTTGACTATGCGGATCTTTTTCTGGGCGACATGTTTTTATTCCTGCTGGATGTCCACTCTAGTGGCTATCGGTTCAAGAGATGGGAACCATGATCTCGGCCAAGTGGTGCTTTGCACTGAGTGTTTGTCATTCATGGAATTCCCGAATCCATCGTTTCAGGCAATGGCAGCCCTTTTACAGGCAATGATTTCCAGGATTTTGTACAAGAAGATAGCAAACAACACACGTGGACGGCTTCGTACCACCCAGCATTAAATGGATTGACTGAGCACCGTTCAGACTTTCAAAAATGCAATGAGAGAGCAATCGGATAAACCCCCCAGCGGTTGGCTAATTTTTTGTTGTTGTAGATCTTAACCCCCAATCAACCATGGGCGTCGTATCTGCTGAGTTTCTCATGGGCCGTTGATTGAGAACCCGGTTGGATCTTGTGTTTCCAAATTTGGCGGGGAGGGTGGAGGCGTGTCAGGCCTCTCAGAAGAGTCAGCGGTCAGAGCAGGGTGGCGACAGATTGTTGCGGGTGGGAGACCCGGTTTTGGTCTGTAATTTCATGTCGGGTCCACCTTGGCTAGTGGGATGAGTTGTGGTCCAGTCAGGGCTGGTGTCATATGTGGCCAACGACAAACCATCAGAAAACGTTTCAACCACTTTAGGGATCAGGGGGTGGCGACCCCCAGCTTAGAGTCAACAAGTTCCACGAATATTGTGATCACTGCTATTTGGCCAAGGGGCGCCTGGGGCTCCATAATCTACTCAACCAGCTGCCCCCATCGAGGCTGGTGAGGCCAACTTACCTGTCATTGAGGTGGTGTCTCTTGAGGTGACTATTGACAATTCGATTTGCCAGAAGGCTGCTGAACCTGTGGCAGGGCTGTGGAGATCCATAAGGACTGGGAAGTCTCCGGACTGATTGACTTTTTGATGGACTCTCTCCCTTGTTGTCTCTGATAACATTTGTAAATTCTGTATGTAGTTTTGTTTGGGGGGGTAGTTGTAATAAGGGACTTAAGGGGGGACGGGTGTAGTAGGGTGACCCCTTTAACGGGTGGGCTTGATGGACCATGTGATCGAATCTGGGCCAATCGTATGAGAGTGCACAAACTTGGCCAATAGGGAGTTTGCTCGGGAATCTGGGAGCAGGACCCCGGGCAGTGTGGACGTGGGAGCAGGACCCCGGGCAGTGTGGAGGCGGGAGCAGAAGTGTAAAGAGCTGTTATATTTTATTCTGTACCTGTCATTTAACTGTCTTTGCCTTTCATCAATAAACCCCTTTGTTAACTATTGGAAGCCTCCAGTGTACGTCTCGAAACAACACCGATATAATGAACTGTTTAAATTTGTGTAGTGCGGAACTGAGTAAACACCATGGGCGGGATTCTCCCACAACCGGCTGGATGGCCCGACGCCGGCACCAAGAACGGCGTGAACCACTCCGGCGTCGGGCCGCCTGGAAGGTGAGGAATTTTCCGCACTTCCGGGGGCTAGGCCGGCGCCGAAGGGGTTGGCACCGCACCAACCAGCACCGAAGAGCCGGTGTACTCTGGTGCATGCACAAAACTGCCGGCATGATCTCGCGCATGCGCAGAACCGCCGGCGTGTGCTGGCGCATGTGCAGGGGGTTTCTTCTACGCACTGACCATGCGGAGCCCTGCAAAGGCTGGCGCGGAAAGAAGGGGTGACCCCACAGCACAGGCCTGCCTGCAGATCGGTGGGCCCCGATCGCGGGGGCCGGATCCACCCGCGCCCCCCCCGAGGACCGCACCAGCCGGCCTAACAGCCAGGTCCTGCCGTGTGGGACCATGTCCATTTCATGCCGGTGGTACTGGGTGAAAACGGATGGCCGCTTGGCCCACCGGGGCCCGGAGAATTGCCGGGGGAGGCCCAGGGGGGCTAGGAGAATCCTGTCCCATATGCTCAGAGAAGAAAGCATGTGACTTAAATAAAGCCTGACCCATATGCTGCAAATAGTTTTATGTTCAAATAACCAACAAATCATCACTTAGTGTATCTGCTGGGTGTGCAGCCTTTGTTGGACATATTGGCTGGATTTCTCCGGGTGTCGGGATTCTCTGTACCTGCTGACAGCACACCGCAACCCATGGGTTTCCTGGCAGATTGGGGTGGTTTCAATGAGAAATCCCATTGGCAAGCGGCGGGAATGTAGAATCCCGCTGCCAGCAATCAGCGCTGCTGAGAAATACACAGGTGAGGGTCCGGAGAATGCAGCCCATTGTTATCTGTACTTCTGTCCACCAGGATGGGAGACAATGTCAAACGGCCATTGCTGAGCTTTGTGTTCTGATAGAGATGGCCTTATTTGCCAAGTGTCAGGCCATGTGGAATTTCCCAGTTTCTACAGAAGTTACTAAAAGTCAAAGATCTTTACTGTCAGTCAATCTAGCTAAGCGGAACTTCGAGAATCGTAATAGTGAACCAGATTCAACTGAACCCGTGATTAGTAATCGTGTTTTCAGGTGCAGATCAGTGTTTGTGTCAAAAGAATCATGGGGGCATGGATTAATTATGCAGTCAATGGGGAATAAAGCAGATAATATAATAGAATGTTTCAAAATTATAATTAAAATAAACTGTAAAAAGAAGGTAATACTCGATAAGGTGACTACAATACGCCAGGGCGAGAGGGTAATATCTGAATCGGTGATTATAGATCCAGGGAAGAGACGGTAATATCTGATTCAATGATTAAAGTACCCTGGGGTGAGAGGCTAATCTCTGTATCGGTGATTATGGTGTTCGAGGTTAATATCTGACTCGGCGATTACAGTCCTTCGGGTATGGAGGGTAATCTCTGAATCGATGATTACAGTACACAGGGTATAGAGGGCAATCTCTGAATCAGTAATTACAGTAGGCCGGTAAGAGAGGGTAATATGTGATTCAGTGATTACAGTACGTTAGTGCGAGAGGTTAATATCTGATTCAGTGATTACAGTCCATCGGAAGAGAGGGTAATATCTGATTAGAAGATTACAGTACACCGGCAAGAGAGGGTAAAATTTGATTTGAAGATTACAATACACAGGAGCGAGAGAGTAATATCTGATCGGTGATTACAGTATACCAGAAAGTGAGGGTAATCTTTGATTCAGTGATTGCAGTATGCCAGGGTGATATGGCAATATCTGTTTCGGTGATTACAGTGTGCCAGGAAGAGAGGGTAATATCTGATTCGGTGATTACAGTACGCCAGGGCGAAATGGTAACATCTGATTCGGTGATTACAGTGTGCCAGGAAGAGAGGGTAATATCTAATTTGGTGATTACAGTACGCCAGGAAGAGGGGGCAATCTTTGATTTGGTGATTGCAGTATGCCAGGAAGAGGGTAATATCTGATTTGAAGGTTACAGTAGGGAGGGCAATATCTGATTCAGTGATTTTGGTGTGACGGGGTGAGAGGGTTAGATATGTTTACAGTATGCTTGGAAGAGAGGGTGATCTTTTATTCGGTGATCACAGTATGCTTGGAAGAGAGGGTAATTTCTGATTCAGTGATTACAGTACACCAGGGAGAGAGGGTGAACTTTGATTTGTTGATTATTTAAGTACACTCAGGTTTGAAAGTAATATCTGATTTGAAGATTACGGTACACAGGATAGGGAGGGTAATCTCGGATTCGGTGATTACTGCACGCCGGGAAGAGAGGGTAAATTTGATTTGGTGATTACAGTACGCCTGGGAGAGAGGGTGAACTTTGATTTGGAGATTACAATACACTGGGTAGGGAGGGTAATTTCTGATTCGGTGATTCCAGTATGCTGGGGTGAGAGGGTTATATCTGATTTGGTGATTACAGTACCTCGTGAAGAGAGGATAATATCTGATTTGCTGATTACAGTAGATCGGGAAGAGAGGGTAATATCTGATTCGGTGATTACACTATGCCAAGAAGAGAATGTAATATCTGATTCGGTGATTACTGTATGCCGGGAAGAGAGGGTAGACTTTGATTCAATGATTACAGAATGCTGGGAAGAAAGGATAGTATCTGATTTGGTGATTACAGTACAGCGGGAAGAGAAGGTAAACTTCGATTTGGTACTTAAAGTATGCCCATGTGTGAGGGCAATATCTGATTTGGTGATTACTGTATGACTGGGTGAGAGGGCAATATCTGGTTCGGTGATTACAATATGCCGGGAAGAGAGAGGAGTATATGGTTTGGTGATTACAGTCCACCGGGGTGCGAGGGTAATCTTTGATTCGATGATTACGATATTCCGGAAAATGAGGGTAATACCTGATTCGTTGATTACAATACACCGGGAAGAGCGGGTAAACTTTGATTCCGAGATTACAGTATGCCTGGGTGTGAGGATAATATCTGATTCGGAGGTTACAGTGCGGCGGTTAGGGAGGCTAGGTAATCTCTGATTCAGTGATTTCAGTAAGCCGGGTAGAGAGGGTAATTTTGGATTCAATGATTGCGGTATGGCAGGGTTAGAGGATAATCTTTGAATCAGTGATTACAGTGTGCTGGGAAAAGAGGGTGATATCTGATTCAGTGATTACAGTACACTGGGAAGAGAGCATAAACTTTGATTTAGTTATTACAACACACCTGTGTGTGAGGGTAATATTTGATTCAGGGATTACAGTCCACTGGAGCACGCGGGTGAACTTTGATTTGGTGATTACAGTACACTGTGGTGTGAGAGTAATATCTGATTTGGTGATTACAGTATGCCGGTAAGAGAGAGTAATATCTGATTCAGTGATTACAGTATGCCAAGAGGGAAGGGTGATATCTGATTCTGTGATTACTGTACACTGGAAGAGAGGATAATCTTTGATTCAGTGATTACTGTATGCCGGGAAGAGGGGGGGTACTATCTGACTTGGTGATTACAGTATGCCGGTGAGAGTGTAATATCTGATTCAGTGATTACCGTGTGCCAAGAAGGAAGGGTAATATCTGATTCGGTAATTACTGTACGCCGGAAGAGAGGGTAATCTTTGATTTGGTGATTACAGTATGCTGGGACGAGAGGGTAGTATCTGATTTGGTGATTCCAGTATGCTAGGAACAGAGGGTAATATCTGATTCGGTGATTGCAGAACACAGGGGAGAGCAGCTTATATTTTACACTGTGACGACAGTACACCAGAGTGAGAGCCTGTAATTAGTGATCCTGTAATTAGAGAATAGTGGAGTTTGACGGGAATCTTGAAGTTGTAGTTAGAGCAGAAGTTTTTGACGATATGGTTGATCCTGTAATTAGAGCTCATTGGGGTTTGACGGAATCCTTGATCCTGTAATTAGCGCTCATTGGGGTTTGACGGAATCCTTGATCCTGCAATTAGAGCTCATTGGGGTTTGATGGAATCCTTGATCCTGTAATTAGCGCTCATTGGGGTTTGACGGAATCCTTGATCCTGCAATTAGAGCTCATTGGGGTTTGATGGAATCCTTGATCCTGCAATTAGAGCTCATTGGGGTTTGACGGAATCCTTGATCCAGTAATTAACGCTCATTGGGGTTTGACGGAATCCTTGATCCTGCAATTAGAGCTCATTGGGGTTTGACGGAATCCTTGATCCTGCAATTAGAGCTCATTGGGGTTTGACGGAATCCTTGATCTTGTAATTAGACCTCATTGGGGTTAGATCAGATGGGTGATCCTGTAATTAGAGTTCCCGAAAGTTTGACAGGATCTTTGATCCTGTGATTAGGACTCACTGGAGTTTGATGGTATCCTTGATTCCGTGATTAGAACTCACTGGAGTTTGACGGGATCCTTGATGTTGCAGCAGTAGAGGCTACGATGGAGAGTGCTGATTAGTAAGTAATGGGTAACATTGGATACGTTCTTACAGATTGCAGGGTAGATAATGTAGCCCCACTTTTTAAAAAGGGAGGTAAAGAGATATCGGAATTATAGACCGGTCAGCCTGATGTCGGTATTGGGGGAAAATACTCGAGTGTATTGTTAAAGATTTAATAGCAGAGCACTGGGGAAAACAGTGGCAGAATCGGACAGAGTTAGCATGGATTTACGAAAGGGAAATCATGCTTGACAAATCTACTGGAATTCTTCGACGCTGTAACTAGCATAGTTGATGATCAAGAGCCAGTAGATGTGGTTCATTTGGACTTTCAGACCTAAGAGTTTTTCGAGGAGGTCACTAAGATGATTGATGCAGGTAGGGCAGTAGATGTTGTCTATATGGACTTCAGTAAGGCCTTTGACAAGGTCCCTCATGGTAGACTAGTACAAAAGGTGAAGTCACACGGGATCAGGGGTGAACTGGCAAGGTGGATACAGAACTGGCTAGGCCATAGAAGGCAGAGAGTAGCAATGGAAGGATGCTTTTCTCATTGGAGGGCTGTGACCAGTGGTGTTCCACAGGGATCAGTGCTGGGACCTTTGCTCTTTGTAGTATATATAAATGATTTGGAGGAAAATGTAACTGGTCTGATTAGTAAGTTTGCAGACGACACAAAGGTTGGTGGAATTGCGGATAGCGATGAGGACTGTCTGAGGATACAGCAGGATTTAGATTGTCTGGAGACTTGGGCGGAGAGATGGCAGATGGAGTTTAATCCGGACAAATGTGAGGTAATGCATTTTGGAAGGGCTAATGCAGGTAGGGAATATACAGTGAATGGTAGAACCCTCAAGAGTATTGAAAGTCAAAGAGATCTAGGAGTACAGGTCCACAGGTCATTGAAAGGGGCAACACAGGTGGAGAAGGTAGTCAAGAAGGCATACGGCATGCTTGCCTTCATTGGCCGGGGCATTGAGTATAAGAATTGGCAGGTCATGTTGCAGCTGTATAGAACCTTAGTTAGGCCACACTTGGAGTATAGTGTTCAATTCTGGTCGCCACACTACCAGAAGGATGTGGAGGCTTTAGAGAGGGTGCAGAAGAGATTTACCAGAATGTTGCCTGGTATGGAGGGCATAAGCTATGAGGAGCGATTGAATAAACTTGGTTTGTTCTCACTGGAACGAAGGAGGTTGAGGGGCGACCTGATAGAGGTATACAAAATTATGAGGGGCATAGACAGAGTGGATAGTCAGAGGCTTTTCCCCAGGGTAGAGGGGTCAATTACTAGGGGGCATAGGTTTAAGGTGAGAGGGGCAAGGTTTAGAGTAGATGTACGAGGCAAGTTTTTTACGCAGAGGGTAGTGGGTACCTGGAACTCACTACCGGAGGAGGTAGTGGAAGCAGGGACGATAGGGACATTTAAGGGGCATCTTGACAAATATATGAATAGGATGGGAATAGATGGATACGGACCCAGGAAGTGTAGAAGATTGTAGTTTAGTCGGGCAGTATGGTCGGCACGGGCTTGGAGGGCCGAAGGGCCTGTTCCTGTGCTGTACATTTCTTTGTTCTTTGTTCTAAGATATTCATGTGTAAATTTAAAGCACTTGGGATTAGAGGTGTTGTATTGAGATGGATAGAAAACTACTTGGCAGACAGGAAGCAAAGAGGAGGAGTAAACGGGTCTTATTCTGAATGGCAGGCAGTGGCTAGTGGGGTACCGCAGGGATCAGTGCTAGGACCCTAACTATTCACAATGTATAATGATTTAGATGAGGGAATGAAATGTAATATCTCCAAATTTGCAGATGAGTGGGTGGCAGGGTGAGATGCAGAGATGCTTCAGTATGATTTGGACAAGTTGAGTGAGTGTGCAAATACATGGCAGATACAATATAATGTGAATAAATGTGAGGTTATCCACTTTGGTAGCAAAAGCAGGAAGGCAAGAACAGGAAGGTAGACTATTACCCGAATGACCAAAAATTAGGAGAGGGGAATGTGCACTGAGTCCTGGGTGTCCTTGTACATGCAGGTGCAGCAGACGGTAAAAAAGGCAAATGGTATGTTGGCCTTCATAGCGAGAAGATTTGAGTACAGGAGCAGGGATGCAATTATACGGGGCCTTGGTGAGGCCACACCAGGAATATTGTGTGCAGTTTTGATCTCCTTATCTAAGGAAGGATGTTCTTGTTATGGAGAGAGTGCAGAGACGGTTTACCAGACTAACTCCTGGGGTGGCGGGACTGACGTATGAGGGGTGGTTGAATGGTTCGTATTATATTTGCTTGAGTTCAGAAAAATGAGGGGGGGATCTCATAGAAACCTATAAAATTCTAACTGGACTAGACAGGGTAGATGCAGGAAGGATTTTTCCGATGGTGGAGTGTCCAGGACCAGGGGTCATAGCCTATGATATGGGATAAACCTTTTAGGACTGTGATGAGGAGAAATTTCTTCACCCAGCGAGTGGTGAACCTGTGGAATTTGTTACCACAGGATGCAATTGAGGGCAAAACTTTGCCTGTTTTCAAGGAGTAAGATATAGCTCTTGGGGCTAAAGGAAAGGAGGGACATTGGGTGAAGGCATGAACAAGATAATCAGCCATGATCACATTGAATGCCGGAGCAGGTTCAAAGGGCCAAATGGCCTTCCCCTGCTTCTAATTTCTATGTTTCCAGACGGAATGATTGACCCTGTAATTAGAGCTCACTGGAATTTGACGGGATCCTTGATCTTGTAATTAGAGCTGACAGGAATTTTTCAGGATCTTTGATCCTGTAATTAGAGCTCACTGGAGTACGATGGGATCGTTTAAAAACAAAAGTTTTATTGGTTTTCCCATGTTTGTTTCACATTTCAGATCATAAGTTAAATTACAAGTTGCATAGCTGTGCATAATAGATAGCAAAAACAACCAAGGAAAAATTAAAATTACAAAAGAGAAAAACCAAAGAGAGGAAAAGAAAACGGAAACAAACAGAGATCATTACCTATATTTACCGACACTTGTCTCCCCTCCCTCTGTGGTTCCCCTTTGGCTGATCTGCCCCTGCTGTAATCCCCAGTGTGGCCCGAGCGTGTATTAACCAGTGTGTTCTTGTTCTTCACTCTGGTTTTCCGTGTGCACTTGTGCCCGGCCCCCGCGCATTTGTCTCTGGTACTTCATGTACGTTTTTGTGAGTCTTTGCCCCCTCCCCGTCCTTCCTCCCCTACCCCGTCCTTCCTCCTCTTTCCCCCCCCCTTTCTTTTCCTTTCTGTTCTGTGGCTCATCCGTGTCTCGCCCCACCCCCTTCCTCCCCATCCCCCTTTCTCTTCCCCCCCCCCTCTTTTCCTTTCTGTTCCTTGGCTAGTCCGTGTGTCGCCCCACCCCCCCTTCCTCCCCGCCCCCCCCTTCTCCTGCTCTACTGGTTGCCAGCTACGAAAAGTTCTTTGACCAAGTTGGTGAAGGATTTCCACGTCCTGTTGGAAGCCCCCTTCCAACCTCCCAGATGGCAAATTTTATCTTTTCCAGTTGGAGGAATTCTGCGAGTCAGACAGCCGTTTGCAGCTTTGGGTGGTGCTGCCGATCGCCAGCTGATCAAGATTCTTCGGCGGGCGATTTAAGGAGGCAAAGGTGAGGGCATTGGTCCCCCTCCCCATAAAGAGTTCTGGCTGCTCTGAGACCCTGAAGACCGCCACGTTTTGGCATGGTTCGACCCTCACCCCCACAACCTTGAACATTGCCTAAAAGAAGGTTGTCCAGAACCTGACAAGTCTGGGGCAGGCCCCGAACATGTGTGTGTGTGTGGTTGGCCAGGCCTCCCTGGCACCGTTCAGATTTGTCGCCAACCTCCAGGGGGCCAACCTCCAGGGGGAACCTGCTCATGTGGGTTCTGGTTTGGTGCATTCCCACCTTTAGCTGCATTTACTCAGCTCTGCACATCTAGAGGTGGAGTTCACCCTGTATAGTGCTTTGATCCAGAGTCTCTTCCCCCCCCCCCCCCCCCCCCCCCCCCACTTCTGTGCCTAGTTCTTCCTCCCATTTTTCCCTTGCTGCATTTAGGGGGAAGCATACCTCCTCCAGCAGTCGCCCATACAGGTCCCCACAGTTCTTCAACAAGCAAATGTCCTGGTATCTGGGGATACGTCTTTGTTTCCCAGTGGAGGAAGTTTTTGACCTGTATATATCTCTGCTTGATTCCATTTGGTTGTTGGAAACTCTCCGTGAGTTCCTCCGGGGTCGTTATTCTGTCGTCTGTGCACATGTCCCTAACCGTCAGTGTCCCCTCGTCCTGTCTTCACCTTTTGAAGGTGGCGCCTGTCATGATATTCAAACATACATCATAACACATACATAATGATAGACAGACCAACGGACCAATTAGCTCACATAACACGACAGCCAATCACAGACAAGAGCAGACACAGTATAAAATAAGAAACACGACACTTCCTGGGCAGTCCATCTGGAGACGGCACAGGGCCAGGACCTCATAGCAAGACACTCACACTTCACAACGTGCTGAGTACCAAGTCTGATGTATAAATAGTTTAATGGAATAAAACTGCGTTGTACCAATCGCAACCGTGTTGGTTCGTCTGTACCTCAGAGCACCCAATACTTCATGATACCAGGAGTGAATCGATACCTACCGGCAAATCTGCCATCCTGAGCCATGGACACCCGCAACAAACCGCAGCCGTTGCAAGTCGCTGGGAACCTGGGCACAAATTGGAAGCTCTTCAAGCAGCGCTTCGAACTCTGCATGCAAGCCAATGAAAAACAGGGCACCTCAGACGAAACAAAGATTGCCATGCTCCTCACTACCGCAGGTCAGCACGCCATCCATGTATACAACTCCTTGGTGTTCGCGGAAGGCGAGAACAAAGCTAAGTATGACACGGTCCTCCTCAAGCTCGACAAGCACTTCAACGTTGAGGTCAACAAAAGCTTTGAGAGGTATGTCTTTCAGCAGCGCCTGCAAGGTAAGGATGAGCTCTTTCAGTCCTTCGTGACGCACCTCCGCATACTCGCACAGTCCTGCGGTTACGACACCACCTCGGAGTCCATGATCCGGGTCCAGATCATTTTTGGCGTTGCCTCCAGTGACCTACACTAGCAGCTTTTAAAAATTAAAGGCCTGACCTTAGCATCTGCAGTTGAAGCCTGTGTCCTGCATGAGAATGCGACTAGCCGCTATGCCCAATTTCAGATGACCGAATCGGCACGGAGGGGGTCCTACGCGACCGAATCGGCAAGCCAGGCCGCCCACGAGGCCGAACGCGTCCAGGCAATCGAGTTTCTCCCGGCCCGCGGCCCGGACGAGGGCGGCCGTTTCGCGCGCATTTTAAGGCCTCCCGCATTTGTGCACGCCAAAACCTACGGCAACACTGAGGGACGTGCTGCGCAGGCGCGCCCGACGCAAGACCGAACTGCGCACGCGCAGTGGCGCAACGAACACCATGACGTCATGACGTACGGCAACTGTGGAGCTGCACATTTAAAAGAGCAATGTCCTGCAAAAACCCGACAATGCCTACGCTGTGGCAGGATGGGCCACTACGCTGCCTACTGTCGAGCGGCTCAACCTGTTGATCTTCCACATCTCCAACAACCTTGCAGGAACGTGTGGACCATTCAGCCTCCACATCACGACATCCAAACCGATGACACAGATGACCAAGACGCCTTCCGAGTTGCGGTCATTGATGCGAACCGGGTCAACACCATCAATCCGGCCGATGAATGGAGTGCCACCCTAACGGTCAACCGATCGCCGATCACTTTCTGCCTGGACACTGGCGCCTCCGCCAACCTCATAGCATGGTCAGCCTTCTACGCCATGAAGGTCAGACTACCAATCCGGCCATCCCGGTGCAAGATGGTCGACTACAACGGGAACGTTATCCCGGCCATGGGATCCTGCCAGCTCCAGGTCACACACAACACACACACGGCCACACTCTCGTTCGAGATAGTCGGCTCATCGAAGGACTCCCTGCTGGGCGCACAGGCATGCAAGGCTCTCCACCTTGTGCAACAAATCCTCCCTCTCTCTCCAGACGGCACGTCTGACTTCCCGGGTGCAGAGTTCAATGCACAGCTCCAATCCAACCAGGAGGCATTTGAAGGCATGGGAACACTGCCATACACCTACCGAATTCGCCTCAAACCGGACGCCATCCCGGTCGGTCACGCACCTCGCAGGGTTCCTGCGCCACTTAAAGACCGCCTCAACCAGCAGCTGCAGGATCTCCAGGACCAAGGGGTCCTATCCAGGGTCACGGAGCACACGCCATGGGTCAGCTCCATGATGTGTGTCAAGAAGCCCTCCGGCGAGCTCCGCATCTGTATTGACCCCAAAGACCTCAATAATAATATTATGAGGGAACATTATCCCATACCCAAACGGGAGGAGATCACCAGTGAAATGGCCCAGGCGAAGATATTCACGAAACTGGATGCTTCTAAAGGATTTTGGCAGATCCAACTGGACCTGTCCAGCCGAAAGCTATGTACCTTCAACACCCCTTTCGGCAGGTTCTGCTACAACCGGATGCCATTTGGCATCATCTCGGCATCCGAGGTCTTCCATAGAATCATGGAGCAGATGATGGAAGGCATCGAAGGGGTGCGCATATATGTGGACGATGCCATCATCTGGTCCACCACACCGCAGGAGCACATATATCGTCTCCAACGCGTTTTTGACCGCATACGGGAAAACGGCATGCGCCTCAACCGAGCCAAGTGCTCCTTTGGCCAGACCGAGTTGAAATTCCTGGGGGACCATATCTCCCGGTTAGGGGTCCATCCGGATGCAGACAAGGTGAGCGCCATCACAGCCATGCTGCAGCCGGCCGACAAGAAAGCTGTCCTACGTCCTACGCTTCCTTGGCATGGTCAACTTCCTGGGGAAGTTCATTCCCAACCTGGCCTCCCACACGACGACTCTGCGCCACCTCGTCAGAAAATCCACAGAGTTCCAGTTGCAACACACACACCACCTGGAATGGGAGGAGCTCAAACGCAAACTCACTACGGCACCAGTGTTGGCGTTTTTTGACACGTCTCGTGCCACCAAAATCTCAACTGATGCCAGCCAATCCGGCATTCGAGCAGTGCTCCTGCAGAGGGATGACACGGCATCATGGGCCCCAGTGGCCTATGCATCGCGGGCCATGACCCCCACAGAGCAGCGCTACGCACAAATCGAAAAAGAATGCCTAGGCTTGCTAACCGGTTTAGACAAGTTCCACGATTACGTCTATGGTCTTCCACGGTTCACGGTCGAAACTGACCACCGCCCCCTGGTCAGCATAATAAACAAGGACCTGAATGAGATGACCCCTCGCCTCCAGCGCATCCTACTTAAACTCAGGAGGTACGACTTCCATCTGGTCTACACTCCAGGGAAGGACCTCATCGTGGCGGATGCCCTATCCAGAGCAGTGAGCACGCCGCCAGATGTGGAGGGGTTCGTATGTCAGGTCGAGGCACAGGTGGTTTTTACAGCGGCAAATCTACCGGCTGACGACTCCAGTCTGGCCCGTATCCGCCGCGAGACTGCGGCCGACCCCCTTCTGCAGCGAGTGATGCGCCACATGACGGGAGGATGGCTCAAAGGGCAGTGCCTGCAGTTCTACAATGTACGAGACGACCTAGCCATCATTGATGGTGTCCTTCTGAAGCTGGACCAGATTGTTATTCCGCACAGCGTGCACCAGCTGGTTCTCGACCAACTACACGAAGGCCACTTGGGGGTCGAGAAGTGCAGACGGAGGGCCCGAGGGGCGGTATACTGGCCGGGCATCAGTGACGATATTGCCAACATGGTGCTCAACTGTACAACCTGCCAAAGGTTTCAGCCGGCGCAACCTCCTGAGACGCTTCTGCCCCTTGAGCTGGTGACGTCCCCCTGGGCGAAGGTGGGTGTCGACCTATTTCACGTGCTCGGCAGGGACTATGTCATCATAGTTGACTACTTCTCCAACTACCCTGAAGTCATACGCCTGCACGATTTGACGTCGTCTGCTGTCATCAGGGCCTGCAAAGACACCTTTGCTCGCCACGGCATTCCGATGACTGTCATGTCGGACAATGGGCCCTGTTTTGCCAGACAGGAATGGTCATCCTTTGCTGCTTCGTATGGCTTCACACACATGACGTCCAGCCCTCTGCATCCCCAGTCAAATGGAAAGGCGGAGAAGGGCGTTCACATTGCCAAGCGGCTCCTCTGCAAGGCTGCTGCTGCCGGGTTGGACTTCTGCCTCGTCCTGCTGGCCTATCGCTCGGCCCCACTAGCCACTGGTCTCTCACGAGCACAGCTGCTGATAGGTCGCGCCCTTAGAACCACTGTGCCTTCCATCCTGGCACCAACAATAGACCATGCTCCTGTACTGCATAGGATGCAACTGCAGCGCGGTCGCCAGAAGAGATCGTACGACACACGGGCAACTGATCTTCCCTCCCTGGCCCCTGGAGACAACGTCCGCATCCACCTACCAGACGGTGGCTGGTCAGCACCTGCCGAAGTTCTCCGACGCGTGGCTCCCCGCTCGTTCCTGGTACGCATGCCGGATGGATCCGTGCGTAGGCGCAATCGCCGAGCCCTTCGCTTACTTCCACACTCGCAACGGGACCCTACACAGACGCCGTGTCCTCCATTGGTTCCTGATAGCGACTTCGTGGAGCTGCCATATACCATGCCCCTTCTGTCGCCGCCCGTGGCCAGGCCCGCACCTCAGCCGGTGGTTCTCGACCCACCCTTGAGGCGGTCAACCCAAATTCATCGCCCACCTACTAAACTGGACTTATGAGACTGTTCACACGTCAAACTTTTGCAACCACTGTTTTATAACATGTCTCTGTTTTATCGTTACAGGCTTCGTTTGATCGTTCCAAATTTCCAAGTTGTTCTTCTTTTGTTATGGTACAACCTCGTTAGCATGTCACACCTGACATCGCCCCTTGTATATAGTTAAGCCCCATGTACATGATGTAAATATTACGCACACACACACACCTTTAGCTGCACTCAGGACACATTTATATTTATAACCACGTAGACACATAATCTTATAAAAAAGGGGGATGTCATGATATTCAAACGTACATCATAACACATACATAATGATAGACAGACCAACGGACCAATTAGCACACATAACACGACAGCCAATCACAGACAAGAGCAGACACAGTATAAAACAAAAAACACGACACTTCCTGGGCAGTCCATCTGGAGACGGCACAGGGCCAGGACCTCATAGCAAGACACTCACACAGTCACAACGTGCTGAATGCCAAGTCTGATGTATAAATAGTTTAATGGAATAAAACTGCGTTGTACCAATCGCAACCGTGTTGGTTCGTCTGTACCTCAGAGCACCCAACACTTCAGTGCCATTGTTGCGGGCAGAATCAGTGGTTGTTACAGATGGGCGCCATAAGTGGACATTTTTGTTAAGCCGAAGTGTTGTGTTATCTGATACCACATTCAGAGCATGGCTACCACCACTGGTCTTCTTGAATCCTTTGTTGGACGGGATGGGAGTGCAGTTGTGACCAGGGCTCAGAGGATGTCCCTGTGTAGGAACTCTCCTCCATCCTCACCCATTCCGCTCCCGGTTCCTTCACCATCCCCTCACTCTTTCTGCGGTGGCCACCCAGTGGTAGAACTGTAGGTTTGGGAGGGCCAGGCCTCCATGCTTCTTCACCTTTGTCGACCCTATTTTGGATCCTGGGGTTCTTCCCCCCCCCCCCACAAATACACACAAACGTCATGATTAACATGTTGAAGGCGAACTTGGGGATGTAGATTGGGAAGGATCTGAACAGAAAGAGGAGCCTGGGCAGTATGTTGATCATCTGCACTCTCCCCGCTCAGGTTGAGATTGTAGCCCGAGAATGCTCCGAACTCCTTTAGGAGCTTCGTGATCCCTTCCATGCTAGCTTGGGAGTTTAAGATGTAGAGGAGCAGATCATCCACATAGAGTGAATCGCTATGCTCTCTGCCTCCCCTTTGGATATCTTTCCAACCCTTCGTAGTTTCGAGGGTGATCGCTAGTGGCTCAATTGCCAGGGCAAACAGCAGCAGAGACAGTGGGCATTCCTGTCGCGTGCATCTGGAAGTATTTAGAGCTGGTGGTGTTTGTCCGTACGCTCGCCATGGGAGTGCTGTATAGTAGTCTCACCCAGACAGTGAAGCCTGGTCCAAGCCCAAACCGTTCAGCACCTCTGAGGTACTTCCACTCAACTCTGTCCGGGGAGATGATCCCATCTGATGTTCTCTCCCTGCTTGGGGTCATTGTCATGGTCAGCAGGTGTCTGATGGATGGGATCATTGATCCTGCTATTTGAGCTAACTGGCGTTTGATGCTGTGGTTGATCCTGTAATCTGAACTCATTGGAGTTTGATGTTATCGTTGATCCTGTAATTAGACCTCACTGGAGTTTGACTAGATGGTTGATCCTGCGATTAGAGTTTTTAAAAAAAAATCTTTTCATTAGCATTTCTCATATTTAAACAATTGTAGATATCCATCACGTTTTTCTTACCCGCGTTAATTTACAATATTGTACAGAAAGGTTTGTTTCTTCTTTCTTTTAATTGATCCAAATACATTTTGCCGCCCTCTGGGTCGGTATATGGTCCCTCCCCATCCCTTGCGTGCTCACCCCCCCCCACCCCCCACCACCACCGGGCTTCACAGTTCTTTGGTTTCTTGTCATCTATCTTGTCTTTTTATTCGTAACTTACTCCTCGTTGCTGGCCTCAAACAGGTTTTGGAACAGACTGACAAATTGCCCCCGAGTATCTAGGAAGCCTTCCTCGGATGGCATACTTAATCTTCTCCAGGTGGAGAAATCCTGAAAGGTTAGCAAGCCAGTCTGCAGCTGTCGGTGGTGCTGCCAATGGTATGGGTTGATCGTGTAATTAGCGCTCACTGGAGTTTGATGGTATGGTTGAACCTGTAATTCGAGCTCACTGGAGTTTGACTGGATGGTTAATCCTGTAATTAGAATTCACTGGAGTCTGACAGCTTGGAAAATCCTGTAATTGGACCTTACTGGAATTTGACTGGTTGGTTGATCCTGTAATTAGAGCTCACTGGAGTTTGACTGGATGGTTGATCCTGTAATTAGAGCTCACTGGTGTTTGATGGTATGGTTGATCCTGTAATTAGAGCTCACTGGGATTTGACTGGATGGTTGATCCTGTAATTAGAGCTCACTGGAGTTTGATGGTATGGTTGATCCTGTAATTAGAGCTCACTGGGGTTTGACTGGATGGTTGATCCTGTAATTAGAGCTCACTGGAGTTTGATGGTATGGTTGATCCTGTAATTAGAGCTCACTGGAGTTTGATGGTATGGTTGATCCTGTAATTAAGCTCACTGGAGTTTGATGGTATGGTTGATCCTGTAATTAGAGCTCACTGGAGTTTGATGGTATGGTTGATCCTGTAATTAAGCTCACTGGAGTTTGATGGTATGGTTGATCCTGTAATTAAGCTCACTGGAGTTTAATGGTATGGTTGATCCTGTAATTAGAGCTCACTGGAGTTTGATGGTATGGTTGAACCTGTAATTAGAGCTCACTGGGATTTGATTGGATGGTTGATCCTGTAATTAGAGCTCACTGGAGTTTGATGGTATGGTTGATCCTGTAATTAAGCTCACTGGAGTTTGATGGTATGGTTGATCCTGTAATTAAGCTCACTGGAGTTTAATGGTATGGTTGATCCTGTAATTAGAGCTCACTGGAGTTTGATGGTATGGTTGATCCTGTAATTAAGCTCACTGGAGTTTGATGGTATGGTTGATCCTGTAATTAGAGCTCACTGGAGTTTGATGGTCTGGTTGATCCTGTAATTAGAGCTCACTGGAGTTTAATGGTATGGTTGATCCTGTAATTAGAGCTCACTGGAGTTTGATGGTCTGGTTGATCCTGTAATTAGAGCTCACTGGAGTTTAATGGTATGGTTGATCCTGTAATTAGAGCTCACTGGAGTTTGATGGTATGGTTGAACCTGTAATTAGAGCTCACTGGGATTTGACTGGATGGTTGATCCTGTAATTAGAGCTCACTGGAGTTTGATGGTATGGTTGATCCTGTAATTAAGCTCACTGGAGTTTGATGGTCTGGTTGATCCTGTAATTAGAGCTCACTGGAGTTTGATGGTATGGTTGAACCTGTAATTAGAGCTCACTGGAGTTTGACTGGATGGTTGATCCAGTAATTAGAGCTCATTGGAGTTTGACTGGATGGTTGATCCTGTAATTGGAGCTCACTGGGATTTGACTGGATGGTTGATCCTGTAATTAGAGCTCACTGGAGTTTGATGGTATGGTTGATCCTGTAATTAGAGCTCACTGGGGTTTGACTGGATGGTTGATCCTGTAATTAGAGCTCACTGGAGTTTGACTGGATGGTTGATCCTGTAATTAAGCTCACTGGAGTTTGATGGTCTGGTTGATCCTGTAATTAGAGCTCACTGGAGTTTAATGGTATGGTTGATCCTGTAATTAGAGCTCACTGGAGTTTGATGGTATGGTTGAACCTGTAATTAGAGCTCACTGGAGTTTGACTGGATGGTTAATCCTGTAATTAGAATTCACTGGAGTCTGACAGCTTGGAAAATCCTGTAATTGGACCTTACTGGAATTTGACTGGTTGGTTGATCCTGTAATTAGAGCTCACTGGAGTTTGATGGTATGTTTGATCCTGTAATTAGCGCTCATTGGAGTTTGATGGTATGGTTAATCCTTAATTAGAGCACACTGGAATTTGAATGGATGGTTGATCCTGTAATTAGAGCTCACTGGAGTTTGACTGGATGGTTGATCCTGTAATTAGAGCTCACTGGAGTTTGATGGTATGGTTGATCCTGTAATTAGAGCTCACTGGAGTTTGATGGTATGGTTGATCCTGTAATTAGAGCTCACTGGAGTTTGATGGTATTGTTGATCCTGTAATTTGAGCTCACTGGAGTTTGACTGGATGGTTGATCCTGTAATTAGAGCTCACTGGAGTTTGATGATATGGTTGATCCTGTAATTAGAGTTCACTGGAGTTTGACTGGATGGTTGATCCTGTAATTAGAGCTCACTGGAGTTTGATGGTATGGTTGATCCTGTAATTAGCGCTCACTGGAGTTTGACTGGATGGTTGATCTTGTAATTCGAGCTCACTGGAGTTTGATGGTATGGTTGATCCTGTAATTAGAGCTCACTAGAGTTTGATGGTCTGGTTGATCCTGTAATCCTGCCGTGCGGGGCAGCACGGTAGCCTTGCGGATAGCACAATTGCTTCACAGCTCCAGGGTCCCAGGTTCGATTCCGGCTTGGGTCACTGTCTGTGCGGAGTCTGCACGTCCTCCCCGTGTGTGCGTGGGTTTCCTCCGGGTGCTCCGGTTTCCTCCCACAGTCCAAAGATGTGCAGGTTAGGTGGATTGGCCATGATAAAATTGCCCTTAGTGTCCAAAATTGCCCTTAGTGTTGGGCGGGTTTACTGGGTTATGGGGATAGGGTGGCGGTGTTGACCTTGGGTAGGGTGTTCTTTCCAAGAGCCGGTGCAGACTCGATGGGCCGAATGGCCTCCTTCTGCACTGTAAATTCTATGAACTAGAGCTCACTGTAGTTTAATGGTATGGTTGATCCTGTAATTAGACCTCACTGGCGTTTGATGGTATGGTTGAACCTGTAATTAGAGCTCACTGGAGTTTGACTGGATGGTTAATCCTGTAATTAGAATTCACTGGAGTCTGACAGCTTGGAAGATCCTGTAATTGGAGCTTACTGGATTTTGACTGGTTGGTTGATCCTGTAATTAGAGCTCACTGGAGTTTGATGGTATGGTTGATCCTGTAATTAGAGCTCACTGGAGTCTGATGGTATGGTTAATCCTTAATTGGAGCTCACTGGAATTTGACTGGATGGTTCATCCTGTAATTAGCGCTCATTGGAGTTTGATGGTATGGTTAATCCTTAATTAGAGCTCACTGGAATTTGAATGATTGGTTGATCCTGTAATTAGAGCTCACTGGAGTTTGACTGGATGGTTGATCCTGTAATTAGAGCTCACTAGAGTTTGATGGTATGGTTGATCCTGTAATTAGAGCTCACGAGAGTTTTATGGTATTGTTGATCCTGTAATTAGAGCTCACTAGAGTTTGATGGTATGGTTGATCCTGTAATTAGAGCTCACTGGAGTCTGATGGTATGGCTAATCCTTAATTGGAGCTCACTGGAATTTGACAGGATGGTTGATCCTGTAATTAGAGCTCACTGGAATTTGACTGGATGGTTGATCCTGTAATTAGAGCTCACTGGAGTTTGATGGAATGGTTGATCCTGTAATTAGAGCTCACTGGAGTTTGATGGTATGGTTGATCCTGTACTTAGAGCTCACTGGAGTTTGATGGTATGGTTAATCCTTAATTGGAGCTGACTGGAATTTAACTGTATGATTGATCTTGTAATTCGAGCTCACTGGAGTTTGATGGTATGATTGATCCTGTTATTAGAGCTCTCTGGGGTTTGACTGGATGGTTGATCTTGTAATTCGAGCTCACTGGAGTTTGATGGTATTGTTGATCCTGTAATTATAGCTCGCTGGAGTTTGACTGGATGGTTGATCCTGTAATTAGCGCTCACTGGAGTTTGACTGGATGGTTGATCCTGTAATTAGAGCTCACTGGAGTTTGATGGTATGGTTAATCCTTAATTGGAGCTGACTGGAATTTAACTGTATGATTGATCTTGTAATTCGAGCTCACTGGAGTTTGATGGTATGATTGATCCTGTAATTAGAGCTCACTGGAGTTTGACTGGATGGTTGATCCTGTAATTAGAGCTCACTGGAGTTTGATGGTATGGTTGATCCTGTAATTAGAGCTCACTGGAGTTTGACTGGATGGTTGATCCTGTAATTAGAGCTCACTGGAGTTTGATGGTATGGTTGATCCTGTAATTAGAGCTCACTGGAGTTTGATGGTATGGTTGATCCTGTAATTAGAGCTCACTGGAGTTTGACTGGATGGTTGATCCTGTAATTAGAGCTCACTGGAGTTTGACTGGATGGTTGATCCTGTAATTAGAGCTCACTGGAGTTTGACTGGATGGTTGATCCTGTAATTAGAGCTCACTGGAGTTTGACTGTATGGTTGATCTTGTAATTCAAGCTCACTGGAGTTTGATGGTATGGTTGATCCTGTAATTAGAGCTCTCTGGCGTTTGACTGGATGGTTGATCTTGTAATTCGAGCTCACTGGAGTTTGATGGTATTGTTGATCCTGTAATTATAGCTCGCTGGAGTTTGACTGGATGGTTGATCCTGTAATTAGCGCTCACTGGAGTTTGACTGGATGGTTGATCCTGTAATTGGAGCTCTCTGGAATTTGACTGGATGGTTGATCCTGTAATTAGAGCTCACTGGAGTTTGATGGTATGGTTAATCCTTAACTGGAGCTTACTGGTATTTGACTGGATGGTTTAACCTGTAATTAGAGCTCACTGGAGTTTGATGGTATGATTGATCCTGTAATTGGAGCTCTCTGGAATTTGACTGGATGGTTGATCCTGTAATTAGAGCTCACTGGAGTTTGATGGTATGGTTGATCCTGTAATTAGAGCTCACTGGAGTTTGATGGTATGGTTGATCCTGTAATTAGAGCTCACTGGAGTTTGACTGGATGGTTGATCCTGTAATTGGAGCTCACTGGAGTTTGACTGGATGGTTGATCCTGTAATTAGAGCTCACTGGAGTTTGACTGGATGGTTGATCCTGTAATTAGAGCTCACTGGAGTTTGACTGGATGGTTGATCCTGTAATTAGAGCTCACTGGAGTTTGACTGGATGGTTGATCCTGTAATTAGAGCTCACTGGAGTTTGACTGTATGGTTGATCTTGTAATTCGAGCTCACTGGAGTTTGATGGTATGATTGATCCTGTTATTAGAGCTCTCTGGGGTTTGACTGGATGGTTGATCTTGTAATTCGAGCTCACTGGAGTTTGATGGTATTGTTGATCCTGTAATTATAGCTCGCTGGAGTTTGACTGGATGGTTGATCCTGTAATTAGAGCTCACTGGAGTTTGACTGGATGGTTGATCCTGTAATTAGAGCTCACTGGAGTTTGATGGTATGGTTAATCCTTAATTGGAGCTTACTGGTATTTGACTGGATGGTTTATCCTGTAATTAGAGCTCACTGGAGTTTGATGGTATGATTGATCCTGTAATTGGAGCTCTCTGGAATTTGACTGGATGGTTGATCCTGTAATTAGAGCTCACTGGAGTTTGATGGTATGGTTAATCCTTAACTGGAGCTTACTGGTATTTGACTGGATGGTTTAACCTGTAATTAGAGCTCACTGGAGTTTGATGGTATGGTTGATCCTATAATTAGAGCTCTCTGGAGTTTGATGGTATGGTTGATCCTGTAATTAGAGCTCACTGGAATTTGACAGCTTGAAGATCCTGTAATTGGAGCTTACTGGAACTTGACTGGATTGTTGATCCTGTAATTAGAGCTCACTGGGGATTGTCGGGATCCTTAGTCCTGTAAATGTAGCTCACTGGAGTTTGACGGGATTCATGATCCTGTAAATAGAGGTCATTGAAGTTTGACGGAATGCTTGATCCTGTAATTGGAGCACATTGCATTTAAATTGGATGGTTTAACCTGTAGTTCTATCATGCTGAGGTTAAAAAGTGATATTTGAGGCTGGAATGAGAGCATGCTTGAGAAAACTGGATAGGAGAATCTTTAATTCCTTCACACTGGGTTAGAAAGGGATATTTAATAGTGTAATTAGAGTGCATTGGAATTAGACGGGTACTTTTAAGCTTTAGTTACAGCATGTTGGGGTTAGGAAGGGAATGTTTCAGTCTCTAATTGCAGCACGCTGCATTAAGAAAGGAATATTTGACTCTGTATCCCATGCCAAGGTGAAAACTGAATATTTCAGTCTGTAATTACAGCACACTAAGGCTGTGAGGAATGTTAAAACTCTAACCTCATGATTAGATTGATATTTGCCATGAACTCTATTTGATTAATTGACATACATCTGTTAATATAATAAATTTGAAAAAAATTCTTCAGGTAGTTGAAAGTGGAAGTTAGGGCAAGTGTCACCAGGAGTCAGGTCTTGTTTATTCACTGTCACTCAAAATGTTAGTCTTCTCTAGGAGTGTGCCATAATTTTCAAATAACACTGGGATTGTGTCAATAATCAGGGGGTCTCCTGAGAAATGTGCCAGTATCTGCTGGGGGTCCGAATAACTGGGACATTGAGACCTCCGGCAGAAAAGCTAATAAGCAATTTCTGCTGCTGTTAAAAAGGACACGTTCTCAAAATGATCTCATTGTGCTTTTTGAAGTCTTTGATGTGGTGTGACTAACACACGGCCTCATTGGAGAATGGTACTGTTCAATGTGCCGACTTTGTTGGGAGATGTAATGGTTCAGGACTGTGGGAAATGAACTGTTTATAAAATGGATGGAAAACAATTGAGCTGAAGAGCATGTAGCTGTGTTTTCTCTGGGCAGAATGTGGAATTTCAAGCGCTCTCTCTGTGTCCTGGCCTGAAATCTGCAGCAGCTCAAGGGTATTTTGCACATAAGCACTCCCATTTTGGGAGGTAACAGAGAAAATGTATTGAGCCAAACACTTGAATTTGAATTTATGGGTGTATTACACCCCAAGTTTGAAATGGAATGTTACACAATGATACCGCACTCTGGTCCATCACACACTCTGCATACCAGGTACAAAACTTGTCTAACTTGAGCATTGGGAGCCATAACAAATGCAACTGCTAGCATATCAATCATTAGGCACTAGTGGTAAATGTACAGAGATATCACCCTATCCCGATCATTTCTCTGGGGCTGTCCAGTAACCTCTCCAGTCAGAATGTGGAGATGCCTGCGCTGGACTGGGGTGCGCACAGTAAGACGTCTTACCACAGCAGGTTAAAGTCCAACAGGTGTTTTTGAATCACTAGCTTTCGGAGCATCGCTCCTTCATCGGAGTGACGCTCTGAAAGCTCGTGACTCCAAACAAACCTGTTGGACTTTAACCTGGTTTTGTAAGACTTCTTACTGTGCCCACCCCAGTCCAACACCAGCATCTCCACATCATGTTTACCATTTACACCGCAAACCGCTGGCTCAAAGTGGAGAGGATCTCCGAGAAGATCACGCATATAGACACTGACATCAAGTACACTCACCTGATGAAGGAGCGACGCTCCCAAACCTAGTAATTCCAGATAAACCTGTTGTACTTTAACCTGGTGTTGTGAGACTTCTTACTCTCCAGTCAGGAATGCTTGGCGTTAAGTCTCTTCCAGATTTTGGAATGTTCTAGATTCTAGAATGATGTTAGAATGCCTAACCACCTTTACTTCCTCCCAGCTCGCCCTCCAAGGGTCTAATCTCTCTTTTCAGTTGAGGCAGCACTTCATGTATAATGCATCTCCTTCATCCTGGTCAATTGCATTCCCAATGTGGCCTCCTCTACATTTGAATGACTAAACAAAACTGGATGACTGCTTTGCAGAACACCTTTGGTCCACCCGCAGGCAGGACCCAGATCTTCCTGTCGTTTGCCATTTCAACCCCCGGTCCTGCTCACTGTCTGTCCTTGGCCTGCTGCAATGTTCACGTTGCAAACTGGAGGATGAGCACCTCATCTTCCGATTACGCATGTTACAGTCTTCGGGACTGAAGAGTTCTATAACTTCAGACTATGAACTCTCTCCTCCACCTTCACCCCATTTTTATTTTGTATCAATTTATTTTAATTTCTTCCATCGATCCATTTTTCCCTCATCATTATCTCCCCTCCCCCACTCCACTAGGGTCATCTATTCCCTGCTCCAAGTTGTACTATGACACACTGCTTCACATTTTCTGCCATTAACACATTCTGATCTCTTAATGTGCCACTATCAGCACCCTTCTTAGCCATTATTACCAGCATTTACATTTTCTTTGTCTTTTAGTTCACAACATCTTTGTCAATCTCCTCCTATCGCTGGCCCTCTGTCTAGCCCCACTGCCCAATGCATGCCCCACCCCCACCACAACCGTATAAATCTCATCCTATTTCCAGTTCTCTCTAGCCTTGACAAACTGTCAAATTCTTGATTTCTCGAGGAATTAAGGGATATGGAGAGAGAGCGGGTAAATGGAGTTGAAATCAGCCATGATTGAATGGTGGAGTGGACTCGATGGGCTGAATGGCCTTACTTCCGCTCCTATGTCTTCTGGTCATCTAGACTTGAAATGTTTGCTCCCTTCTCTCTCCACAGACCTGCTGCGATTGTCCAACATTTTCTGTTTTTGCCTCTGTTGTCAGTCTGTCAAACATTTAATTGCAGTTTCAGGGGCTGGTTTAGCACACTGGGCTAAATCGCCGGCTTTTAAAGCAGACCAAGGCAGGCCAGCAGCACAGTTCAATTTCCGTACCAGCCTCCCCGAACAGGCACCGGAATATGGCGACTAGGGGCTTTTCACAGTAACTTCATTTGAAGCCTACTTGTGACAATAAGCGATTTTCATTCATTTCATTTCCTCCACTTTGACATGTGGAAGGTCAAAGCTATCACCTTTGGGTTTCTCCACCAGTTCCTTCACTTTCTTCATTTATTATTTTGGGTTGAATCAGACTGGCTTTAACCTCATTGCCTGCTCGACCCTGAGCTGCACTTCCAATCCCCTGGGCACTCCATCACAAATGGAGCCTATACTTCCACCTAGGTAATGTGGTGAGACTGCCCTCTATCTCAACCCAGCCACAGCTGAACTCTCGTCATTGCTTTGGTCACCTCCAGACCTGACTCTTGCAGTGCTTTGCTGGATGGCTTCCCATACAACCCCCTCCCTAAATTTGAGCACTTCAAAACTTTGCCGACACAAGCCTTAACCTACATTGAACCCCATTCATCCACTGCCCTTGTCTTTGCTAGCCATGATGTGGAGATGCTGGCATTGGAATGGGTGAGCACAGTAAAAAGTCTTACAACACCAGGTTAAAGTCCAACAGGTTTGTTTGGAATCATTAGCTTTCGGAGCATCTTGATGAAGGAGCTGTGCTCCGAAAGCTAGTGATTCGAAACAAATCTGTTGGACTTTAACCTGGTGTTGCAAAATTTCTTATTTGTCTTTGCTGACCTATGTTGCCTCTGCATCTCCTCTTGAATTTTAAATTTCTTCAGGCCTTGCCCCTCCCAATCTCTGCAACTTCTTCCAGTCTAACATCATCCTCCAGAAGACTCTGGATCGGGCCTTTTGTGCAACCCCATCTGGCTTTGCACACCAGTTGCAACAAGCCTTCAACTATCTTGCTGCAGGCTCTATACTCCCCTCCCCAAAAATCTTCACACGTCTGTCCATTTCCCCTTTTAAGATCCTCTTTAAAAACATCCTCTTTCACCATGGATTTATTATGATCTTTTGCTTGGCATCAATTTTTGATTGATTAATGCGCCTGTGAAATGCCTCAGGATATTTTTCTGCATTAAACAAGCAGATTAATGCAAATTATTGTGAAACATGGTGTTGAAAACTTCTTTGGAAAGCAAACGTCTGCGATGAGTTGTTGAACTTGGAGAAACTGGGTTAAAGATCCGTGGCGATACAACTTTCATACAACTTTGAATCACAAGGTGATGTCAGATACTCAGTTCCTTCAAAAAGAAAAAAAACTTGCCTTTTTTGCAGCACCTTTCATAACTTTGCAACCCAAAGCAATTTGTCGTGAATGCTGGCCGCTGTTGTATTGTCGGAAATGAGCAAGCCAATTTGAACATAATAAGATATTCTGGGAGGTTTTGGAGTTGGCTGTGGAATAAATATTGACCTGGTCATCTCAAGTCTTTTGATCATGAATCATTTGCTTGCACCTGAGAGGGTAAATGATGCCTTGGATATCGCCTCACCTGAAAGATGACATCTCTAACACTGCAGCACTACCTGAAGTTTATTATGTGCATAAATCCCTGGATTGGGATTTGACCCACAACTTTCTGCCTCAGGCGGGAGGCTACCCTGAACCACAGTTGACACTTAGGACCAAGAAATCTCCTATTAACATCTCTGTGGGTTTTGAGGAAGATTGAATTATATGGGCAGGAATTGGTGGACAGGGCTTTGCCAACCTTGTCTGGAGTTCTTGTACAGGATCTCATGTAGGGCACATACTCTACATGTTAACTGAGAACTCCTCTTTGTATGTCTTCCGTATAGTACATTGGAAAGGAGACGCAATGGTCCCAACTGGTACCAATTAGCAGTGAACTGTGGCTTTGAAATCTCGCCCATATATAAATTGCATGTTTCTTTAACCAGTTAATAATAATAATAATCGTTATTGTCACAAGTAGGTTTACATTAACACTGCAATTAAGTTACTGTGACAAGCCCCTAGTCGCCACACTTTGGCGCCTGTTCGGGTACACTAGGGAGAATTCAGAGTGTCCAAAGTACCTAACAGCACATCATTCGGGACTTGGGGGAGGAAACCGGAGCACCCGGAGGAAACCCACGCAGGCACAGGGAGAATGTGCACATTCCGCCCAAGCCGGGAATCTAACATGTGACCCCGGCGCTGTGAAGCAACAGTGCTAACCACCTTGCCGCCCAGTTGGTCAGTAGAGTGACAGGGCTCCAGACCCCTGAGATAAGGTGGTCAGATGGGTGCAGTACAGCCCACACAGTTCCTTCCTCCTCTGTTCGTGATATAGAAAAGCATTGTGTGGAAGCTGAAACAGACTTACTTTAGGTGGCCTAGGTGACCCAGGGCAGAGGAAAGGGAAGAAATAATTTAAAATGATCATTAAAATATTACACTTTGTAGCATATGAACCTGTAAAAGTAAGCAAAATGGATTTTGAGAATTAAAAACAGGGCTTTACAAGTAGAAAGCAAAGAGGGTATGAGGCCCCACACTGAATTGTGTCTTCCACTTTGGGTACAGTACTTTAGGGAGGATGGCAAGGCTTTGGAGAAGGTGTAGACGATGATGCCAGGGTCAAAAAGGGCTTTCCTGATGAGAAAATGAGGGTGTCCTCATAAGGCACAGAAATTGACTTGAGGTGCTCACAAATATGAGGTGTTTGATGTGGGAAGTTGGAAAATGCATTCCTTTTGGTCAGTGGGAAAGTGTCTAAGAAACATAGAGATCAGGGGCGGCTTTCTCCGTCCCGCCATGCCTGATTTCTGGTTCAGCATGCCGTCGAGATTCTCCATTTCGCCGACTGGTCGATGGGTTTTCCCATTGTGCTGCAGCCCCACACCATCAGGAAACCCCCGGGCTGCCGGCAAAACGGAGCATCCCGACGGCGGCGAATTCAGCCCCAGGAGTTTTCTTTGTGTACTGTGTTATTGGGACATTAAATGACTTACCAGAAATAGTGGTGTAAGCAGAATCCCGAATTAGGCAGGGACTAAGTGGTAGTGCTTTCGGAGAGCTGACACAAGAGTCGTGGTCAGATAAGCAGCTCCTTTATTGCAAAGTTTCAGGATTTTCAAAGCGACGCTGAAATGTGAGGTGAAGGTTGAATCACAAGAATCGGAAGCTCTTACTGATTTTTCTGAAATTGTTTTTGGGTTGGAATTGTACCTCAGACATTTGTTTTCACGACATGGCCCCATCTTGTGCAGCCAATCACAATGATGTGGAGATGCCGGCGTTTGACTGGGGTGGACACAGTAAGAAGTCTTGCAACACCAGGTTAAAGTCGAACAGGTTTGTTTCGAATCACTAGCTTTCGGAGCGCAGCTCCTTCCTCAGGTGAGTGAAGAGGTGGTTTCCATAAACACATATATAGACAAAGTCAATGATTGGAGAGAGGGATAATTGTAGGTTAAAGAGGTGTGAATTGTCTCAAGCCAGGACAGTTGGTAGGATTTCGCAAGCCCAGGCCAGATGGTGGGGGGGTGAGTGTAATGCGACATGAATCCGAGGTCCAGTTTGAGGCCATACTCATGCGTGCAGAACTTGGCTATCAGTTTCTGCTCAGCGACCCTGCGTTGTCGCCCGTCCTGAAGGCCGCCTTGGAGAACGCTTACCCGAAACTCAGAGGAGTGAATCGAGTGGGAGAGGGACAGAGCTGGGGGATCTACAGTTCAAACTAGCTCAAAGCAAATTCCGCTACTTGGGGATCCACAAGTGGAATCTGACCAGTCTGGCGGAGAAAGTCAAAAAGGACCTATAGAGATGGGATGCACTCCCGCTTTCCCTGATGGAAAGGGGGCAGATGAGCAAGATGAAGGTGCTGCCGAGGTTCCTCTTCCTGTTCAGATCCACACCGATCTTCATCCCCAAGGCCTCTTTCCAAGATTTAGACAAATTGATCATGGTGATTTTGTTGGGGGGGGACAAGAACCCAAGGATCACCAAGTCTACACTGCAAAGGAGGAAATATCTGAGTGGCCTGGCCCTCCCGAACCTGCAATACTACCACTGGACATCCAGAGTCGAGATGGTGAGGGGATTGATACGAGAACCAAACATGGAATGGGTGAGACTGGAGGAGTCTCCTGAAAGGGAATGACCCTCTGGGCCCTCGCCACTGTAGCGCACCCCCCCCCCCCCCCACCCCCGCCATCCCCCTGCGCAGTGGTGGTAGCCACATTGCAGACATGGAACCAAATGAGACAGCATTTAGGTTTAACCGTGATGTCCTCCATGGCCTCCATCTGCGGTAACCACAAATTCCTGCCAGCCATGCTGGATGCCGCCCTTAATAAAATGGAGACAGGACGGGGGGACGCTTGCAGTCGGGGACTTTTACATATGGGACAGACTCTCGACCCTAGATGAACAAACGGAAGAACTGGATCAACCGACAGGACAGCAGCTCCGGCACCTTCAAATCAAACACTTTCTCCGCAAGGACACAATGAGGTACTCTAGGGCCCCGAGAGACACTCTACTGGAGTAACTACTAAACACGGACAGTAAGGAAAGGGAGAACTGTGGGGTCATCTACGGATGACTTCTGGAAAGGGCAAGGACACCATTAGACGGAGTTAGGCAGAAATGGAAGGATGAACTCGGGATGGAAGTGGGTTGGGGACTCTGGAGCGAAGCACTGAATCGCGCCAACCCCACCTCCTCCTGCGCAAGGCTAAGCCTCATGTAGTTTAAAGTGGTGCGCAGAGCACACCTAAGTAGTAACTGAAGGAACAAGTTCTTCCCGAGGTGGAGGATAAATGTGAACGGAGCCAGGGAGGCCCGGCCAACCCCGCCCACATGTTCTGGACATGTCCCAGACTTATAGGGTTCTGGACAACCTTCTTCGAGGCGATGTCTAAAGTTGTGGGGGTGAGGGTGGTGTTGTGGCCAAAAATGGCAGTATTCGGGGCTTTGGATCAGCTAGAACTACACATGGGAAGAGGGCCGATGCCCGGGTTTGTGCTTCCTTAATCGCCCGCCAGAGAATCCTGCTCGGCTGGCGATCAGCAGCTGCAGACTGACTGGCAGACCTATCGGAATTTCTCCACTTGGAGAAGATCAAGTACACCAACCGAGGGTCAGACGAGGCTTCCGCAAAGCATGGGGGCTATTCATCAGCCTGTTCCAAGACCTGTTCGAGGCCAATGTTGATTAGGAAGTAAAGAGGAAGGGGGAGAGCGAGGAAGGCAGACGGGAGCACACAAACGGAGAGGAGTGGGGTGGGGGGAGGCAAGGAGGGAACCCAAGAAGAGAGACATGGGGAAAAAGGGAGGACGGGAGGAGCAGAGAGCACACAACACCCGCTTCCCCCTCACCCCAGCGAACCCACAAAGACTACAACAGGAACCACATAAGATGGGAGCGAAGTACAGCAATACGACACCCAGGGCAGAAGGTGGTGCTAGGAAGGAGCCCAACCATCAACGGGGGAGGGGGTAGCAGGGAGGAGGGGTGGGCCGACAGAAGGATTTTGTGTAAAATATGTAAATACGAAACCTCATACCATGTAAATAACAGATACATTATATGTTAAACTGTTACACAGTTTCAAAACCCCTCCCCCAGCATACTCCTGGCAAACGTCCAAGCGATCGGAAACAAGCTGGACAAACTTAACGCGAGACTTACCGCTCCGAGGGAAGTAAGAGACTGCCGTTTCACAGAGACATGGCTCACTCCGGCCACACCGACTGTGCCATGCAATTCACCATACGGACCGCACCGCGTGATCAGGCAAAGCAAAGGGTGGACGGGTTTGCCTCCTCATCTACTCCTCCTGGTGCTCGAAAATGGCGACCCTGGCAACCTACTGCTCCCCGGACCTGACCGTGAACTGCCGCCCATACTACCTTCCATGTGAGTTCACTTCAGCCATTATCACAGCGGTCTACATCCCAGCCCAAGTAGAAGTGAAGAAGGCGCTGGACGAATTGTACATAGTTATAAACAACAATGAAACAGAACACCCGGAGGCCTTGTTCATCGCGGCCGGGGACTTCAACAAGGCCAGCCTCAAGAGTGTACTGCCAAAGTTCCACCAGCACATCTCCTCTCCCACCAGGGGCGACAACACTCTTGACCACTGCTACACAAAAATCAAGGGCGCCTACCGTTCCATCCCACGCCTGCACTTTGGAAAATCAGACCATGAGACGGTGCTCCTTCTCCTGGCACACTAGCAAAAACTCAAGAGGGAGAATCCGGTTAAGAAGGTCGTGCAGTGCTGGTCCGAAGGAACAGAAGAGCTCCTACGATTCTCCTTTGACGACAGTGGACTGGTCCATATTTAAGAACTCAGCGATCAACCTTAACGAGTATGCCACCACCGTCACAGACTTCATCAGCAAATGTGTGAACGACTGCGTGCCAAAGAAAGTAGTACGTACGTACCCCAACCAGAAACCATGGCTTAATCAGGAAATTGACTCCCTACTGAATGACAGGTCTGAGGCGTTCAAGTCAGGCCACCCTGACCTATACAGGAAATCTAGGTACTATCTCCGCAAAGCCATCTGGGATGCCAAGAGACAACATCAGACCAAGTTAGAGTTACAGACAAGCGTTACAGACTCTCAGCGGTTGTGGCAAGGCCTAAACAACATAATGGGCAACAAAGTGAAGCCGGGCAGTATCTCCGGCAGCAGCACCCCTCCCCGATGAACTCAATGTATTCTCTGCTCGGTTCGAGCAGGAAACCATCAATCTGCTGTTGACTGCCCCGGCGGCCCCGGGCACACCCATGTCCCACCATCACAGGTTCCGAAGTCAGATCGGCCTTCCTGAAAGTGAACCCTTTGAAGAAGATGGGTCCGGACAGGGTCCCTGATTGTGCACTCCGAGCCTCCGTGGATCAGCTGGCAGATGTGTTCGCAGACATCTTGAACCCCTCCCTACTCCATTCCGAGACCCCACCTGCTTCAAGAAGATCACCATCATACCAGTGCCAAAGAAGAACCAGGCAACGTGCCTCAGTGACTATCGTCCAGGGGCCCTGACATCGATCGTAATGAAATGCTTCGAGAGGGTGGTCATGAGGCACATCAACCCCATACTCCCAGGATGCAATTCGCATACCGCCACAACCGGTACACAGCAGATGGCATCTCCCTGGCTCGACACTCATCCCTGGAGCATCTTGACAACAAGGATTCCGACATCAGACCCTTATTTATCGACTACAGCTCCGCCTTCATAAGAACATAAGGCTCCTCGAGCCTTCTCCGCCATTCAACGAGATCATGGCTGATCTTTTGTGGACTCAGCTCTTTCCGGCCCAACTCAGGACTTTCTGGCCCGAACACCATAACCCTTAATCCCTTTATTCTTCAAAAAACTATCTATCTTTATCTTAAAAACATTTAATGAAGGAGCCTCAACTGCTTCACTGGGCAAGGAATTCCATAGATTCACAACCCTTTGGGTGAAGAAGTTCCTCCTAAACTCAGTCCTAAATCTACTTCCCCTTATTTTGAGGCTATGCCCCCTAGTTCTGCTTTCACTTGCCAGTGGAAACAACCTGCCCGCATCTATCCTATCTATTCCCTTCATAATTTTATATGTTTCTATAAGATCCCCCCCGCATCCTTCTAAATTCCAACGAGTACAGTCCCAGTCTACTCAACCTCTCCTCGTAATCCAACCCCTTCAGCTCTGGGATTAACCTAGTCAATCTCCTCTGCACACCCTCCAGCAATTTCCCTAGCCATCTCTTTTAGCACTCTGGGATGCATTCCATCAGGGCCAGGAGACTTGCCTACCTTTAGCCCCATTAGCTTGCCCATCACTACCTCCTTGGTGATAACAATCCTCTCAAGGTCCTCACCTGTCATAGCCTCATTTCCATCAGTCACTGGCATGTTATTTGTGTCTTCCACTGTGAAGACCGACGCAAAAAACCTGTTCAGTTCCTCAGCCATTTCCTCATCTCCCATTCTTAAATCTCCCTTCTCATCCTCTAAAGGACCAATATTTACCTTAACCACTCTTTTTTGTTTTATATATTATCGACTACAGCTCCACCTTCAACACCATAATCCCAGCCAAGCTCATATCAAAGCTCCAAAACCTAGGATTTGCCTCCTCACTCTGCAACTGGATCCTCGACTTTCTGACCCATAGACCACAATCAGTAAGAATAAACAACAACACTCCATGATAGTCCTCATTATCAGAGTCCCATGAGGCTGCATACTTAGCCCCCTACTATACTCCCGATAGGCACACGACTGCGTGAGCAAAATCTGGCTCCAACTCCATCTCCAAGTGGTCTCGAAGAACAACGAGTCAGGATACAGGACGGAGATAGAGAACTTAGTGGAGTGGTGTAACAACAGCAATCTGTCCCTCAATGCCAGCAAAACTGAAGAGCTGGTCATTGACTTCAGGAAACAAAATATTGTACACGGTAGCACAGTGCTTAGCACTGTTGCTTCACAGCACCAGGGTCCCAGGTTCGATTCCCAGCTTGGGTCACTGTCTTTGCGGAGTCTGAATGTTCTCCCCGTGCTTGCGCGCATTTCCTCCGGGGGCTCCGGTTTCCTCTCATAAGTCCTGAAAGACGTGCTGTTAGGTGAATTGGACATTCTGAATTCTCTCTCAGTGTACCCAAACAGACGCCGGAGTGTGGCGACTTGGGCTTTTCACAGTAACTTCATTGCAGTGTTAATGTAAGCCACTTGTGACATTAATAAAGATTATGATTATTATTATTACACACCAGTCTGCATCAATGGGGCCGACTTGGAGATGGTTGACCCCCCCCCCCCTCTCAAAGCCTGGAGGTCCCCTTCCATGTCACTCACCATCCTGACTTGAAAATACATCGCCGTTCCCTCGCTGTCACTGGGTCAAAATCCTAGAACACCCTCCCTAACAGCACAGTCCCTCCCTAACAGCACAGTGGGTGTACCTACATCTCAAGGACTGCAGCGGTTCAAGAAGGCAACTCGCTACCATCTTCTGAAGGACGACTAGGGATGGGCAATAAATGTTGGCTGAACCAGCGACGCCCACATCCTGTAAATGAATTTTTAAAATTACACATTGGATTTATCAGCCATCTTAGATTTCATTGAACTGCAGTGGAAGCAAGTCATCCTGAATCCTGAGGGACGGCTGAAGGTGAAGAACTGCGTGTCTTTGTCTGCGTTTCATTCTCTTTAAGTGCTTTAGTTCTGTCAGTTAACGCTGAGCCAGGGAACCTATTTAGATCTTTCCATTCCAGAATGGAACTTGTGACCGGGGATTGTTTTAAAAAAAGTATTCTGGGTTTTATATACAGAGGAATTGAATATAAAAGCAGCAAAGTAATGCTGAATTTGTGTAAGTTGCCAGTAGCTCACCGTTGGAATATTTGCAGTTCAGGATAAATGACAAATATTGCAGCTATGGGCAGAGTAAGTGACGTCACTGAGAGGTGTAGCTCTGAGAAAGGTTTCTATTCACTGGAATGAAACCAGTTAAAGAGACTTAGGGCTGGCAGATACAAATGGAGGTTTTAACAGTTTTAGAGAGGGTAAATAATGAAGAGGTTGATCAATTCATAACAAGGAGACCTTCCTCAAGGTTCTCACGAGAACACAGAGGAAAGCCGTAGGAAATGTTTCTTCCACCTGTTTTATCACAAATGACTATTGCAGCATAAATGTAAGTTTTTAGAAGAGTCTATAAATGGAAGGACATAAAAAGGATTAAAGTAAGCAGATCTAGTTGCAGTTCCATGATCACGATGCAACACCTGCGCTGTCATTTTTGGTGGGTTTATGGGGGTTAGAGCCCGGGGATTATAATGATCTTTATTGTCACAAGTAGGCTTACATTAACACTGCAATGAAGCTACTGTGAAAAGCCCCTAGTCGTCACATTCCGGTGCCTGTTCGGGTACACAGATGGAGAAATCAGAATGTCCAAATTACCTAACATCACGTCTTTCGGGACTTGTGGGAGGAAACCGGAGCATCCGGAACAAATCCACACACACAAGGGGAGAACGTGCAGACTCCACACACAGTGACCCAAGCTGGGAATCGAACCTGGAACCCTGGAGCTGTGAAGCAACCGTGCTAACCACTGTGCTGCCGTTTCGCCCGCAGAATGTGCAAACTCCACACGGACAGTAACCCAGGGCCGGGATTCGAACCCAGGTCCTCAGCGGCGTAGGTAGCAGTGCTAACCATCGTGCCGCGTGCCGCCCTCGCCCAACTTCCTCTTGACTTGTTCGAGCCTGGGATCCACTCTTACCCCCACTGTCTTTGGTCTCTGCCATCTGCAGGACTCATGATCTGGACTCCAGCTAGCTGTACCCTGGGGAGATGTGGCACATGCTGGGGGAGAAATTTCTCACAGGCAGAGGCACCCGCAAGTGAAGAACATGAGAGGGCATGTCTACAACCAGTTTTGATCAGTATTGCTTTAATGTAGGTTAGAGAGGCACAAGCATAAACAGATTGTTTCGTTTGAGGAAAACGTTGGGTCTTGTTTTTCTCTCCAGACGAATTGTCCTCACCAGTAGCATCAGGGGCTGCATTGTGGTCCACCTCACAAATATCAGATGTTGAGATATTGCTATGTGTGAATGCTGGGCTAATAAGCTGCTTACTGAAAGGGATAGTTTCACTTCCCTTTATAGGGATGTTGGATATGCCCCAGTTGACCTTGAGAAATGCTTTTGCTCTAGGTTTACATTGCACTGACAGTGTTATCCTATAATAAGGTCTCTTGCACCAGTCACAAAAGGAAAGCATACCTTACCTTTTTTGTGTTCTCTAGGGGGTGATTCTCCCAAATGGAGCCCAAGTGTTCACGCCATCGTGAACGCTGTCACCTTTCACGATGGCGCGAACCGGGCCCGTGTACAACCTATTCTGTCCCCCCACAGGGGGCCAGCACGGCGCTGGAGCGGTTCACTCCGCTCCAGCCTCCCTTCCCGGCGCCAAATGGGCGCCGCGCCAACCTGCACATGCACTGTTGGGCCGCGCCAACCTGCGCATGCGTGAGGAACTTCAGCGCGCCGGCCCCGACTCAACATGGCATTGGTGTTCAGGGGCCGGCACCGCAGGAAAGTAGGCCCGGGTGGAGAGAGGCCGGCCCGCCGATCGGTGGGTCCCAAACGCGGGCCAGACCCCATCGGAGGCCCCCCCCCATGGGATGAAGCCCTCCTCCCCCCCCCCCCCCCCCCCCCCAGGCCCCGCCCCGACCATTCGTGCAGAGTTCCCGCCGGCAGCGACCAGGGCGTGCCGGTGTCGGGGCGCGGTTGCGGCGGTTCTCATGCCCGGCGCGGGGCTCGGAGAATCGCCCCCTAGTGTGGGAAAGGGAAAACCATCTTCCTGTTTTCTCTCTATCTGTTTTGTTCCAAAGTGTGAAGTATATTGGGGAAGGATGCTGAAGTACCTATAATGTTTCATTAGTCATAGCAGTGTCAACTGTACTGCTCTCCACACTGTCTTCATATTCCTTGTGTCATTGTGATGTTTGGTCCAAATCCTGTAACATGCTGGTAACTGAGGTGGAGTAGGTGTAGCTCAGTGGGCTAGACAGCTGGTTTGTGATGCAGATCAAGGCCAGCAGCGCGGGTTCAATTCCCATACCAGCTGTACCCGAACAGGTGAGGGAATGTGGTGACTAGGGGCTTTTCACAGTAACTTCGTAGCAGTGTTAACGTAAGCCTACTTGTGATAATAAAGATTATTTATTTTATTTACAGTCTGGGCTGAATGACTCTGTCCCATTGCAACTCACCAGTAGGTTATTAAACTGTCAGTCAAAGTTAATCTGCACAGCAACCCCGAGACACAAATGTTCCCCCTTTACCCTTGCTTTCCTCCTATTCACCTGCCCTCGCCCTCTCTCCTGTGCCTCTGCTTTCCATTTCAAACCTCCATTTCTGTCTCCGTATTTTACATTCTGTATTTCCATCGCCCTCATCTCTTCACCCTTGCATTTTATGATGCTTCCCAAATCTCTGCTGCCCGTTTCCCATATTTCCTTGTTTACAAATCTCCCGCTTTCTGGAAGCCATGATGTGGAGATGCCGGCATTGGACTGGGGTGAGCACAGTAAGAAGTCTTACACCAGGTTAAAGTCCAACAGGTTTGTTTCGCTATCACTAGCTTTCGGAGCTCTGCTCCTTCCTCAGATGAATGAAGAGGTACACTGCTTTCTGGACGAGCACAGGTTACAGCCTCTCTAACTGTGCCGCAGGAATTCCCCCTCATCCTTTTCAAAGTCATTCTAGCCTTTCCCTCATGGGGCAGGTCTTTCTCCATCGCTCCTATTGTCCAGTTCAATGGGACTGTCGTTGGTTGGTTCAACTTTTATCTTTTTGATTGTAGCCATGGCAGCAGTTTGCCCTTTCCTCTCCGACATCCTTACCTTTGGAATTAGCCAAGTTTCCATTCTTGACTTCCTCCATTTCCTCATCTGGATGATCCTCTGTTGATGTCATTGGCAAACAAGGGGTCAGCTTTCATGTTTACTTTCACGGCACCTAGCTTCACCTCAACGCCAACTCTCTCAACCTTTCCGTTACACCTGTGCTTCTTATTTATGATGAGCTGCAATTTCCACTTATTAAACATTGAAGATTGAAACCATTGAATTTAGCTCTTGTGATGAATGACATGTCCTTGGTCATTGGAATCCATTCCCCTTCCTAATTGTATACTGGACTGTTTGCAACCTCAGTGCTCCAAATGTATTTCTTCTCCAGTGCAGACAGTTTACTCCCACTTCAGAAACATTTCCCAATTCTAGCCTTACGCCTACCCATCTAGGTGTTGAAATCGTCATCCAAGGCCGAAACGATGGCGCAGTGGTTGGCACTGCTGCCTCACGACGCTGACGTCCCGGGTTCGATCCCGACCCCAGGTCATTGTGCGTGTGCAGTGAGCACATTCTCCCCGTGTCTGCGTGGGTCTCACCCTCACAACCCAAAAAGATGTGCAGGGTAGGTGAATTGGCCACGCTAAGTTACCCCTTAATTGGGGAAAAAAGAATTGGATACTCTAAATTACAAACAAAATTGTCATCCATGCTGTTGTTACTTATAAACTCAACTATTCTAGTGCTCTCTTCGATGGTCTCTTATTTGTAAGCTTCAGCTCTGCTAATAATAATAATCTTTTATTGTCACAAGTAGACTTACATTAACACTGCAATGAAGTTACTGTGAAAAGCCCCTAGTCGCCACATTCCAGCGCTTGTTCAGGTAATGAGCCGGGACGGGAATTGAACCTGCGCTGCTGGCCTTGTTCTGCATTACAAACCAGCTGTCTTGGCCACTGACCTAAACCAGCTACCCATATTGTGTGCAGCACACAGCCCCACTTGCTTGTCATTGCCTTTCCGTTAGCCCACATTGGCTCTTATTCTCCCACTGTCCCCAGTTTAAAATTCTCATCTTTGAGTTTAAGCCCTTTCATGGCCTTGCATCCGATCTCTCAAACAAACACCTTATTCACCCCACAAGCTCTCCCTTCCACTTGACTCTGGTCTTTTCTGTTTCTCCTTTTCTCTCTCTATGTTCCTTGCTTTCACTTTCTCACATGCTTGCTACCCCCCCCCCCCCCCCCACACACACACACACACAGTTCCTCATGATTCTGCTTTGGATCAGCAACCTTTCTAAACATCATACATATTATGGAGTGCAGAGTGTCCTTTGTCATACAGCTGACAGCACTGGCAACACCTTCTAGAACATTCCCAGAAAACAGACACCCAATTCCAGACTTGATGTTTTTCTGGCACTGTGTAGCGTGCCTCGACAATGTAACATCATAGCTTCCTCTGCACATTTGGAATAGAATCTCTCTCTCCAATGAGCAGGTGATGTCAGTGAGGGGAGTTATAGGAAAATTCTCTGCAGTCAGAAACCTGTTCCTGGAAGGGAATTGGTACTTTGGGATTTTTTATAATTAGTATATGGGATATGAGCGTCTCTGGCAAGACCAGCATTTATTGTCCACCTCTACTTGACCTGAATTGATTGGCTTGCTAGGTCATGTCAGAGGGCATTTAAGAGTCAACAACATTGCTGTAGGTCTGGAGTCACATGCGTCAAGACATCTTGGGCTAGCGCACAGTCAATTCCTGCCCCATTTGACCTGGAGTCGCAATATAGGTGAAATTAAATTTTATTTAAAATTCCGAAGGTCCTTAGTTGAGCCCAATAAACTAGCCACCAGGTTTGTAACTTTAAAACACAAGTAACCTTTTATTATATATAGTATTATAACTGAACAACAGAAATTCAACTGACTAGCTACTACCTCTTTCCCAACCCCCCTTCCTAACTTGCTCCACTCTTTATATATACACAAACACAGGAAATCAACACAGATGGGAAAGGCTGGTGGAAAGGGAAAGAAAAATATGAATAAAAAATAAGGGGATAAGGATCCTTGATGTACTGTGAAGACTTTCAGGCACTATCTTTCTGAGGTTCAGACTTTCATTTTGGTACGCCTTACTTCTTGGCTTGAGGTGGTTTCCCCTGGCAAAGTTGTCTACTTTATCTGCAGACTTGAGCATCATTTCAGCTTCACAGCAAATGATGTGTCAGGAACTCTGCTATCAGAACAATAGAGCAGTTCTTTCACTTCAAGCAGGAGAGAGAGAGAGAGCGTTCCTTTCAGTTCAGTTCCAAGGTGCTCTGCTAAGTTCTCACAGAGAGCATCACGCAGGAACCGATCACTGACTGTTGCCAGGCAGAACACTGCCCCTGGACAATCCACCGGTAACCCAGCGGACCAAGTCCGTCCAAATCTGATTCCTAAGATCCACTTGATGCGGAGGAGCCTGGTTTCTCCTCTCCAAAGTACAAAACCTGGGAGCACTGTGTCCTGGCAAACAGGCAGGCTGTTTCAACAGTGTCTTCTGCTTAAAGGCACATCCCGACTGGGGTCCACGGACCAAAATGATAAAATAAAAGAAATGGGAATAAAGAAATAACAGGAAGGGCTCTTACACATGTAGGCCAGATCAGGTAAGGATGGCAGATTTTCTTTCCTTGAGGACATTAGTGAATGTATCCTGAGTTAATGTGGGCTGTCTGCACCAGAGTGAAATGGGCATTTGACACTATTCAATATCAACGTGATTGCATAACCCCATCAGAAGGTATGATTTGCACTTGTGTACCCAGGTTGACCTTTGAAATTGCATCCAATATTCCAGCTGAGAGTTGGGCTGTGAATGTACAATTTCCTTCCCTCCTGAACTTTTGCTCTTCTGGTGGGTCCTGAACCTGCTGGATTCAACTCAATGCGGACAATGTGTCTTCTGATAGCTCACCGAACTGCTATTCTTCAGGTGGTAGACTTGGAAGTGAGCATTGGTAGGATGTTTAATAGATAAACTGCAGTCCTGTAACTGTGGTGAGCGAACATAGCACAGGCCAAAGATCAAGCTCAAAACCATCCCGGTCTGAATGGTTTATATGAAGAGCAAGCGGTGCATTTAGCCCAGCGAGTCAGTGCTCAAGGTTGTTATCCCAACAACTCAATATTTTGCTCAATCTGATTGAGGATCTGGCACAAATATTTTTTTAGGCTTGGTTTTGCTCCAATAAACATTCATTCTGGGACTGAGCTCCAGCAGTTGATGAAAACAATACTAGTTTGAGCCTGGGCAGCATTCCATTATCTGTCAACTCCCAATGGGGATCCCTCCAGATCCACATATAGGCAGAAGGATTTGTCTTGCTGAGTGCAGTGAGCTACATCCTTTCACATTAACTTTCTGTACAGTTTCATACTTTGTCCGAATGAAAAATATAGGCCCACTGTGACAATGAGTGTAGTGGTTTATACTTGAGTGTCAATGGGACAGTGGGTTACAGTTGTGAGAGTGTCACTGGGACAGTGGGTTTCAGTTGTGCGAGTGTCACGGGGACAGTGGGTTACAGCTGTGAGAGTGTCACTGGAACAGTGGGTTACAGCTGTGAGAGTGTCACTGGGACAGTGAGTTACAGTTATGAGAGTGTCACTGGGAAAGTGGATTACAGTTGTGAGACTGTCACTGGGACAGTGGGTTACAGTTATGCGAGTGTCACTGGGACGGTGGTTTACAGGTGAGTGGGTGTCACTGGGACAGTGGGTTACAGTTGTGAGAGTGTCACTGGAACAGTGGGTTACAGTTGTGACAGTGGCACTGGGACAGTGAGTTACAGTTATGAGCGTGTCACTGAGAGTGAGTTACAGTTGTGCGAATGACAGTGGGACATTGGATTACAGTTGTGCGAGTGTGTCACTGGGAAATTGGATTACAGTTGTGTGAGAGTCACTGGGACAGTGGGTTACAGTTGTGCGAGTGCGACTGGGAAAGTGGATTACAGTTGTGAGAGTGTCACTGGGACAGTGGGTTACAGTTATGCGAGTGTCACTGGGACAGTGGTTTACAGGTGAGTGGGTGTCACTGGGACAGTGGGTTACAGTTGTCAGAGTGTCACTGGGACAGTGGGTTACAGTTGTGAGAGTGTCACTGGGACAGTGAGTTACAGCTGTGAGAGTGTCACTGGGACAGTGTGTTACAGTTGTGAGTGTGTCACTGGAACAGTGGGTTGCAGCTGTGAGAGTGTCACTGGGACAGTGAGTTACAGTTATGAGAGTGTCACTGGGAAAGTGGATTACAGTTGTGAGACTGTCACTGGGACAGTGGGTTACAGTTATGCGAGTGTCACTGGGACGGTGGTTTACAGGTGAGTGGGTGTCACTGGGACAGTGGGTTACAGTTGTGAGAGTGTCACTGGAACAGTGGGTTACAGTTGTGACAGTGGCACTGGGACAGTGAGTTACAGCTGTGAGAGTGTCACTGGGACAGTGGGTTACAGTTATGAGAGTGTCACTGGGACTGTCGGTTACAGTTCTGAGAGTGTCACTGGGACGGTGGGTTACAGTTGTGAGAGTGTCACTGGGACAGTGGGTTACAGCTGTCACAGTGTCACTGGGACAGTGGGTTATAGTTGTGAGAGTGTCACCGGGACGGTGGGTTACAGCTGTCACAGTGTCACTGGGACAGTGGGTTACAGCTGTCACAGTGTGACTGGGACAGTGGGTTACAGTTGTGAGTGTGTCACTATGACAGTGAGTTACAGTTGTGCGAGTGTGTCACTGGGACATTGGATTACAGTTGTGCGAGTGTCACTGGGACAGTGGGTTACAGTTGTGAGAGTGTCACTGGGACTGTCGGTTACAGTTCTGAGAGTGTCACTGGGACGGTGGGTTACAGTTGTGAGAGTGTCACTGGGACAGTGGGTTACAGCTGTCACAGTGTCATTGGGACAGTGGGTTATAGTTGTGAGAGTGTCACCGGGACGGTGGGTTACAGCTGTCACAGTGTCACTGGGACAGTGGGTTACAGCTGTCACAGTGTGACTGGGACAGTGGGTTACAGTTGTGAGTGTGTCACTATGACAGTGAGTTACAGCTGTGAGAGTGTCACTGGGACAGTGGGTTACAGTTGTGAGAATGTCACTGGAACAGTGGGTTACAGTTGTCAGAGTGTCACTGGGACAGTGGGTTACAGTTGTGAGAGTGTCACTATGACAGTGAGTTACAGCTGTGAGAGTGTCACTGGGACAGTGTGTTACAGTTGTGAGTGTGTCACTGGAACAGTGGGTTGCAGTTGTGAGAGTGTCACTGGAACAGTGAGTTACAGTTGTGAGGGTGTCACTGGGACAGTGGAATTCAGTTGTGAGAGTGTCACTGGAACAGTGAGTTACAGTTGTGAGGGTGTCACTGGGACAGTGGGATTCAGTTGTGAGAGTGTCACTGGAACAGTGAGTTACAGTTATGAGGGTGTCACTGGGAGAGTGGGATTCAGTTGTGAGAGTGTCACTGGAACAGTGAGTTACAGTTATGAGGGTGTCACTGGGAGAGTGGGATTCAGTTGTGAGAGTGTCACTGGGACAGTGGTTTACAGTTGTGAGAGTGTCACTGCGACAGTGGGTTACAGTTGTGAGAGTGTCACTGGGAAAGTGGGTTACAGATGTGAGAGTGTTACTGGGACAGTGGGTTACAGTTGTGAGAGTGTCACTGAGAGTGAGTTACAGTTGTGCGAGTGTCACTGGGACATTGGATTAATGTTGTGCGAGAGGCACTGGGACATTGGATTACAGTTGTGCGAGTGTCACTGGGAAAGTGGATTACAGTTGTGAGAGTGTCACTGGGACAGTGGGTTACAGTTGTGCGAGTGTCACTGGGACGGTGGTTTACAGGTGAGAGGGTGTCACTGGGACAGTGGGTTACAGTTGTGAGAGTGTCACTGGAACAGTGGGTTACAGTTGTGAGAGTGTCACTGGGACAGTGGGTTTCAGTTGTGCGAGTGTCACTGGGACAGTGGGTTAAAATTGTGAGAGAGTCACTGGGACAGTGAGTTACAGTTGTGAGGGTGTCACTCGGACAGTGGGAATCAGTTGTGAGAGTGTCACTGGGACAGTGGGTTACAGTTGTGAGAGTGTCACTGGGACAGTGAGTTACAGCTGTGAGAGTGTCACTGGGACAGTGGGTTACAGTTGTGAGAGTGTCACTGGGACTGGGTTACAGTTGTGAGAGTGTCACTGGGACAGTGGGTTACAGATAGTCACAGTGTCACTGGGACAGTGGGTGACAGCTGTGAGAGTGTCACTAGGACAGTGGGTTACAGTTGTGAGAGTGTCACCTGGTCGGTGGGTTACAGCTGTCACAGTGTGACTGGGACAGTGGGTTACAGTTGTGAGAGTGTCACTGGGAATGTTGGGTTACAGCTGTCACAGTGTCACTGGGATGGTGGGTTACAGATGTGAGAGTGTCACTGGGACAGTGGGTTACAGTTGTGAGAGTATCACTGGGACAGTGGGTTACAGTTGTGAGAGTGTCACTGGGTCAGTGGGTTACCGTTGTGAGAGTGTCACTGGGACAGTGGGTTACAGCTCTGTGAGTGTCACTGGGACAGTGCGTTACAGTTGTGAGTGTGTCACTGGGACAGTGGGTATCAGTTGTGAGAGTGTCACTGGAACAGTGGGTTTCAGTTGTGAGAGTGTCAATGGGACAGTGAGTTACAGTTGTGAGAGTGTCAATGGGACAGTGGGTTACAGTTGTGAGAGTGTCACTGGAACAGTGGTTACAGCTGTGAGTGTGTCACTGGAACAGTGGGTTTCAGTTGTGAGAGTGTCAATGGGACAGTGGGTTACAGTTGTGAGAGTGTCACTGGGACTGGGTTACAGCTGTGAGAGTGTCACTGGAACAGTGGGTTACAGTTGAGAGAGTGTCACTGGGACAGTGCGATACAGTTGTGAGTGTCACTGGGACAGTGGGGTACAGTTGTGAGAGTGTCACTGGGACAGTGAGTTACAGTTGTGAGGGTGTCACTGGGACAATGGGATTCAGTTGTGAAAGTGTCACTGCATCAGTGAGTTACAGCTGTGAGAGTGTCACTGGAACAGTGGGTTACAGTTGTGAGAGTGTAACTGGGACAGTGGGTTACAGTTGTGAGGGTGTCACTGGGACAGTGGGTTTAAGTTGTGCGAGTGTAACTGGGACAGTGGGTTACAGTTGTGAGGGTGTCACTGGAACAGTGGGTTACAGTTGTGAGAGTGTCACTGCGACAGTGGATTACAGTTGTGAGAGTGTCACTGCGACTGGGTTACAGTTGTGAGGGTGTCACTGGGACAGTGGAATTCAGTTGTGAGAGTGTCACTGGAACAGTGAGTTACAGTTGTGAGGGTGTCACTGGGACAGTGGGATTCAGTTGTGAGAGTGTCACTGGAACAGTGAGTTACAGTTATGAGGGTGTCACTGGGAGAGTGGGATTCAGTTGTGAGAGTGTCACTGGAACAGTGACTTACAGTTATGAGGGTGTCAATGGGACAGTGGATTACAGATGTGAGAGTGTCACTGGGACAGTGGGTTACAGTTGTGAGAGTGTCACTGAGAGTGAGTTACAGTTGTGCGAGTGTCACTGGGACATTGGATTACAGTTGTGAGGGTGTCACTGGGACAATGGGATTCAGTTGTGAGAGTGTCACTGCATCAGTGAGTTACAGCTGTGAGAGTGTCACTGGAACAGTGGGTTACAGTTGTGAGAGTGTAACTGGGACAGTGGGTTACAGTTGTGAGGGTGTCACTGGGACAGTGAGTTACAGTTGTGAGGGTGTCACTGGGACAGTGGGTTACAGTTGAGAGAGTGTCACTGGAACAGTGGGTTACATCTGTGAGAGTGTCACTGGGACAGTGAGTTACAGTTAGGAGAGTGTCACTGGGACAGTGGGTTACAGCTGCGAGTGTGTCACTGGAACAGTGGGTTACAGTTGAGAGAGTGTCACTGGGACAGTGCGTTACAGTTGTGAGTCTGTCACTATGACAGTGAGTTACAGCTGTGAGAGTGTCACTGGGACAGTGGGTTACAGTTTTGCGAGTGTCACTGAGACGGTGGTTTACAGGTGAGTGGCTGTCACTGGGACAGTGGGTTACAGTTGTGAGAGTGGAACAGTGGGTTACAGTTGTGTGAGTTTCACTGGGACAGTGGGTTTCAGTTGTGCGATTGTCACTGGGACAGTGGGTTACAGCTGTGAGAGTGTCACTGTGACAGTGAGTTACAGTTGTGAGGGTGTCACTGGGACAGTGAGATACAGTTGAGAGAGTGTCACTGGGACAGTGGGTTACAGTTGTGAGAGTGTCACTCGGACAGTCGGTTACAGCCGTCACAGTGTCACTGGGACAGTGGGTTACAGCTGTGAGAGTGTCACTGGGACAGTGGGTTACAGTTCTGAGAGTGTCACTGGGACGGTGGATTACAGTTGTGAGAGTGTCACTGGGACAGTGGGTTACAGCTGTCACAGTGTCACTGGGACAGTGGGTTGCAGCTGTCACAGTGTGACTGGGACAGTGGGTTACAGTTGTGACAGTGTCACTGGAACAGTGGGTTACAGATGTGAGAGTGTCACTGGGACAGTGCGTTACACTTGTGAGTGTGTCACTAGGACAGTGAGTTACAGCCGTGAGAGTGTCACTGGGACAGTGAGTTACAGTTGTGAGTGTGTCACTGGAACAGTGGGTTACAGTTGTGAGAGTGTCACTGGAACAGTGGGTTACAGTTGTGAGTGTGTCACTGGGACAGTGGTTACAGCTGTGAGTGTGTCACTGGAACAGTGGGTTTCAGTTGTGAGAGTGTCAATGGGACAGTGGGTTACAGTTGTGAGAGTGTCACTGGGACTGGGTTACAGCTGTGAGAGTGTCACTGGAACAGTGGGTTACAGTTGAGAGAGTGTCACTGGGACAGTGCGATACAGTTGTGAGTGTCACTGGGACAGTGGGGTACAGTTGTGAGAGTGTCACTGGGACAGTGAGTTACAGTTGTGAGGGTGTCACTGGGACAATGGGATTCAGTTGTGAAAGTGTCACTGCATCAGTGAGTTACAGCTGTGAGAGTGTCACTGGAACAGTGGGTTACAGTTGTGAGAGTGTAACTGGGACAGTGGGTTACAGTTGTGAGGGTGTCACTGGGACAGTGGGTTTAAGTTGTGCGAGTGTAACTGGGACAGTGGGTTACAGTTGTGAGGGTGTCACTGGAACAGTGGGTTACAGTTGTGAGAGTGTCACTGTGACAGTGGATTACAGTTGTGAGAGTGTCACTGCGACTGGGTTACAGTTGTGAGGGTGTCACTGGGACAGTGGAATTCAGTTGTGAGAGTGTCACTGGAACAGTGAGTTACAGTTGTGAGGGTGTCACTGGGACAGTGGGATTCAGTTGTGAGAGTGTCACTGGAACAGTGAGTTACAGTTATGAGGGTGTCACTGGGAGAGTGGGATTCAGTTGTGAGAGTGTCACTGGAACAGTGAGTTACAGTTATGAGGGTGTCACTGGGACAGTGGATTACAGATGTGAGAGTGTCACTGGGACAGTGGGTTACAGTTGTGAGAGTGTCACTGAGAGTGAGTTACAGTTGTGCGAGTGTCACTGGGACATTGGATTACAGTTGTGAGGGTGTCACTGGGACAATGGGATTCAGTTGTGAGAGTGTCACTGCATCAGTGAGTTACAGCTGTGAGAGTGTCACTGGAACAGTGGGTTACAGTTGTGAGAGTGTAACTGGGACAGTGGGTTACAGTTGTGAGGGTGTCACTGGGACAGTGAGTTACAGTTGTGAGGGTGTCACTGGGACAGTGGGTTACAGTTGAGAGAGTGTCACTGGAACAGTGGGTTACATCTGTGAGAGTGTCACTGGGACAGTGAGTTACAGTTATGAGAGTGTCACTGGGACAGTGGGTTACAGCTGCGAGTGTGTCACTGGAACAGTGGGTTACAGTTGAGAGAGTGTCACTGGGACAGTGCGTTACAGTTGTGAGTCTGTCACTATGACAGTGAGTTACAGCTGTGAGAGTGTCACTGGGACAGTGGGTTACAGTTTTGCGAGTGTCACTGAGACGGTGGTTTACAGGTGAGTGGCTGTCACTGGGACAGTGGGTTACAGTTGTGAGAGTGGAACAGTGGGTTACAGTTGTGTGAGTTTCACTGGGACAGTGGGTTTCAGTTGTGCGATTGTCACTGGGACAGTGGGTTACAGCTGTGAGAGTGTCACTGTGACAGTGAGTAACAGTTGTGAGGGTGTCACTGGGACAGTGAGATACAGTTGAGAGAGTGTCACTGGGACAGTGGGTTACAGTTGTGAGAGTGTCACTCGGACAGTCGGTTACAGCCGTCACAGTGTCACTGGGACAGTGGGTTACAGCTGTGAGAGTGTCACTGGGACAGTGGGTTACAGTTCTGAGAGTGTCACTGGGACGGTGGATTACAGTTGTGAGAGTGTCACTGGGACAGTGGGTTACAGCTGTCACAGTGTCACTGGGACAGTGGGTTGCAGCTGTCACAGTGTGACTGGGACAGTGGGTTACAGTTGTGACAGTGTCACTGGAACAGTGGGTTACAGATGTGAGAGTGTCACTGGGACAGTGCGTTACAGTTGTGAGTGTGTCACTAGGACAGTGAGTTACAGCCGTGAGAGTGTCACTGGGACAGTGAGTTACAGTTGTGAGTGTGTCACTGGAACAATGGGTTACAGTTGTGAGAGTGTCACTGGAACAGTGGGTTACAGTTGTGAGTGTGTCACTGGGACAGTTAGTTACAGTTGTGAGGGTGTCACTGGGACAGTGGGATTCAGTTGTGAGAGTGTTACTGGAACAGTGAGTTACAGATGTGAGGTTGTCACTGGGACAGTCGGATTAAGCTGTGCGAGTGTCACTGGGACAGTGGCTTACAGTTGTGAGAGTGTCACTGCGACAGTGGGTTACAGTTGTGAGAGTGTCACTGGGCCAGTGGGTTACAGATGTGAGAGAGTCACTGGGACAGTGGGTTACAGTTGTGAGAGTGTGACTGGGACATTGGATTACAGTTGTGCGAGTGTCACTTGGAAAGCGGATTACAGTTGTGCGAGTGTCACTGGGGCGGTGGTTTACAGGTGAGAGGGTGCCACTGGGACAGTGGGTTACAGTTTTGAGAGTGTCACTGGAACAGTGGGTTACAGTTGTGAGAGTGTCACTGGGACAGTGGGTTTCAGTTGTGCGAGTGTCACTGGGACAGTGGGTTACAGCTGTCACAGTGTGACTGGGACAGTGGGTTACAGTTGTGAGTGTGTCACTATGACAGTGAGTTACAGCTGTGAGAGTGTCACTGGGACAGTGGGTTACAGTTGTGAGAATGTCACTGGAACAGTGGGTTACAGTTGTCAGAGTGTCACTGGGACAGTGGGATTCAGTTGTGAGAGTGTCACTGGGACAGTGGTTTACAGTTGTGAGAGTGTCACTGCGACAGTGGGTTACAGTTGTGAGAGTGTCACTGGGACAGTGGGTTACAGATGTGAGAGTGTTACTGCGACAGTGGGTTACAGTTGTGAAAGTGTCACTGAGAGTGAGTTACAGTTGTGCGAGTGTCACTGGGACATTGGATTAAAGTTGTGCGAGTGTCACTGGGACAGTGGGTTAAAATTGTGAGAGAGTCACTGGGACAGTGAGTTACAGTTGTGAGGGTGTCACTCGGACAGTGGGAATCAGTTGTGAGAGTGTCACTGGGACAGTGGGTTACAGTTGTGAGAGTGTCACTGGGACAGTGAGTTACAGCTGTGAGAGTGTCACTGGGACGGTGGGTTACAGTTGTGAGAGTGTCACTGGGACAGTGGGTTACAGATAGTCACAGTGTCACTGGGACAGTGGGTGACAGCTGTGAGAGTGTCACTAGGACAGTGGGTTACAGTTGTGAGAGTGTCACCTGGTCGGTGGGTTACAGCTGTCACAGTGTCACTGGGACAGTGGGATACAGCTGTCACAGTGTGACTGGGACAGTGGGTTACAGTTGTGAGAGTGTCACTGGGAATGTTGGGTTACAGCTGTCACAGTGTCACTGGGATGGTGGGTTACAGATGTGAGAGTGTCACTGGGACAGTGGGTTACAGGTGTGAGAGTGTCACTGGGATTGTGGGCTACAGTTGTGAGAGGGTCACTGGAACAGTGGGTTACAGTTCTGAGAGTATCACTAGGACAGTGGGTTACAGTTGTGAGTGTGTCACTGGGTCAGTGGGTTACCGTTGTGAGAGTGTCACTGGGACAGTGGGTTACAGTTCTGTGAGTGTCACTGGGACAGTGCGTTACAGTTGTGAGTGTGTCACTGGGACAGTGGGTATCAGTTGTGAGAGTGTCACTGGAACAGTGGGTTTCAGTTGTGAGAGTGTCAATGGGACAGTGAGTTACAGTTGTGAGAGTGTCAATGGGACAGTGGGTTACAGTTGTGAGAGTGTCACTGGAACAGTGCTTACAGCTGTGAGTGTGTCACTGGAACAGTGGGTTTCAGTTGTGAGAGTGTCAATGGGACAGTGGGTTACAGTTGTGAGAGTGTCACTGGGACTGGGTTACAGCTGTGAGAGTGTCACTGGGACAGTGGGGTACAGTTGTGAGAGTGTCACTGGGACAGTGAGTTACAGTTGTGAGGGTGTCACTGGGACAATGGGATTCAGTTGTGAGAGTGTCACTGCATCAGTGAGTTACAGCTGTGAGAGTGTCACTGGAACAGTGGGTTACAGTTGTGAGAGTGTAACTGGGACAGTGGGTTACAGTTGTGAGGGTGTCACTGGGACAGTGAGTTACAGTTGTGAGAGTGTCACTGGGACAGTGGATTACTGATGAGAGAGTGTCACTGGGACAGTGCGTTACAGATGTGAGTGTGTCACTGGGACAGTGGGTTTAAGTTGTGCGAGTGTAACTGGGACAGTGGGTTACAGTTGTGAGAGTGTCACTGGAACAGTGGGTTACAGTTGTGAGAGTGTCACTGCGACAGTGGATTACAGTTGTGAGAGTGTCACTGCGACTGGGTTACAGTTGTGAGAGTGTCATTGGGACAGTGGATTACAGATGTGAGAGTGTCACTGGGACAGTGGGTTACAGTTGTGAGAGTGTCACTGAGAGTGAGTTACAGTTGTGCGAGTGTCACTGGGACATTGGATTACAGTTGTGAGGGTGTCACTGGGACAATGGGATTCAGTTGTGAGAGTGTCACTGCATCAGTGAGTTACAGCTGTGAGAGTGTCACTGGAACAGTGGGTTACAGTTGTGAGAGTGTAACTGGGACAGTGGGTTACAGTTGTGAGGGTGTCACTGGGACAGTGAGTTACAGTTGTGAGGGTGTCACTGGGATAGTGGGTTACAGTTGTGAGAGTGTCACTGCAACAGTGGATTACAGTTGTGAGAGTGTCACTGGGACAGTGGGTTACAGTTGTGAGAGTGTCACTGGAACAGTGGGTTACAGTTGTGAGAGTGTCACTGGGACAGTGGGTTTCAGTTGTGCGAGTGTCACTGGGACAGTGGGTTACAACTGTGAGAGTGTCACTGGAACAGTGGGTTACATTTGTGAGAGTGTCACTGGGACAGTGGATTACTGTTGAGAGAGTGTCACTGGGACAGTGCGTTACAGATGTGAGTGTGTCACTGGGACAGTGGGTTTAAGTTGTGCGAGTGTAACTGGGACAGTGGGTTACAGTTGTGAGAGTGTCACTGGAACAGTGGGTTACAGTTGTGAGAGTGTCACTGCGACAGTGGATTACAGTTGTGAGAGTGTCACTGCGACTGGGTTACAGTTGTGAGAGTGTCATTGGGACAGTGGATTACAGATGTGAGAGTGTCACTGGGACAGTGGGTTACAGTTGTGAGAGTGTCACTGAGAGTGAGTTACAGTTGTGCGAGTGTCACTGGGACATTGGATTACAGTTGTGCGAGAGTCACTGGGACATTGGATTACAGTTGTGCGAGTGTGACTGGGAAAGTGGATTACAGTTGTGAGAGTGTCACTGGGACAGTGGGTTACAGTTATGCGAGTGTCACTGGGACGGTGGTTTACAGGTGAGTGGGTGTCACTGGGACAGTGGGTTACAGTTGTGAGAGTGTCACTGGAACAGTGGGTTACAGTTGTGAGAGTCACTGGGACAGTGGGTTTCAGTTGTGCGAGTGTCACGGGGACAGTGGGTTACAGCTGTGAGAGTGTCACTGGAACAGTGGGTTATAGCTGTGAGAGTGTCACTGGGACAGTGAGTTACAGTTATGAGAGTGTCACTGGGAAAGTGGATTACAGTTGTGAGAGTGTCACTGGGACAATGGGTTACAGTTATGCGAGTGTCACTGGGATGGTGGTTTACAGGTGAGTGGGTGTCACTGGGACAGTGGGTTACAGTTGTGAGAGTGTCACTGGAACAGTGGGTTACAGTTGTGACAGTGGCACTGGAACAGTGAGTTACAGTTATGAGCGTGTCACTGAGAGTGAGTTACAGTTGTGCGAATGACAGTGGGACATTGGATTACAGTTGTGCGAGTGTGTCACTGGGAAATTGGATTACAGTTGTGCGAGTGTCACTGGGACAGTGGGTTACAGTTGTGAGAGTGTCACTGGGACAGTGGATTACAGTTTTGAGAGTGTCACTGCGACTGGGTTACAGTTGTGAGAGTGTCATTGGGACATTGGATTACAGTTGTGCGAGAGTCACTGGGACATTGGATTACAGTTGTGCGAGTGCGACTGGGAAAGTGGATTACAGTTGTGAGAGTGTCACTGGGACAGTGGGTTACAGTTATGCGAGTGTCACTGGGACAGTGGTTTACAGGTGAGTGGGTGTCACTGGGACAGTGGGTTACAGTTGTCAGAGTGTCACTGGGACAGTGGGTTACAGTTGTGAGAGTGTCACTGGGATTGTGGGCTATAGTTGTGAGAGGGTCACTGGAACAGTGGGTTACAGTTCTGAGAGTATCATTGGGACAGTGGGTTACAGTTGTGAGAGTGTCACTGGGTCAGTGGGTTACCGTTGTGAGAGTGTCACTGGGACAGTGGGTTACAGTTCTGTGAGTGTCACTGGAACAGTGGGTTACAGTTGTGAGAGTGTCACTGGGATAGTGGGTTACAGCTGTCACAGTGTCACTGGAACAGTGGGTTACAGCTGTGAGAGTGTCACTGGGACAGTGGGTTACAGTTGTGAGGGTGTCACTGCGACAGTGGATTACAGTTGTGAGAGTGTCACTGGGACAGTGGGTTACAGATGTGAGAGTGTCACTTGGACAGTGGATTACAGTTGAGAGAGTGTCACTGGAACAGTGGGTTACATCTGTGAGAGTGTCACTGGGACAGTGAGTTACAGTTATGAGAGTGTCACTGGGACAGTGGGTTACAGCTGCGAGTGTGTCTCTGGAACAGTGGGTTACAGTTGAGAGAGTGTCACTGGGACAGTGCGTTACAGTTGTGAGTCTGTCACTATGACAGTGAGTTACAGCTGTGAGAGTGTCACTGGGACAGTGGGTTACAGTTTTGCGAGTGTCACTGAGACGGTGGTTTACAGGTGAGTGGCTGTCACTGGGACAGTGGGTTACAGGTGTGAGAGTGGAACAGTCGGTTACAGTTGTGCGATTGTCACTGGGACAGTGGGTTACAGCTGTGAGAGTGTCACTGTGACAGTGAGTTACAGTTGTGAGGGTGTCACTGGGACAGTGAGATACAGTTGAGAGAGTGTCACTGGGACAGTGGGTTACAGTTGTGAGAGTGTCACTCGGACAGTCGGTTACAGCCGTCACAGTGTCACTGGGACAGTGGGTTACAGCTGTGAGAGTGTCACTGGGACAGTGGGTTACAGTTCTGAGAGTGTCACTGGGACGGTGGATTACAGTTGTGAGAGTGTCACTGGGACAGTGGGTTACAGCTGTCACAGTGTCACTGGGACAGTGGGTTGCAGCTGTCACAGTGTGACTGGGACAGTGGGTTACAGTTGTGACAATGTCACTACGACAGTGAGTTACAGCTGTGAGAGCCACTGGGACAGTGGGTTACAGTTGTGAGAGTGTCACTGGAACAGTGGGTTACAGATGTGAGAGTGTCACTGGGACAGTGCGTTACAGTTGTGAGTGTGTCACTAGGTCAGTGAGTTACAGCCGTGAGAGTGTCACTGGGACAGTGAGTTACAGTTGTGAGTGTGTCACTGGAACAGTGGGTTACAGTTGTGAGAGTGTCACTGGAACAGTGGGTTACAGTTGTGAGTGTGTCACTGGGACAGTTAGTTACAGTTGTGAGGGTGTCACTGGGACAGTGGGATTCAGTTGTGAGAGTGTTACTGGAACAGTGATTTACAGTTGTGAGGGTGTCACTGGGACAGTCGGATTCAGTTGTGCGATTGTCACTGGGACAGTGGCTAATGTTGTGAGAGTGTCACTGCGACAGTGGGTTACAGTTGTGAGAGTGTCACTGGGCCATTGGGTTACAGATGTGAGAGAGTCACTGGGACAGTGGGTTACAGTTGTGAGAGTGTCACTGGGACATTGGATTACAGTTGTGCGAGTGTCACTTGGAAAGTGGATTACAGTTGTGCGAGTGTCACTGGGGCGGTGGTTTACAGGTGAGAGGGTGCCACTGGGACAGTGGGTTACAGTTTTGAGAGTGTCACTGGAACAGTGGGTTACAGTTGTGGGAGTGTCACTGGGACAGTGGGTTTCAGTTGTGCGAGTGTCACTGGGACAGTGGGTTACAGCTGTGAGAGCGTCACAGGGACAGTGGGTTACAGTTGTGAGCGTGTCACTGGGACAGTGGGTTACAGTTTAAGAGTGTCACTGGGACAGTGGGTTACAGTTGTGAGGGTGTCACTGGGACAGTGAGTTACTGCTGTGAGTGTCACTGGGACAGTGGGTTACAGATGTGAGAGTGTCACTGGGACAGTGGTTTACAGTTGTGAGAGTGTCACTAGGATGGTGGGTTACAGATGTGAGAGTGTCACTGGGACAGTGGTTTACAGTTGTGAGAGTGTCACTGGGACAGTGGGTTTCAGTTGTGAGAGTGTCACTGGGACAGTGAGTTACAGCTGTGAGTGTCACTGTGACAGTGGGTTACAGATGTGAGAGTGTCACTGGGGCAGTGGTTTACAGTTGTGAGAGTGTCACTGGGACAGTGGGTTACAGTTGTGAGAGTGCCAGTTGGACAGTGGGTTACAGTTCAGAGAGTGTGACTGGGACAGTGGGCTACAGTTGTGAGAGTGTCACTGGGACAGTGGGTTACAGTTGTGAGAGTGTCACTGGGACAGTGGGTTACAGTTCTGAGAGTGTCACTGGAACAGTGGGTTACAGTTGTGAGAGTGTCACTGGGACGGTGGGTTACCGTTGTGAGAGTGTCACTGGGACAGTGGGTTACAGTTCAGAGAGTGCCACTGGGACAGTGGGTTGCAGTTGTGAGAGTGTCACTGGGACGGTGGGTTACCGTTGTGAGAGTGTCACTGGGACAGTGGGTTACAGTTCAGAGAGTGCCACTGGGACAGTGGGTTGCAGTTGTGAGAGTGTCACTGGGACAGTGGGTTACAGATGTGACAGTGTCACTGGGACAGTGGGTTGCAGTTCAGAGAGTGTCACTGGGACAGTGGGTTACAGTTGTGAGAGTGTCACAGGGACAGTGGGTTACAGTTGTGAGCGTGTCACTGGGACAGTGGGTTACAGTTTAGAGAGTGTCACTGGGACAGTGGGTTACAGTTGTGAGGGTGTCACTGGGACAGTGGATTACAGTTGTGAAAGTGTCACTGGGACAGTGGGTTGCAGTTGTGAGAGTGTCACTGGGACAGTGGGTTACAGCTGTGCGAGTGTTACTGGGACAGTGGGTTACAGATGTGAGAGTGTCACTGAGACAGTGGTTTATAGCTGTGAGAGTCTCTGGGACAGTGGATTACAGTTGTGAGTGTATCACTGGAACAGTGGGTTTCAGCTGTGGGAATGTCACTGGGACAGTGGGTTTCAGCTGTGAGAGTGTCACTGGAACAATGGGTGACAGTTGTGAGAGTGTCACCGGGACGGTGGGTTACAGCTGTCACAGTGTCACTGGGACAGTGGGTTACAGCTGTCACAGTGTGACTGGGACAGTGTGTTACAGTTGTGAGTGTGTCACTATGACAGTGAGTTACAGCTGTGAGAGTGTCACTGGGACAGTGGGTTACAGTTGTGAGAGTGTCACTGGAACAGTGGGTTACAGTTGTCAGAGTGTCACTGGGACAGTGGGTTACAGTTGTGAGAGTGTCACTATGACAGTGAGTTACAGCTGTGAGAGTGTCACTGGGACAGTGTGTTACAGTTGTGAGTGTGTCACTGGAACAGTGGGTTGCAGTTGTGAGAGTGTCACTGGAACAGTGAGTTACAGTTGTGAGGGTGTCACTGGGACAGTGGAATTCAGTTGTGAGAGTGTCACTGGAACAGTGAGTTACAGTTGTGAGGGTGTCACTGGGACAGTGGGATTCAGTTGTGAGAGTGTCACTGGAACAGTGAGTTACAGTTATGAGGGTGTCACTGGGAGAGTGGGTTACAGTTGTGAGAGTGTCACTGAGAGTGAGTTACAGTTGTGCGAGTGTCACTGGGACATCGGATTAAAGTTGTGCGAGAGGCACTGGGACATTGGATTACAGTTGTGCGAGTGTCACTGGGAAAGTGGATTACAGTTGTGAGAGTGTCACTGGGACAGTGGGTTACAGTTGTGCGAGTGTCACTGGGACGGTGGTTTACAGGTGAGAGGGTGTCACTGGGACAGTGGGTTACAGTTGTGAGAGTGTCACTGGGACAGTGGGTTGCAGTTGTGAGAGTGTCACTGGGACAGTGGGTTTCAGTTGTGCGAGTGTCACTGGGACAGTGGGTTAAAATTGTGAGAGAGTCACTGGGACAGTGAGTTACAGTTGTGAGGGTGTCACTCGGCCAGTGGGAATCAGTTGTGAGAGTGTCACTGGGACAGTGGGTTACAGTTGTGAGAGTGTCACTGGGACAGTGAGTTACAGCTGTGAGAGCGTCACTGGGACAGTGGGTTACAGTTGTGAGAGTGTCACTGAGAGTGAGTTACAGCTGTGAGAGTGTCACTGGGACAGTGGGTTACAGTTGTGAGAGTGCCACTGGGACAGTGGGTTACAGATAGTCACAGTGTCACTGGGACAGTGGGTGACAGCTGTGAGAGTGTCACTAGGACAGTGAGTTACAGTTGTGAGAGTGTCACCTGGTCGGTGGGTTACAGCTGTCACAGTGTCACTGGGACAGTGGGTTACAGCTGTCACAGTGTGACTGGGACAGTGGGTTACAGTTGTGAGAGTGTCACTGGGAATGTTGGGTTACAGCTGTCACAGTGTCACTGGGATGGTGGGTTACAGATGTGAGAGTGTCACTTGGACAGTGGGTTACAGTTGTGAGAGTGTCACTGGGATTGTGGGCTACAGTTGTGAGAGGGTCACTGGAACAGTGGGTTACAGTTCTGAGAGTATCACTGGGACAGTGGGTTACAGTTGTGAGAGTGTCACTGGGTCAGTGGGTTACCGTTGTGAGAGTGTCACTGGGACAGTGGGTTACAGTTCTGTGAGTGTCACCGGGACAGTGCGTTACAGTTGTGAGGGTGTCACTGGGACAATGGGATTCAGTTGTGAGAGTGTCACTGCATCAGTGAGTTACAGCTGTGAGAGTGTCACTGGAACAGTGGGTTACAGTTGTGAGAGTGTAACTGGGACAGTGGGTTACAGTTGTGAGGGTGTCACTGGGACAGTGGGTTACAGTTGTGAGAGTGTCACTGCAACAGTGGATTACAGTTGTGAGAGTGTCACTGGGACAGTGGGTTACAGTTGTGAGAGTGTCACTGGGACAGTGAGTTACAGTTGTGAGAGTGTCACTGGGACAGTGGATTACTGTTGAGAGAGTGTCACTGGGACAGTGCGTTACAGATGTGAGTGTGTCACTGGGACAGTGGGTTTAAGTTGTGCGAGTGTAACTGGGACAGTGGGTTACAGTTGTGAGAGTGTAACTGGAACAGTGGGTTACAGTTGTGAGAGTGTCACTGCGACAGTGGATTACAGTTGTGAGAGTGTCACTGCGACTGGGTTACAGTTGTGAGAGTGTCATTGGGACAGTGGATTACCGATGTGAGAGTGTCACTGGGACAGTGGGTTACAGTTGTGAGAGTGTCACTGAGAGTGAGTTACAGTTGTGCGAGTGTCACTGGGACATTGGATTACAGTTGTGAGGGTGTCACTGGGACAATGGGATTCAGTTGTGAGAGTGTCACTGCAACAGTGAGTTACAGCTGTGAGAGTGTCACTGGAACAGTGGGTTACAGTTGTGAGAGTGTAACTGGGACAGTGGGTTACAGTTGTGAGGGTGTCACTGGGACAGTGAGTTACAGTTGTGAGGGTGTCACTGGGACAGTGGGTTACAGTTGTGAGAGTGTCACTGCAACAGTGGATTACAGTTGTCAGAGTGTCACTGGGACAGTGGGTTACAGTTGTGAGAGTGTCACTGGAACAGTGGGTTACAGTTGTGAGAGTGTCACTGGGACAGTGGGTTTCAGTTGTGCGAGTGTCACTGGGACAGTGGGTTACAACTGTGAGAGTGTCACTGGAACAGTGGGTTACAATTGTGTGAGTGTCACTGGGACAGTGAGTTACAGTTGTGAGAGTGTCACTGGGACAGTGGATTACTGTTGAGAGAGTGTCACTGGGACAGTGCGTTACAGATGTGAGTGTGTCACTGGGACAGTGGGTTTAAGTTGTGCGAGTGTAACTGGGACAGTGGGTTACAGTTGTGAGAGTGTCACTGGAACAGTGGGTTACAGTTGTGAGAGTGTCACTGCAACAGTGGATTACAGTTGTGAGAGTGTCACTGCGACTGGGTTACAGTTGTGAGAGTGTCATTGGGACAGTGGATTACAGATGTGAGAGTGTCACTGGGACAGTGGGTTACAGTTGTGGGAGTGTCACTGAGCGTGAGTTACAGTTGTGCGAGTGTCACTGGGACATTGGATTACAGTTGTGAGAGTGTCACTGGGACAGTGGGTTACAGTTGTGAGAGTGTCACTGGAACAGTGGGTTACAGTTGTGAGAGTGTCACTGGGACGGTGGGTTACCGTTGTGAGGGTGTCACTGGGACAGTGGGTTACAGTTCAGAGAGTGTCACTGGGACAGTGGCTTATAGTTGTGAGAGTGTCACTGGGACAGTGGGTTATAGTTCTGAGAGTGTCACTGGGACAATGGGTTACAGTTGTGAGAGTGTCACTGGGACAGTGGGTTGCAGTTGTGAGCGTGTCATTGGGACAGTGGGTTACAGTTTAGAGAGTGTCACTGGGATAGTGGGTTACAGTTGTGAGAGTGTCACTGGGACAGTGGCTTATAGTTGTGAGAGTGTCACTGGGATAGTGGGTTATAGTTCTGAGAGTGTCACTGGGACATTGTGTTACAGTTGTGAGAGTGTCACTGGGACAGTGGGTTGCAGTTGTGAGAGTGTCACTGGGACAGTGCGTTACATTTGTGAGAATGTCACTGGGACAGTGGGTTACAGTTGTGAGCGTGTCACTTGAAACAGTGGGTTTCAGTTGTGAGAGTGTCACTGGGACAGTGGGTTACAGCTGTGCGAGTGTCACTGGGACAGTGGGTTACAGTTGTGAGAGTGTCACTGGGACAGTGGTTTATAGCTGTGAGAGTCACTGGGACAGTGGGTTTCAGTTGTGTGAATGTCACTGGGACAGTGGGTTTCAGTTGTGTGAGTGTCACTGGCACAGTGGGTTACAGTTGTGTGAATATCACGGGGACAGTGGGTTTCAGTTGTGTGAGTGTCCCTGGCACAATGGGTTACAGTTGTGTGAATATCACTGGGACAGTGGGTTTCTGCTGTGAGAGTGTCACTGGGACAGTGGGTTACAGTTTTGTGTGAGTGTCACTGGAACAGTGGGTTTTAGCTGTGAGAGTGTCACTGGGACGGTGGGTTTCAGTTGTGAGATTGTCACTGGGACAGTGGGTTTCAGTTGTGTGAATGTTACTGGAACAGTGGGTTTCAGTTCTGAGAGTGTCACTGGAACAGTGGGTTATAGCTGTGAGAGTGTCACTGGGACGGTGGGTTTCAGTTGTGAGAGTGTCACTGGGACAGTGAGCTACAGTTGTGAGAGTGTCACTGGGACAGTGGGTTTCAGCTGTGAGAATGTCACTGGGACAGTGGGTTTCAGTTGTGAGAGTGTCACTGGGACAGTGGGTTACAGTTGTGAGAGTGTCACTGGGACAGTGGGTTTCAGTTGTGAGAGTGTCACTCGGACAGTGGGTTTCAGTTGTGTGAATGTCACTGGAACAGTGGGTTTCAGTTGCGCGAGTGTCACTGGAACAGTGGGTTATAGCTGTGAGAGTGTCACTGGGACAGTGGGTTTCAGTTGTGAGAGTGTCACTGGGACAGTGGGTTTCAGTTGTGAGTGTCACTGGGACAGTTGGTCACAGTTGTGAGAGTGTCACTGGGACAGTGGGTTTCAGTTGTGAGAGTGTCACTGGGACAGTGGGTTTCAGTTGTGAATGTCACTGGGACAGTGAGTCACAGTTGTGAGAGTGTCACTGGGACAGTGGGTCACAGTTGTGAGAGTGTCACTGGGACAGTGGGATTCAGTTGTGAGTGTCACTGGGACAGTGGGTCACAGTTGTGTGAATGTCACTGGGACAGTGGGTCACAGTTGTGAGAGTGTCACTGGGACAGTGGGTCACGGTTGTGTGAATGTCACTCGGACAGTGGGTCACATTTGTGAGAGTGTCACTGGGACAGTGGGTCACAGTTGTGAGAGTGTCACTGGGACAGTGGGTTTCAGTTGTGAGTGTCACTGGGACAGTGGGTCACTGTTGTGTGAATGTCACTGGGACAGTGGGTCACAGTTGTGAGAGTGTCACTGGGACAGTGGGTCACAGTTGTGTGAATGTCACTGGGATAGTGGGTCACAGTTGTGAGAGTGTCACTGGGACTGCGGCTTGCTGTTGTGTGCAGGACAATGAGACTGTGGACTACGGTTGTGTGTTTGTCACTGGGAAGATTGCTCATGAAGATCCACCATTTCTAGCTATTGCGTTACCTATAAATTACTTTACATACACTATTTAATTTCCAGTGTTTCCAGCGAAACAAGTGAAGAACCTCGCCAGGATGTGGTGCTGAGTAAAGTACTCAAGTATATTATGAATGGCTGGCCTAATGCATGCAATGAGAAATTGCAGCAATATTTCACATGTGAGAATGAATTGAGCATAGGTCCGGGCTGCCTCCTTTGGGGTTTAAGAGTCATTATTCCACCACAGCTTTGTGGGATATTGTTAGAAGAACTTCATTCAGAGCATACAGGGACAGTCCATATAAAAGTAGCAGCCAAGTTGTTTTTGGTATCCAACGTCTAGAATGAGATGACGAAGAGTTGGGGAAAGTTCTGAAGTGTGTCTCTGAGTGAGGAATGTTCCAAGCAAGGTTCCTTTCATTTCATTCATGTCAAACACCTGAAAACCATGGGGACCAGTATATGTAGATGTCTTTGTCGTGGAATGCACAGAGTACCGTGTTGATCAATTGTTATAGCAGGTGATTGTGTCCAATATCACAAATGCCCAAACTATTGAGACTTGGAGAAGATGTTTTTGAGTTTTCAGTTGATGGTCAGATAATGCCCTCGGTTTACATCAGAAGAATTTGAAATATGTCTGCGTAATATTGGATTCAAACACACTCTGATGCCACCATATCACCAGTATTCAGATTGTGTGAAAAGGTCTGTGCAGAAGTATTTGATAGGTGACAAGGTAGGCCAAAATTCCCATGTTTCTCTTTAACACCGATTAAACAATGTTAATCCTACAGAATCACCCTACAGTCTATAACAAGTTGCTCACCTTAGAGTTAGTGTTTAAACGCATGAATAGGACAAAGTTTCGTTTTTGTAATCCTGGTGTCACTAGCAAAGGAAGAGAAAAGCAAGAGAAATGAAGATGAGTCATGATGCACCAGACATGAAACTTAGAGAGAGTTCTGTGCTGGTCAGAAAGTCATTGTGAAAAATCAGCAAGGTGATGAGAAGAATTTGTAACGAGGTCAGGTGCATTCACATATCCAGCGAATATTGGCAATTATGTCAATGCTCGCCTGACCACGCCTAACCTCAGCTCGCAAAATTCAAGGCACAAAATCTCACCCCTGTTGCCCAGCCTGGTTGCTTTCCAGCACAGCGCTCTCTCACTCAGCCTTGCTGCCTGGTTGGCTTCTGACTCTGGTTGAGTCGCCTGCTCCCACTGGCTGTTGCTCCCAAGTTTCCCGGGACACAATGTTGGCACTTGCCTCGTCGTCTTCGCAGCTCCCGACTGCTACTCTGCCCACCTCTCGGCTCTCGCTTGCGTGGCCTGGTACTGTACTCCTTCCAATCCAGTTACAATGCCCATTGCAGTGATGTGTGGATTGTACCTGTCAAAGGAACCCCAGCAATGAGAAGCAAACAGAGTTTTCAGAGCGATCTGGTCCATGCTGTAAGCTGAAATGAATCTTTCCTCTCTATGTAGCTTTGTACTTCAGGATTTGGCACCTCTGTGCAGAGGATGAATGCTGCCTCTTTTATAGTGTATCTGAAAAAGAGAGACAAGTTCAGCTCTTGGAACGGTCTCAAATTCTTGACCTAGTCTCGCACATTGAGCCGTTTGACCTTGACAATTATTACTTTCCTGTGTCTGAGCTATTTGAACAGTGGGAATGCAGGATGTAATAATGGATAATAGTTTCTGAGGGCAACGACTAAGCAGGCATCTAGTCGTTCTACAATTGCTTCCTTTATAACGTACACCGAGTAATTTGTCCAACATAACCCTCTACCCCCAATTATCAACTGACGTGGGTTGCTCGGATGGAGTGAGATAGCCAAAGTAACTGGATTATCAATCTTGGCAAGAAAAATGGAAAATTCTGGATCTGTCTCAGCATTGGAAAGTACAGAAAACTTTACAATTTGCGTGAAACCCCCTTCCCTTCTTTCATTGATTGACAGCGTTTTCTATCTTTATTTGAGATTTTCAACATCTGTCATATTTTATTTTTCATTGGTTTCAGCCAAGTTGCTCAAATAGGAGCCTGATGCTCCTCTCACTAAGTTTTAAATGACAAGGCCACAGCATCCACCTCGCTGATGTAAGTAGTCCAATTGCAGTGAGCGCCAAAGATGGGGCCAGGATATTAGTGTCAGATCCTGAATATTCAGGAGTGAGTGGAGACCAGGTAATACTGTTCCCTCTCTGGAATGGGAGTGGTGTAGTTCAGCCCTTAGTGTGTGCCGTTAGATTAAATAAAACTAATCAGCTCTTAACAGCAGCCCAGTACTACTCTTGTTTGATGACTGAACCCATAAAGATCTGGAACGATGAACATCAGCAGGTACATTTCCAGCATGATACATGCAACTGCTGTTCCTCGTTTTGTTGCCAAGAATGCTTTATGATCTAAATGCACCAACGAGCAGCATTGGCACAGGGCACACCTTGAGTCGCCTGTAAACAACTCGAGGTACTTCCTCGAGTGTGAAAGTGCTGAGGACATAGCTTATGATGTACGTCACCCCCATGTAACAGTAGACCTCTCTGAAGATAGATGCGTTTAATATTTCCAAGGATATATCATTTATTCTTCCAAAAGTTATTTTGCTGGTTAAGTCCATTTTCCCCCCCATAATGAACAATTTCAATTTTAATTTTGACATAAACTGGGATCTACTGAAAGCTGATTTTGCCAATTTAGTTTTTGGCTGGCTTCAAGGGGAGAAAAGATCGGTGCCAGTGGGTCAATTGTGAAGTTAACTACAGTGAGTAAAGGGGGCAGCCTGGCATTATAATACACTGCCAGGTCGCAGTCCAGTCACAGATCATTTATCCCAGACTCCATTTTGGCAACTCTCCAACCACTGCAGTGTAGTATGAAGTTACAGTGTCGAACAATAGCTGCAGTGGCAAGGTGGGTGGGGTGGGGGAGCTCAGGAAGGTAGAAGAGGATGTGGGCCGGGTGGTGGCGGGGAGGCGGGGGGGGGGAGAGAATCTGGAGTATTAGCTGGCAGGCTCATCAAGAATATAGGGAGAAAGGGAGAGCTGTGTTCAGGATTAGCTGAGCAGGGTTGCGGGTATGTCTGGGGCATGTAGAGGAGATGGGGGTGGGGTGGTGGTTGTGTACAATGTGGAACGTGAACCTGAGGCGCAGTGGGTGAAGAAAGCCGTGTATTTGTTTGAGTATTTCCTGGAGGTGATTGGCTGTAGGAGATGACTCGAAGAAGGAGGTCAGTGCTGGTTGGCAGTGTTCATAGCCCAGCTGGTGCACAATGTCTAATTTTCACTGCAATGCATTCCTTTCCAGTCTGATGTGAATGCTTTCCAAGTCACTACAGCCAGTTAGCTCGAAGGAATTAGCTTCTTTTCCATTTGCTGAGCATTTTTTTTTGTTGGAGGAGGGCTTTTGCCTGCTTGGGGCCTACACTGAGACCAGTGTTTCTTTCGAGCTGCAGAGGTCACATCAAGTTCAAAATCATTTGCTGCACAGAATCGGAGCATTCTGTCCCATTTTCAATCTTCCAAACTGGAAAAAGCAAAACCAGATCTCCCATGGGAAGCAGCTTCACGATAGTACTGATTTAAATAGGGGCCAAGGCGACAGATTGAATATGTCCATCTTCCCGCCCCCCTACCAGTTTGCTTTATCTCTTTAAAGTTTCACATTGTCTCACCTTTGCACATAGAACAGAATGAAAGGCGTTACGTTGACTTACGATTAGGATGAGTGCTGATGCTTGTGGGAGACGGGCCTAGAGGTGTGGAGGAGCAGGAGTTTCACGTGGAGAGGGTTTTTAAAATATTCCCTCAAAAATACAAAGTACTACATGGAGACGATTATCTCTAGGCACTGATTATTTTCGAATGAAACAACCTCATGGAGATTTGTTTACGTGATTTTGCTTATTTACCTTTAGGGGTGCAGGGGGAGGGTTTCAGGGGATTTGTACAGCTTGCATGTATATTGAGCATCTTTTTATGATAGCAAAATCCGCCAAGGTGCTAATTTGTACTAACCATTCCTCAATATTAAGTGTGTGGAGTGGAATCCGCAATGGTGTTTGTTGGAGCTGCCCTGAATGGTGAGGTGGAAGATTTCTCCCCTCCCCTTGGGTTCTTGTATTAGTCATTTGTGCCAAGCTTCTGTTTTTCTCAATGTTGTTTTTTTTTTTACCTCTCCTCTGATTAGGAAGAATCTGGGTTGTAGATTTGCAAGCAACTCCAGGATAAGGTTGCCAACCCTTCAGGATTGGCCTGGAGTCTCCAGGAGTTGAAGATCAATCCCCAGCACTCTGCTGTTTGCAACTCTGGAGAAAAATCATCAGGGCATTAAAATTATTTTTTTTTCTTTGTCATTTTCTTTGACCATTTCTCTTCATCAGATCTAAAAATATTGAACATGGGAGGGATGGGAAGAGCTGATTGTCTAACAGTCGAGCACCGTGCAATTGGGCAATGAGTCTTTTAGCTTTCTGATTGACGTAGAAGGCAATGAATTGCAAAGATGGATATGTTGGCTGACTAACGGCTGCAGCATGAGGGCAAGACACATGATGAAACCTCCAGGAATACACTTAATCACAGTTGGCAACCCTGCTCCAGGAACCGGATACTTTCATCCCCTCGAGTTGCAAAAATGGTGATCAGGAAAGCAGAATATAGAATCATAGAAGTTTACAGCATGGAAACAGGCCCTTCGGCCCAACCAGTCCATGCCGCCCAGTTTTTTACCATTAAGCTAGTCCCAGTTGCCCGCACTTGGCCCATAACCCTCTATACCCATAGATTCATAGAATTTACAGTGCAGAAGGAGGCCATTCGGCCCATCGAGTCTGCACCGGCTCTTGGAAAGAGCACCCTACCCAAGCCCACACCACCCTATCCCCATAACCCAGTAAACCAGTAACCCCACTCAACCAACACTAAGGGCAATTTTGGACACTACGGGCAATTTAACATGGCCAATCCACCTAACCTGCACATCTTTGGACTGTGGGAGGAAACCGGAGCACCCGGAGGAAACCCACGCACACACGGGGAGAACGTGCAGACTCCGCACAGACAGTGACCCAGCCGGGAATCGAACCTGGGACCCTGGAGCTGTGAAGCAATTGCGCTAACCGCTATGCTACCGTGCTTACCCATGTAACCATCTAAATGCTTTTTGAAAGACACAATTGTACCCGCTTCTACTACTACCTCTGGCAGCCCATTCCAGACACTCACTACCCTCTGAGTGAAGAAATTGCCCCTCTGGGCCCTTCTGAATCTCTCCCCTCTCACCTTAAACCTATGCCCTCTAGTTTTAGACTCCCCTACCTTTGGGAAAAGATGTTGACTATCTACCTTATCTATGCCCCTCATTATTTTATAGACCTCTATAAGATCACCCCTAAGCCTCCTACGCTCCAGGGAAAAAAGTCCCAGTCTATCCAGCCTCTCCTTATAACTCAAACCATCAAGTCCCGGCAACATCCTAGTAAATCTTTTCTGCACTCTTTCTAGTTTAATAATATCCTTTCTATAATAGGGTGACCAGAACTGCACACAGTATTCCAAGTGTGGCCGTACCAATGTCTTGTACAACTTCAACAAGACGTCCCAACTCCTATATTCAATGTTCTGACCAATGAAACCAAGCATGCCGAATGCCTTCTTCACCACCCTGTCCACCTGCGACTCCACCTTCAAGGAGCTATGAACCTGTACTCCTAGATCTCTTTGTTCTATAACTCTCCCCAACGCCATACCATTAACTGAGTAGGTCCTGGCCTGATTCGATCTGCCAAAATGCATCACCTCACATTTATCTAAATTAAACTCCATCTGCCATTCGTCGGCCCACTGGCCTAATTGATCAAGATCCCGTTGCAATCCTAGATAACCTTCTTCACTATCCACTATGCCACCAATCTTGGTGTCATCTGCAAACTTACTAACCATGCCTCCTAAATTCTCATCCAAATCATTAATATAAATCACAAATAACAGTGGACCCAGCACCGATCCCTGAGGCACACCACTGGTCACAGGCCTCCAGTTTGAAAAACAACCCTCTACAACCACCCTCTGCCTTCTGTCGTCCAGCCAATTTTGAATCCAATTGGCAACCTCACCCTGGATCCCGTGAGCTTTAACCTTCTGCAACAACCTACCATGCGGTACCTTGTCAAAGGCTTTGCTAAAGTCCATGTAGACAGCGTCTACTGCACTACCCTCATCTACCTTCTTGGTCACTCCCTCAAAAAACTCAATCAAATTTGTGAGACATGATTTTCCACGCACAAAGCCATGCTGACTGCCCCGAATCAGTCCTTGCCTCTCTAAATGCTTGTAGATCCTGTCTCTCAGAATACCTTCTAGCAACTTACCTACTACAGATGTTAGGCTCACCGGTCTGTAGTTCCCAGGCTTTTCCCTGCTGCCCTTCTTAAACAAGGGCACAACATTCGCCACTCTCCAATCTTCAGGCACCTCACCTGTGGCTGCCGATGATTCAAATATCTCGGTTAGGGGACCCGCAATTTCCTCCCTAGCCTCCCACAACATCCTGGGATACATTTCATCAGGTCCCGGGGATTTATCTACCTTGATGCGCTTTAAGACTTCCAGCACCTCCTCCTCTGTAATATGCACACTTCTCAAGACATCACTATTTATTTCCCTTAGTTTCCTAACATCCATGCCTTTCTCCACCGTGAATACCGATGAGAAATATTCATTCAGGATCTCACCCAACTCTTGTGGCTCTGCACATAAATGCCCTTGTTGATCCTTAAGAGGCCCTACTCTGTCCCTAGTTACTCTTTTCCCCTTTATGTATCTGTAGAATCTCTTTGGATTCTCCCTTGCATTATTTGCCAAAGCAATTTCATGTCCCCTTTTTGCCCTCCTGATTTCCCTCTTAACTCTATTTCGACAATCTCTATACTCTTCAAGGGATCTACTTGATCCCAGTTGCTTATGTACGTCATATGCCTCCTTCTTCTTTTTGACCAGAGTCTCAATATCTCGAGTCATCCAGGGTTCCCTACTTCTACCAGCCTTGCCCTTCACTCTAAAGGGAATGTGCTTACCCTGCACCCTGGTTAACACATTTTTAAAAGCCTCCCATTTACCAGCCGTCCCTTTGTCTGCCAATAGTCTCCCCCAATCTACCTCTGCAAGTTCCTGTCTGATACCATCAAAATTGGCCTTGCCCCAATTAAGAATTTTAACTCTTGGGCCAGACCTATCATTCTCCATAGCTATCTTAAAACTAATGGAATTATGGTCACTTGTCCCAAAGTGATCCCTCACTAGCACTTCTATCACTTGCCCTTCCTTATTTCCCAAGACGAGGTCAAGTTTTGCCCCCTCTCTAGTCGGTCCATCCACATACTGAATGAGAAATTCCTCCTGAATACACTCAACAAATTTCCCTCCATCCAAGCCCCTAATGCTATGACTGTCCCAGTCAATGTTGGGAAAGTTAAAGTCCCCTACTACTACCACCCTATTATTCTTGCAGCTATCTGTAATCTCCTTACATATTTGCTCCTCAATTTCCCGCTGACTATTTGGGGGCCTGTAGTACAGTCCTACCAAGGTGATCTCTCCCTTCTTATTTTTCAGTTCCACCCATATAGACTCAGTGGGCGAACCCTCGGATATATCCCCTCTAAGTACTGCCGTGATGTTCTCCCTAATCAAAAACGCCACTCCCCCTCCTCTCTTACCTCCTGTTCTATCCTTTCTATAGCATCTGTAGCCCGGAACATTGAGCTGCCAGTCCTGCCCCTCCCTTAGCCATGTTTCAGTCATAGCTATAATATCCCAGTCCCATGTGCCCGTCCATGCCCTGAGTTCATCCGCTTTGCCCGTCAGGCCCCTTGCATTGAAATAAATGCAGTTTAATGTAGACATAAATGCAGTTTAATGTAGACTGTAATATGGTGGCCGCTATTGACAGACTGTGGATTCGTTAACTGAGAAATGGGCAACACAGAATCAGAGAGATGTGGTTTAATAATGTCAGAGCCAGTGAACGAAGGGGTTTTCTTGCTGTTCCAGTGACTGATGGAAACGTAGCCAAAAGCATTTGTTATTCTTGATTTAATAGGCCAGAGGGCACTTGTGGGAAAAATCCTGGATCCCACGACCCCTCATAGTTCTATATATAACTAATTTGTACTGTTTTTAGTTATTAATGTTGTACCAGCTCCTGTCAGTCGCTCTGTGAGGTACATGTCCTGAAGTGTTCCATTCCCGCCTTCTTTGACAGTTTGGCCAGAATTTTCTGTATTGACATATTCTGTCGATGTACTCTGTAGAGAAAGAGAGAATGAGTGACCTACAGCCTCAAGCCTGGGATGTTAACTCATCCCAGAGCTGCAGACTGCAGTTATGGGAGGGAAGGCTGTCAGCCAATTGTTTTGGGAATGAGTAGCTTAGTTTTTGAACTAGTTGTCCACACATTTCTAAAATTTAATCTGAATGCCAATTTCAATATGAAATAAAAAGTTTGGGGACTTGTAATTTGAAGGCATTGCACTAAAGATTTTGACCTTTTTGATTTTAATCTTTTGGATCGGCTGTTTCGTTGAAAATAAGCTGCTTTGTCTTATTGGCCAAGGGTTTCCAATGTGTGAAACTCTCCACTGACGTCTACTTTTCCATGGATGTCAAAGGGCTGAGCTGATTGCTATTTTTGGTGATCTTGACCCTGTCCATATCTGAAACGATGGCATGCCACCTGTCTCCTTTGACCTGCTATTACGTGCAAGTTTGTAGATTGGGGAAAGTCAGCCTGTGAAGGCATTCGTCTTGCAATGGCTACACAGCGATCAATTTAGACTCCTGCTTGTCGTGTTGGGTGCTCTGCTACACAGCCGAACCAACACGGTTGCGGAAGGTACAACTCAGTTTTATTACTAACATTATTAACATTTGTAAACTGGTTACAGTGGTTCGTTCATTACCCACTAACCTGTGGACCCAGCCCTAAAACTATCTTGGAGAGGCACTCAGCACATGGTGAATGTCTGAGTGGCTTGCTGTGAGCTCTGTGCCCTGAGCTGTCTCCTGCTGGAATCCATCGGCAGTGTCGTGTTCCCCGTTTTATAGTGTGTCTGTTCTTGGCTGTGATGTTGCGTGTGTATTGATTGGTCCGTTGATCTGTCCATCAGTGTGTATGTGTGTTTGCACCATGATGTTTATCTGAATATCATGACACTGCTCATCTGATAAATATGTGGCTGGTTTAACTCAGTGGGCTAGACAGCTGGTTTGGGATGTAGAACAAGGCCAGCAGCGCGGGTTCAATTCCCATACCAGCTGTACCCGAACAGGCGCTGGAATGTGGTGACTAGGGGCTTTTCACAGTAACATCATTGGAGTGTTAATGTAAGCCTACATTTGACAAAGATTATTTATTTATTTATTTAAATACGCCATCGACTTGCTTTTTTCTGGATGAGTATAATATGATTCTTTTTGGCTTGGATCTCGCTGAGGTTTTAGCTTCTGCTGATGAACCTATCAGAGGAAGGGAGGGGCGGACACTCAGCACCGCTGTAGGTTGGTGGAACTTGCAACAGCTGAAATGAAAGGGGGGGGGGGTGGCAGAGTGGTTAGCATTGCACCTCACAGCACCAGGTTCCCGGGTTCGATTCCGACCTCGGGTGGCGGTCTGTGTGGAATTTGCACATTCTCCCGTGTCTGTGTGTATTTCCTCTGGGTGCTCCAGTTTCCTCCCACAGTCCAAAGATGGGCAGGTTAGGTGGATTGGTCATTCTAAATTGCTCCTTAGGGTGGGATTGCAGGAATAGGATTGGGACTGGGTGGGGTGGTCTTTCGAAGGATGGGTGCAGACTCGATGTGATGAATAGCCTCCTTCTGTACTGTAAGGATTCTATGTTCTATGAAACAACTGGTGTCTCTGACCAATCTCTCTCAAAATGCTGATCGAGGATTACAAACCGCTTCCCTCGAGCTTGACTCAGTCTCTGAATTTCAAAGGCCTTGTCTGGCTCTAGCAATGCTGGGCATAGCAGAGATCTAACATTAGAATAAGGGAAATTGGTACGACTAACATCGCTCCATCATTTCATTACTCCTGCCTTTTTTGGACATGCGTTTTTATTTTCCAGCAGACATGACGGTGCAATATTAAATATGAGGAAAGACTTTTCCCAATCAAGCTTGTCCAGTTATTCCAGTTCGTTCAGCTGGACATTCACTTACATTTTGAACTCCTCCAATGCCTTTAATTCCTCCACATTATCTGGTAGAGTATTCCAAACATGTACTGTCTCAATTGTACATTATCTTCCACCGGATGGAGACCCCTGCTGTCTTCCCGGTAGCCCAAATGCATGACCTCAGGTGCATGAAAAACACACTTCTCTCTCAGGAGGCGGGCATTGGCCTGAGCGAACGGCTCTAGGACCTCGGTGAGGTTCTCCATGTGCTCCTTATAGGAGGTTTTGGTAATGAGGACGTTGTCCAGGTAGACAACCATTTGTGGTAATCCACATAACATATTCTCCATGACACGCGAGAATATTACGCAGGGACGAGGAGATCCCAAATGGCAAACGGGTGTATTTGTAGAGACGCCGATAGGTGTTGATCGTTATGTATTTCCACAACCCCGGGTCTAGCATCAGCTGTAGGTATGCGTAGCTCAAGTCCAGCTTTGTGAAAGTCTTGCCCCCGCTTGAACCTGGTGTAAAGGTCTTCACTTTGTGGGACTGGTTAACGGTTGAGACGGGACGCTCAGTTGACGGTCATCTTAGAGTCGCAACACAGTCGCACTGACCTGTCAGGCTTCATTACTGGGACCACTGGTGTGCCCCAATTTGCGAAATGGACAGGGCGGATAATTCTCAACTGTTCCAACCGGTCCATCTTGCATTCAAAATACCTAGGTTGAGCATTCTCATCCACGCTGATTGTGGCCATCTCTCCCTTAATTGCACCGAGACCTTCGGGGGAAAAAACTGATGAAAATTTAACCAACACCCCTTCTAGCCCACGGGGGTACATCTGGCATAGGCACTGCTAATCTAGGTGTAGATGTTACAGCCAATCGAGCCCCAATATGAGTAAGCTCCTCCCCTAATCACCTGGGGAGGAGACAGGATACAACAAGGTTTATTCTACTACACAATACAATAACTCTCCACTCCCATCAGGACCTTCTTCCCGACTTGCTCTCAGGTCGGCGTTCATATTCTGTGGGGGTTCCTCCAGTTGGGAGTAAGGTCCGTTCCCTAATCACCTGGGAAGATCGTATTCCAAGGTGTAGGAAGGGAATCTGATACAATGTAGGTTCTGACCCCTTAGGCGGTCATAACATCCGTCATCACAGGAAAATGTCTGATGAACCTTCGTTGCACTTCTTCTTGGACTAGTATATCCTTTCTTGGGTAGGGAAACCGATGCTGTATACAATATTCCAGCTGCAGTCTATACAACTGCAGCAATATTTCTTTACTCCTGTCTCAAATCATCTTGCAATAAGGGCCCACATACCATCTTCCCTCCTAATTGCTTCTTGCACCTGCATGTTAGCCTTCAGTGACTCATGAACAAGGACACACTTTGGATATCAAAATTTCCCAATCTCTTGCAATTTAAGAAATACTCTCCATTTCTGTTTTTCCTCCCAAAGTGGATAACTTCACATTTTCCCACATTATGTTCCATTTAATTCCACCATTTTGAGGATGAATTTCACACCATTTTCCTCATCATCAGCGCCTTTCAAAAATTTCTATTAATCTGGGGTTCAGGCTTCATTTGTACATCAACCATCTTTGACTTTCCCAAAAATCCACTGATTCTGTGTGCCTTTAAGCCCCTCCACTGATTAATTCCATCTCACATGAATAATCTTTTTCAGTCACGTGTGCTGGCCTTCATCTTCTGATTCTGGATTACTGCTTGGTTGTCACTTCTGCTTCTCCCATTATCAGAGGTTGTTAATAAGGTCGCTGTGTTCCCTGTAAAATTATCCTTGGCACGTTGCCTTCGATTAAGTATCATCTAATAGGATTATTGAAAACATTCAAGCCCAGAGGGTCAAGGGGACAGTGACAGTATGGATCCAATTTTGAGTAGGAGACAAAAAGTTTAACGGTTGATTTTCAGATTGGAGGGAAGCATACAGTGTCGTTCCCAAAGGTCCGTATTAGGCCCATTGCTCTTTTCGATGTAAAGCAATGACCTGGACTTGGGTACAAGGGGCATGATTTCAAAGTTTGCAGATAGCACAGAACTCAGGAAATTGAGTAAATGTTGAAGAGGGTAGTAAGAAACTTCAGGATGATGTAAAGAGAACCGTAAGACTATAAGTCATTGGAGCAGGATTAAGCCATTTGGCCCATCAAGTGATTATAACTGATATGTTTCTCATCCCCTTCTTCTACCTTCTCTCCATGACCCCTGATCCTCTTATTAATCAAGAACCTATCTATCCCTGTCTTGAAAACACTGTGACTTGGCCTCCTCAGCCTTCTGCGGCAATGAGTTCCACCGATTCACCACCCTCTGGCTGAAGAACTTTCTCCTCATCTCAGTCTGAGGCTATGCCCTCAGGTTCTAGTCTCTCGTCCTTGTGGAAACATCTCCACGTCCATTCTATCCAGACCTCTCAGTATTCTGTACGTTTCAATGAGATGCCACCTCATCCTTCTAAATTCCATCAAGTACTAAATTCCATCAAGTACAGACCCAGAGTCCTCCACTGCTCCTCGTATGACATGCCCTTCATTCTCAAGATCATTGTTGTGAACTTCCCCTGAACCCTCTCCAGGGCCAGCACATCCTTCCTTAGATATGGGGCCCACAATTGCTTGCAATATTCCAAATGGGATTGGACCAGAGCCTTACACAGCCTCCGCAGTAAATTCCTGCTCTTATACCCTAGCCCTCTCTCAAAATAAATGCTAACATTACATTTGCCTTCCTACTTGCCAAAGGAACCTGCATGTTATTTTTTATAAATTCAGAGTACCCAATTAATTTTTTCCAATTAAGGGGCAATTTAGCATGGCCAATCCACGTACTCTGCACATCTTTTGGGTTGTGGGGGCGAAACCCACACAAACACAAGGAGAATGTGCAAACTCCACACGGACAGTGACCCAGAGCCAGGATCGAACCTGGGACCTTGGTACCGTGAGGCAGCAGCACTAACCACTGCGTCACCTTGCTGCCCTGGAACCTGCATGTTAACCTTCAGAGAATCCTGAACCGAGACTCCTAAGTCCCTTTGTGCTTCCGATTTCCGAAGCCTTTCCCCATTTAGAAAATAGTCTATGACTATTCTTCCTACAAAAGTGCATAACCTCACACCTTTCCACGTTGTATTCCATCTGCCACTTCTTTGCCCACTCTCCTAGCCTGTCCAAGTCCCCCTGCTTCCTCAACACTACCTGTCCCTCTGCATACAGTATCATCCACAAACTTAGCAACAATGCCCTCAGTTCTTTCTTCCAGATCGTTAATTTATATCATGAATAGTTGTGGTCCCAACATTGACTCCTGTGGAACATTACTAGTCACCGCCTGCAGGCTGAAAAGACTCCTTTATCCCCATTCTCTGCCTTCTGCCAGTCAGCCAATCCTCTATCCATGCCAGTATCTTGCACTTAACGCCATGAGCTGTTATCTTATTTTGCAGCCTCCTGTACAGCACCTTGTCAAAGGCATTCTGGGAATCCAAATAGATCACGTCCACTGGCTCTCCTTTGTCTAACTTCCTTGTTACCTCCTCAAAGAATTCTTATTTTTTAAATTTTGAGTACCCAATTATTTGTTTTTCCAATTTAGCATGGCCAATCCACCTACCCTGCACATCTTTGGGTTGTGGGGGTGAAACCCACGCAGACACGGGGAGAATGTGCAAACTCCACACGGACAGTGACCCAGGGCCGGGATTCGAACCCGGGTCCTCGGCACTGTAGTCCCAGTGCTAACCACTGCGCCATTGTGCTGCCCTTCCTCAAAGAATTCCAACAGATTTGTTAGACATGACCTCCCTTTGATAAAGCTGTGCTGACTCAGCCCTGTTTTACCATGCACTTCCAAGTTCTCCGCAATCTCATCCTTAATAATGGACTCTAAAATCTTACCAACAATCCAAGTCAGGCTAACCGGCCTATAATTTACCATCTTCTGCCTCCCTTCCTTCTTAAACAAGGGTGTTATATTAGCCATTTTCCAGTGGTCTGGGCCCTCCCTGGCTCCAGTGATTCCTGACAGATCACCACTAATGCCTCCATAATCTCCTCAGCTATCACCTTCAGAACCCTGGGATGTAGTCCATCCAGTCCAGGTGATTTATCCACCTTCAGGCCTTTCAGCTTCCCCAGCACCTTCTCCTTAGTGATGACCACTACACTCACTCTGCCCCCTGACCCTCTTGAAGTTCTGGTATCCCACTGGTTTCTTCCACCGTTGAAGAGTGATGCACAGTACCTATTCAATGCCTCTGCTATTTCTTTGTTCCCTTTACTACTTCTCCAGCCTCATTGTACAGTCTCTTGTTGCATTAGAGATTCAGAGAGGAATTAATTTTTACTCTGATCGTCCACCCTTCAGTCATGTTTGGACAGTCTTCTCGAAGCTACCAAGTTTCGCAATCTCTATCTGCCCCAACTACAATGTGTCTACAGGCCTTGCCCCAGGATGCACATGAGCATCAGCTGGAGATGGATGTAGAGGACTGTGAAGTAATTCACTAAAATAGGAAGAACGAGAATAAGCAATTAAAAAGCAAAAGGTATGTTTTCAGATAGAAACCCGAGGTTTTATGGATATAAATCTTTGAAGTTGGCAGCAGAAAGTAGACAGAATCTTGCCTCTGTAAACTGAGGCAAAGAGTACAAAAGCAAGGATGCTACGCTAAACCTTTATAAAATACCGGTTAGGCCCCAGATGGAGTAATGTGCCTAATTCTGGGCAGTCCACTTTAGGAAAGATGTCAAGCCTTAGAGAAGATGTGGAAGAGCTTTGGAAGAACTGTACCAGATTTGAAAAGACTGTAGAGATGCTGAGGGTGTTCTCATTAAAGCAGCGAATGTTAAGGAGAGATTTAATAAGAGTATTTAAATTAATGAAGTTTATTTTTGATGGAGTAAATAAACTGTTTCCAATAGACCATTGATACCAGACGACACAAGTTTAAGGTGAGATAAAGCTGAGGTGAGATTAAGCGAATTTTTCTTGTATTACTTAATAAAATTGATTTTTGTGATGAAGCTTTTTGTCTTACACTCGTGATGACAATTCACAAGAACACCAATGTACGGGAAGGTAATTATACTGAATGAGGAGAGTGCTGATTAATTGGCAAGTGGACTCTGATTGATAGAGGCATTGCCATGGAGAATACACCAGTTGATGGTGACTGAGAGTTGACTGTAGGTAGATAATTCCAAAGCTCAGCCACCCTCTTGAGGCAAGAAATTTTTCCTTATCTCATACTTAACTGGCCAGCCTTTGGTTTTGAGACTGTGAGGCTTTCTTCTTGAATCTCTAACTAGAGGAAACAACATCGACCCACTCAAGCCCTTAAAGAATTTTATACCGCTTCGAACTTCCAGGGAATACAGGTCCATTCTGTTCAATTTCTTGTCATAGGACAGCCCTGTTGTCCAAGGAGTGAATCTTGTGACCCTTCGTTGCAGCCCTTCGAAGGCAAGTATATCCTTCCTTTGGTAAGGAGATCAAAACTGTGGGCAGTACTCCAGTGTGATCCCACCAAAGCCCAATATAATACCAGCAAACCTTCCTTACCATTGTACTTGTACTCTCTTGCAATAAAAGCTAACCTATCTCTTGCTTCCCTAATTGCTTGGTTTACCTGTGTATTAACTTTCTGAAGCCAAGTGATGAAGACAGCTTTGATACCCAAAGAGCTTTCTCTCTTTTTTGCTTGGACTGGTCCACTAATTTTGATGTTTCCGGCTTCTGGGAGCCATTCAGTAATCCGATTGATACCATTGCCACTCTTTCAGTAAGGATGCTGGTGCTGTTTCTCCCAGTCCTGCTCTCCACCCACACTCAAAAAGCAGACAAGCAAAGGCACACTCGCAGCCACTTTAAGAAAATTGAACTGTTGAGATTGTTCCAGATGCATATCTACTTTGGGGATCCTGTTCAGATGGAGCTTCCTGATAGAAGAGGATTTATGTTGTTTGTTTTGTCAATCGCCTTGGTTACTGCTCATAATTTGTGAACTTCCTTGTTGCTTTTACAATTCAATAGCAGTATCTGTGACTCAGCCCTCCCCTTCCCCACCCCTGCACATTTCCCTTCACCACACCACCCCTCCCAATCTCCTCCATTATGCTGTGCAATTATGTTCGTCATAATTTTTACAGGATTTCTCCCCTAAGCGTTCATGAGCCTTTCAAACGATGGAACCAGCGGTACAGAGTTGAGTTGTACAAACCAGAGATGGCTGAGATTTCCCCTAGTACCGTGCTCGAATTGTATGTGGTGGTTATCAATTTATGTAGTACAGGAGGGTGCCTCTGTCGATGAAGTTTTATCTTAACAATAACTCACACCTTTAACAGAGTAAGGGGTCAGGGACTCAGTAAGAGTTATTTTGTGTATATACAATAGAAACCTTTTGACGGCAACATTACCCATTCTGTCAAGCTATTACCCTTACTGACAAGCTACTTTGGGTAAACCTTTTATATCCAGATTTATAATGGAATAAATAGATGTAAACTTCTTGTTTGTCACGTTGCAATTGCAAGCTTCTGGCTACCAGGTGTTGATGTTGTCCTCTTTACTCCCAACCTCTCAGTCTCGTTCTTGCGAGAATGGGGTTGTCAACTCTGTTTAAATGTGTGGAAATGCTCCTGGAGGATTCATCACAAGATGACCTGCCTTCAGCAGCTTCCCCATATTCTTGGTAAAGCTGTAAGCCACTTTTAAAATTTTATTTCGAATCTCCACATACTACTAGCTCTCGTTAGCCCTGATCCCAATTCCAAAGGTGTGCTGCCTAAATTTAAACTGTAAATGGCCCTGTTCTACCCTCCTGGAGCAGAATAGCATTTGCCTCCCGAGTGCTCCTGCTGCTGGCAACTTGGGGTGGTGGGCGAGGGTTTGCGGAATGGCCCACCTATGTGTGGTTCATGCATACACAGTACGGTAGCTGTTGTGACCTAGAACCAAACTGTTGTCTCCGTCCTGCTGGCCTCCCCAGTATTAGGAACTCACCACTTCATTGCCGATTATAAGCCTGAGCGAATTGGGACCATCGAGTATCTCTTGGAATCTCAGTGAGACCTGAGAGAGCAACGAGGAGAGGGAGGGAGAGAAACACAATTGAGAAAAAGCAATACACACACTGGGGTAGGGACAGGGGTAGGGAGAAATACAAATTGCGGATAAAAAGAGAGGAAAACATTTCTCTCTCCATAGATGCTGCATGGCGTGCTGAATATTTCCATAATTTTCTGTTTTCTTTTTATATTAGGCCTTCCATATTGTGCACACTTCGCTCTTGTACAACTTTTCTTGACGTGTATCCTGTAAATCAAAATGGCCGGTGCTGCAGGAGAATTTTGAGTAACTAATTTTAATAGCTTGCCTCTGACGCTGGGTACAGTAAAAGAGATGGTATCGTGCGGGGAAGCAGCCAAGTAAGATTGTTCGCTGATTGTTGCCTTCTCTCTGATAGGCCTGCATCGATGAAAACCTGGACATGGTCACTTTTCTGCTGGAGCATGGAGCTAATGTTAATCAACCTGATAATGAAGGCTGGACAGCGTTACATGCAGCAGCTTCCTGTGGTTTCATGGAGATCACACAGTGAGTGTGGATACAGCAAGTGCATAGAAACCCATTCATCGTCATTGTTACGCCTTTCCAGAATAAGCATTGATTTGACCTCGTGTCTCCCAGTATTCATAAACCCCAAGACCAACTAAGCAATAGTTGACGAGGAGCTTCAAAATAATCCCTGACTTACTCCAAAACACGAAATTGTGTTGGAAATGCAGTGGAACTACAGACCTGTATGCTGTCGGTATCCCAGTATTCCTCCACTCTTATTGTAAACATTAAAAAAACAATGAATTATTGTAATAGAAAGAAATTCAAACATTCAAGGCAGGCAATTGATTTTCTCGGTTGGCCTGGAAGCATAACTCTCAGTAAAAGAAGAATAACTTTGGACACTCTTTGGTGCATTTCCAATATCTTGAAATCTACAATTAATATAGATTATAATTTTTCTTTCAGCTAACCAAAAAGAAGCTTAATCAATCCTGTTAAAAACCACGGTCTGTCATTAGGGAATGACTTTTTTAATATTTCAAAATGCTTCCCCCAGGAATAGTGTGTATCTGCTTTAAACACAAACGAGCTGTTAACTATCATCTGTTTCTCCTCTCTCAAAGTTGCACAGAGTCTTCGATCCAAGTTTTTGTCCTGTAAATTAAAACTATTGAATATTACTTCCAGCCACGCCTGAGGATTCCTGTGAATTCCGTTTATAGCAGCAATAGAGCAGAAGTTGTTCCAGGCTTCCCATGACAGCATTGACTGGGCACATGGACATGTCCACCAATGCAATTTGGCACTTATCACTGGCTTGATAGCCTATGTAGACAACAGCAACGAGAATGCTTGCCCTGACCTCCCGCCACAAGAACACAACAATGTGTAGAGCTAGAAGAGATCACTGTAAGACCATCTGCAGTTCCCAAGATTGAAAATACCCATCACTTTTTCATCTCCCATCCTCTTGGTCACTTTATCTGCCACATATCTCTCCCACTCCCTCTTCAATCTTCCTGCACTGTCCACCTCCACTGCCTCCTTGAACGTATGTTCACATAGCCACTCTGTGTAAAGTAACTAAATTTCAATTAACCAATTGCCATACCTCTCTTGAACTATTTTTAGATTTTGTATGGCCAAATATTATGAGGAATCAGCTTATGTATATCTTTGTATGATATTCGATACACAAATCAAGCCTGATTTGAGCTGTCACACATCAACATATTGAGAGAATGGTTAGCAAAGGATATGGGATCCTGGGATTCATAAATAGAGCTGTTGAGTACATAAGCAGGGGAGTTATGCAAAACTTGTATAAAAAGCTGGTTATGCCAGACGCCAATATTGCACCTAGTTCTGGTCACCACAACTTTGGAAGGACATGAGGGCCTTGAGAGGGTGTAGAGGAGATTTGCCAGAGCAATTCAGGGCTGAAGGATTTTAGCTGCAAGGTAAAGTTGGAGAAGTTGGCCTCTTTCTGTGTTGTTATAAATCAATTACTATATGATTGAGGCATGATCAATTTGGCTGGAGACGAAGTTGAATTCAAACTGAGGCTTTATTAGTATCTGAAGTGTGGCCTCCTACAGCAGCTGACGAAATGGCTGCGAGCTGAAGGCGACGCGTATTTATAACCCGGCTCCTGGGCGGAGCTAGCTTGCAGGGGCCCAGGTGAACCTATAGTTCAGGTTCTACCGTTCAACCCTTAATATAGCAACACAGTGGTTTACCACATTCACCCCCTGTTAAAATTGAGTCCGGCGGGGGTGAAGGATAACTATATACAATTCCCAATCTTTAATATTTACAGAACAGTGGAAAAAAAATGTCTCTGGTCATCCGGTGGGCCGGTCAGAGGTTCAGCCGGTCCGGCGCTTTGATCGTCCTCTGGGACCGACGAAGTGGAGCCGGCGATGTTGGTGCTGTCGTGGTCGAAGTTGACTCTGGGAGCGTGCCAAAATCCTCTTCATCAACGGGGATGGGCAGGGGGAGGATGGACAGTCCTAGGGGGGGTGATGGTGGTGGCGGGGGAGGGGAGGGTGGCGACGGCGGCGACGGGGGTGGTGTGGGGGCGGAACTTGCTGGTGCCAGGTCCCTGAGGGAGACGGTATCCTGGCGGCCGTCGGGGAACGCCACGTTGGCGTACTGTGGGTTTGCGTGGAGCAGGTGCATCCTTTCCACCAACGGGTCCGCCTTGTGTAGCCGCACATGTTTACGGAGAAGCATGGTTCCCGGAGCTGTGAGCCAAGTTGGGAGTAATATCCCGGATGTGGACTTCCTGGGGAAGGCAAAAAGACGTTCATGCGGTGCACTGTTAGTAGCAGTGCAAAGTAATGAGCAAATGGAATGTAGTGCATCAGGGTGGACCTCTTGCCAGCGGGAGACCAGGAGATTTCTGGGCCGTAGGGCCAGCTGGACGGCCCTCCATACCGTCCCATTCTCCCTTTCTACCTGTCCGTTTCCCCGGGGGTTGTAGCTCGTCGTTCTGCTGGAGGCGATACCACTGCTGAGCAGGAACTGGCGTAGCTCATCACTCATGAATGAGGATCCCCTGTCACTGTGGATGTAGGCGGGGAAGCCGAACAGAGTGAAGATAGAATTAAGGGCTTTAATGACGGTGGCAGACGTCATGTCGGGGCATGGGATGGCGAAGGGAAAACTGGAGTATTCATCGATCACGCTGAGGAAATACATGTGTCGGTCGGAGGAGGGGAGGGGGCCTTTGAAATCCACATTGAGGCTTTCAAAGGGGCGGGAGGCCTTCACCAGGTACGCACGGTCCGGCCGGTAGAAGTGTGGTTTGCACTCCACACAGACCTGGCAGCCCTTGGTGATCGTCCTTACTTCCTCGACGGAGTAGGGCAAATTTTGTGCCTTAATGAAGTGGTACAACCGAGTGACCCCTGGGTGACAAAGGCTGTCTAGCAGGGTCCGGAGTTGGTCTACCTGTGCGCTAGCACATGTACCTCGGGATAGGGCGTCTGGGGGCTCGTTGAGTTTGCCAGGGCGATACTTAATCTCAAAGTTATAGGTGGAGAGCTCGATTCTCCACCGCAAGATTTTGTAACTTTTGATCTTGCCCCGCTGTGTGTTGTTGAACATGAAGGCTACCGACCGTTGGTCAGTGAGGAGAGTGAATCTCCTGCCGGCCAGGTAATGCCTCCAATGTCGCACAGCCTCAACGATAGCCTGGGCCTCCTTTTCGACGGATGAGTGCCGAATTTCGGAGGCATGGAGGGTGCGGGAAAAGAATGCCACGGGCCTGCCTGCCTGGTTGAGGGTGGCGGCAAGGGCGACGTCCGATGCATTGCTTTCTACTTGGAAAGGAAGTGTTTTGTCTACAGCATGCATTCCAGCTTTGGCAATATCAGCTCTGATCCGGGCGAAGGCCTGTTGGGCCTCTGCCGTCAGGGGGAAATGAGTGGACTGTATGAGTGGGCGGGCCTTGTCCGCATAGTTTGGGACCCACTGAGCGTAATACGAGAAGAACCCCAGGCAGTGTTTGAGGGCCCTGGGGCAGTGGGGGAGGGAAAGCACCATGAGGGGGCGCATGCGGTCGGGATCGGGCCCCAGAACTCCGTTCTGGACCACGTAGCCGAGGATGGCTAAGCGGTTTGTACGGAACACACTTCTTGTTATACGTGAGGTTGAGGAGAGTGGCGGAGCGAAAAAATTTAGCGAGGTTGGCGTCGTGGTCCTACTGATCATGGCCACAGATGGTCACATTGTCTAGGTACGGAAACGTGGCCCGCAAGCTGTACCGGTCGACCATTCGATCCATCTCCCTTTGGAAGACCAAAACCCCATTGGTGATTCCGAAGGGGACCCAATGGAAGTGATATAGCCGGTCGTCTGCCTCGAAGGCGGTGTATGGATGGTCCGATTTACGGATGGGGAGCTGGTGGTAAGCGGATTTCAGGTCCACCGTTGAGAAGACCCGGTACTGTGCAATCTGGTTAACCATGTCTGATATGCGTGGGAGGGCGTACGCGTCGAGCTGCGTGTACCTGTTGATGGCCTGGCTGTAGTCCACGACCATTTGATTTTTCTCCCCAGACTTAACCACTACCACTTGAGCTCTCCAGGGGCTGTTGCTGGCCTCGATGACTCCCTCCTGAAGCAACCGCTGCACCTCGGACCTGATGAAGGCCTTATCCTGGGTGCTGTACCGTCTGCTCTTGGTGGCGACGGGTTGCAATCTGGAGTTAGATTGGCAAAGAGGGAAGGAGGATCGACCTTTAGGGTCGCGAGGCCGCACACAGTGAGGGGTGGTAAGGGTCCGCCGAATTTAAGGGTCAGACTCTGGAGGTTGCACTGAAAATCTAGGTAAAGGATAGGTGCAGCGGAGAGGTTAGGGAGGACGTAGAGGCGGAAAACGTGGAACTCTACGCCTTGGACTGTGAGCGTGACCGTGCAGTACCCCCGGATCACTACGCGATGGGATCCGGAGGCCAGGGAGAACCTTTTTTTAAATTATAGTATTTACAGTGCAGAAGGAGGCCATTCGGCCCATCGAGTCTGCACCGGCTCTTGGAAAGAGCACCCTACCCAAGGTCCACACCTCTGACCTATCCCCATAACCCAGCAACCCCACCCAACACTAAGGGCAATTTTGAACACTTAAGGGCAATTTAGCATGGCAAATCCACCTTACCTGCACATCTTTGGACTGTGGGAGGAAAGCAGAGCACCCGGAGGAAACCCACGCACACACGGGGAGGATGTGCAGACTCCGCACAGACAGTGACCCAAGCCGGAATCGAACCTGGGACCCTGGAGCTGTGATGCAATTGTGCTATCCACAATGCTACCGTGCTGCCCATACTTTGATTGGTAGGGTGTACCTTAAGGGAGCAGCGCCTTACCGTATTTGGATGTACAAAGCTCTCGGTGCTCCCGGAGTCCAGTAGGCAGGAGGTCACGTGGCCGTTGACTTTCACACTGGTAGATGCGTTGCTCAGAGTACGTGGTCTGGACTGGTCGGTTACCATGGATGCGAGTCGTGGTTGATCGTCGGGTAGTGAGGTGACCGCTGCGTCGGGGTCCTGAAACGCCATTGGCCTCCATGTGTGCAGGATGGACAAGATGGCGGCGCCCGGAGGTTCTGGGGGTCACAAAATGGCGGCGCCCATGGAACGCACGTTGCGGGGGTGGAGCAAGATGGCGGTGCCCATGAAACGCACGTGTTGTGCGGGGGAGAGGATGGCAGCGCCCATTGCTTGCACATGGCCTGGGAGGAGGGGAGGATAGCGGCGCCCATTGTCCGTGACCGAATGGGGGTGGGGGCGACCGCTGCCGCTGAGCGGGCCTGCCACACCGCTGCGTAGTGGCCCTTCTTCCTGCAGGCCTTACAAAGGGCAGCGCGGGCCGGGCAGCGTTGGCGGGGGTGTCTTTGTTGGCCGCAAAAATAGCATCGGGGCCCCCCGGAGATCACTGGCTGGCGTGTAGCGCAGGCATATTGGGTGGGTAGCGCCCCCGCTGAGGCGGCTGCCTGTGGGGCCCATGAAGCTTTGGAGGAGTGGGCCGTGCGATTGGGGGCGTAGGACTGTACATTGTGCAGGGCGACCGTCATGGAAAGTGCTAGTGTTTTAGTCTCTGCGAGGTCACGCGTGGCCCCTTCTAGGAGCCGCTGCCTGATAGCATTCCGCGGACCCAATCCCAGTTACAAAAGCGTCTCTCATAAGGAGATCTGAGTGTTCCTTAGCTGTAACGTCCTGGCAGTCACAGTCCCGAACTAGTGGGATCAGAGCCCTCCAGAAGTCCTCGATTGACTCACCAGGTAGTTGAGTACGCTTTGCGAGCCCGTGTCTGGCGAAGAGCGTGTTCGTCTTCTGCTCATAACTCTCTTTGAGTCGAGTCAGAGCGTCAGCGTAATTGGGCGCACCCTGGATCAGCGGGAAGATTTTAGAGCTGAGTCTGGAGTACAAGATTTGAATCTTCTGAGCCTCTGGAACAGGGGTCGGCGCCGCGTTGATTATACGCTTCAAAACAAGCTAGCCAGTGCTGAAAGTCCTTTCTGGCTTTGCTTGCGTGTGCATCCAGCTGCAGTCGATCTGGTTTAATCCAGAGGTCCATCTTCTGAATCAGATACTAATAAATAGAGGCACGATCAATTTGGCTGGAGACGAAGTTGAATTCAAACTGAGGCTTTATTAGTACCTGAAGTGTGGCCTCCTACAACAGCTGACACAATGGCTGCGAGCTGAAGGCCACGTATATTTATAACCCGGCTCCTCGGCGGAGCTATCATGCAGGGGCCCAGGTGAACCTGTAGTGCAGGTTCTACCGTACAACCCTTAATATAGGAACACTGTGGTTTACCACAATTATACCTTTTCCTCAGTCTAACATTCTTGTTTCCTAGACTTTACTTCATAGTGTAGATGGCTAATTTATTTAGTTACCCATCTTGGCACCCTTTCCACTGCCAGGATCACCCATTGAGCAAGTGTTCAGAATCTTTCACAATAGTCCAGATGGTCAGATCAAACTGATTATCATTTTCTGGGCCTTAATGCCTCCAGCTCTGGATTAATGTAACACCCCCATTGTTTATTCCTCTTCGTCAGTCTTATTACTTCTGCACTGATCTTTTTGAACCTCTTCTAAGTGCCATCTATCTGCTGGTTCTGTTATCTTCTCAAAGGGCTCGATTTGTCATGAACTTGTTCCCACAAAGCTGACCCTCCCTCATTGAACCATATTTCTTTAGGTGTTTTATTGTTCTCTAATATTTGCCTATTACATTTGTCTAGTTCACCGATCCGTAGGTCGAGTAGTTATATTTTTTCTTTTTATAAATTGCTGTTATAGGAACCGAAGAACAAAGGAATCAGGAGCAGAAGTAGGCAATTCAGCCCTTCGCGCCTGCTCCACCATTCAATCAGATCATGGATAATCTTTTCCTGGTCTCAAATCCACCTCCCCACCTATTGCCCAAATTCCTTTAACCCTTTTTTAAAATCAGAAATATACCTATCTCCTTCTTGAAACCATTTAATGACTCAAATTCCACTGCACTATGGAATTCCACTGCACTATGGCAGCGATTTCCACAAATTTACCACCGTCTAGATTAAAAGCAGTTCCTGCTCAGCTCAGTTCTAAATCTATCTCCTCTCAACCTCTATCTGTGACTTCTCATTCTAGATTGTCCTACAAGGGAGAAGATTTGGCCGATGTTTACTTTATCAATCCCTTTTAGTATTTTACACACCTCGGTCAGTTTCCCTCTCAGTTTTCTTATATCCCATTGGGCAGACGCAGCATGGGTTCATAAAGGGCAGGTCGTGCCTAACTAATTTAGGAATTTTTTGAGGACATTGCCAGTGCAGTAGATAACGGGGAGCCAATGGATGTGATACATCTGGATTTCCAGAAAGCTTTTGACAAGGTGCCACACAAAAGGTTGCTGAATAAGATAAAGATGCATGGCATTAAGGGTAAAGTAGTAGCATGGATAGAGGAGTGGTTAATTAATCGAAAGCAAAGAGTAGGGATTAATGGGTATTTCTCTGGTTGGCAATCAGTAGCTAGTGGTGTCCCTCAGGGATCAGTGTTGGGCCCATAATTGTTCACAATTTACACAGATGATTTGGAGTTGGGGACCAAGTGCAATGTGTCCAAGTTAGCAGACGACACTAAGATGAGTGGTAAAGCAAAAAGTGCAGAGGATATTGGAAGTCTGCAGAGGGATTTCGATAGGTTAAGTGAATGGGCTAGGGTCTGGCAGATGGAATACAATGTTGACAAATGTGAGGTTATCCATTTTGGTAGGAATAACAGCAAACGGGATTATTATTTAAATGATAAAATATTAAAACATGCTGCTATGCAGAGAGACCTGGGTGTGCTAGTGCATGAGTCGCAAAAAGTTGGTTTACAGGTGCAACAGGTGATTGAGAAGGCAAATGGAGTTTTGTCCTTCATTGCTAGAGGGATGGAGTTTAAGACTAGGGAGGTTATACTGCAATTGTATAAGGTGTTAGTGAAGCCACACCTGGAGTATTGTGTTCTGTTTTCGTCTCCTTACCTGAGAAAGGACGTCCTGGCGCTGGAGGGTGTGCAGAGGAGATTGACTAGGTTAATCCCAGAGCTGAAGGGGTTGGATTACGAGGAGAGGTTGAGTAAACTAGGATTGTACTCGTTGGAATTTAGATAGATGCGGGGGGGATCTTATAGAAACATATAAAATTATGACGGGAATAGATAGGATAGATGCGGGCAAGTTGTTTCCACTGGCGGTGAAAGCAGAATTAGGGGGCATAGCCTCAAAATAAGGGGAAGTAGATTTAGGACTGAGCGTAGGAGGAACTTCTTCACCCAAAGTTTGTGAATCTATGGAATTCCTTGCCCAGTGAAGCAGTTGAGGCTCCTTCATTAAATGTTTTTAAGATAAAGATAGATAGTTTTATGAAGAATAAAGGGATTATGGGTTATGGTGTTGGGGCCGGAAAGTGGAGCTGAGTCCACAAAAGATCAGCCATGATCTCATTGAATGGCGGAGCAGACTCGAGGTGCCAGATGGCCTACTCCTGTTCCTCGTTCTTATGTTTTCATGTTCTTATTTCTAAACTCCAGCAAGTATAAGCCCAAATTGTTTAATCTCTCCTCATACCCTTTCATCCCCGGAATCAATCTGGTGAACCTCCTCTGAACTGCTTCCAATGCCAGCACATCCTCCCTCAAATAAAGAGACCAAAACTGGACACACTACTCCAGATGTGGTCTCACAAACACCCTATGCAACTGCAACAACACTTCTCTACTTCTATACTCCAATACTTTGCAATAAACGCTAACATTCCATTTGCCTTTTTAATTACACTCTGTACCTGCATACCGACATGAATAAATACACCCAGATCCCTCTGCCCAGACGCATCTTGAATCTGATTTCCATTTAGATAATTTGCCTTTCTATTTTTTTGGTCAAAATGGATAACCTTTTATCTACATTAAATTTCATCTGTCAAACTTTGGTCCATTCTCCTAGCCTATTTATATCCATCTGTAAAATTGTAAAATATTTATATTTGCCTCCTCTTCACTGCCTGCTTTCCCACCTATTTTGGTATCATCCTCAAATTTTGCTATGTTTAACTTTGTCCCTGCTTGAAGATCATTTATATGAATTGTAAACAGTTGAGGTCCGAGGACTGACTCCTGTAGCATCCCGCTAGTGGCGGTTTGCCAGCTAGAGAAGGACCTTTTTGTCCCAACCCTCTGATTTCTGTCAGTCAGCCAATCCTCAATCCAATCTCGTACTCTACCCCTAATCCCCTGCGATCTCACCTTCTGGATCAATCTTTTAAGTGGCACCTTATGAAAGTCTAGATGTACCACATCCACAGGTTCCCCATTATCCACTTTGCTGGTTATGTCCTCAAAGAATTCAAGCAAGTGTGTCAAGCATGACGTATCCTTCATAAAACCATGCTGACAACGGTGGATTGAGCTTTGTCTTTCCAAATGTTCGGTCTTCTCCTCCTTACTTATTGATTCCAGCAACTTCCCCACCACAGAAGTCAAGCTAACTGGTCTATATATTCCTACTTTTTGCCTCGCTCCCTTTTTGAATATTCACACGTTTCTAATCCTTTGGCATTGATGCTTTGTGGTTGCTTTCTAATCATGGCCTCTTGTCCTATGTTACTATTGTGAGGGTTTATAAGATTGTTAAGTTTTGGGACTTTGTCTTTAGTTCAGAGTAAAGTGAAGGGGGTCATGTGTCCTGGCCAGCAGTTTAGCTGATAGCAGGCCTGGGTGATGTGGCTGTAGATGATTAAAGGGAGGCCCAAATTGTTTTTCTGAAAAGAAGGTGCAAGGTGTTCGTATTTGGAGACAATAGCAGCAGCATCTAGTCTCCATAGTCCAAAGAATGTAGTAAGAATGTCAGGTTGTGAACAATTATGGTTTAAATGTCAATTTAGTTCCACGTTTAGCTCGAAAGGATGTCTAATTAGCATTTCTATGTGGATCCATAGCCCATATGATTCCTACTGCAATAGAGATGAGCTTTGAGTGGGGGGGGTCCAGACCCTAAAACTCTCATACACAGCTTGTGTGCCAGGATCTGGGGGAGAGAGAAGTATGCTTCACCATAGAGGAATGTGAGTGGGAACTTTTCCCTTATTGAAAAGTCAAAATTTGTGAGGATTTATAAGAGCCGGGAAGATTTCCCTTGCTTTATTTATACGGGAACCTCCAGGAAAAAAACCCTCATTGTGAAAGATAATAATCTAATAATTTTTATTCTTGTCACAAGTAGGCTTACATTAACACTGCAATGAGTTTATTGAGAAAAGCCCCTAGTCGACTTCCGGTTGTGGCTATGCCTAGGTAGATCACACGGTCGGCAGCTCTCACCGTTAACGGACTTTTGGGCCCTTTTAAGAAGCTCCAGTGGCACTTTGACGACGATTCCCGGTGTGGGAAGGAAACAGTGAGGGTCCCCCAATGCTGTATGGAGTGGACCAGGAGTGGGGCGGTCAAAAAAGCAGCTTTGGAGAAGAGAGGAGAACGGGCGCGAGAAAGCAAGATGGCGGCTGGCGGGGATCAGGCATCGTGGGCCCAGTGGTCACGGGACCAGCAGGAGTTTTTAAGAAACTGCTTTGCGGATTTAAAGGCGGAGATGCTGGCCCCTGTGAAGGCGTCGATTGAAAGGTTGGTGTAGACCCAGAAGATGCAGGGGATGGCGATCAAGGATGTGCAGCAGAAGGCCTCTGATAATGAGGACGAGATTCTGGGCCTGGCGGTTAGCGTGGAGGCGCTCGAGGCGCTGCACAAAAAATGACAGGAGAAGCTGGAGGACCTGGAGAATCGGTCAAGGAGGCAGAACCTGCGGATTCTGGGTCTCCCTGAAGGCGTGGAGGAGTCGGATGCTGGGGCGTATGTGACCACGATGCTGGGTACGCTGATGCGCGCGGGGGCTTTCCTGTGGCCCCTGGAGCTGGATGGGGCGCACAGCATCCTGGCAAGGAGGCCGAGGGCGAATGAGCTGCCGAGAACTATGGTGGTAAGGTTCCACCGCTGCACCGACAAGGAGTGTGTCCTGCGATGGGCGAAGAAGGAGCGGAGCAGCAGGTGGGAGAACATCGAGATCCGGATTTATCAGGACTGGAGTGCAGAGCTGGCCAAGATGCGTGCGGGATTCAACCGGGCCAAGGCGGTGTTATGTGGGGTTTCCCCTGTGTTTTCTTGTGTTTTTGGGCCCCCTTTGCCCTGGGCCCTTGAGGCTTTGGGCGAGGTTGCAGTTGGGAAGAGCTGCGTCACAGGAGGTAGGGTCGGCCCAGACAGGGAGCGCGGTTTACCCGCGAAATGGTGAGGGTGGCACCTGAAGCTGGGAGTTTGAGTGTATGGTACTTTGTTTTGTTTTTCTTTCTCTGTTCACACTGGGTGTGGTGGTGGGGGTGGGGGACGAATCTCTCGACCCCACTTAGGTGGGGGGGGGGGGGCTGTTGGAGATTTGTATGAGGAACCCACAGGGGGGGTGGAGGTGGAGGCAGGAGCGGCTGGGGTCAGCATGAGTTAGCTGGCTTACGGTATTGCAATGGGTGGGGGGGGGGGGGGTAGGGGGGGTGAAGCAGATGCTTGACTGGGGAGGGGGGGGGTTAAGTGGGGGCTGGGGTGCTGCTGTGCTGACTGAGGGGGAATCTATGTTAAAGGGGAGAGTCGGGACAGGGAGCCTCCGCCTGCAGGGCTGGAGGGTGCGGGAGGCGCGGGCACATGGCTGGCCTAAAAAAGGAGATGGCTAGTTGATTGGGGGCGGGGGGGGGGGGGGGGGGGGGTAGCACCAAGACCAGGCTGATCATGTGGAACGTGAGAGGCCTAAATGGGCGGTCAAGAGGGCCCGTGTGTTTTCGCACTGAAAGGGACTAAAGGCAGACGTAGCCATGCTACAAGAAACGCACCTGAAGATCGCGGATCAAACCAGGCTGAGTAAAAGATGGGTGGGGCAGGTTTTCCACTCAGGGATGGATGCGAAGAACAGGGGCGTCGCAATTTTGGTGGGCAAGCGGGTGGCTTTTGAGGCGGCGGGTATTGTGGTGGATAAAGGGGGTCGATATGTTACGGTGAGTGGCAGGTTGCAGGGGGCCCGGGTGGTGCTAGTGCATGTGTATGCTCCGAACTGGGATGATGCAGGGTTCATGAAGCGGATGTTGAGTAGGATTCCGGATCTGGAGTCATGTAGTTTGGTAATGGGGGGGGGGGGGGGGGGGGAGGAGGTGTGCGCTTTAACACGGTCCTGGACCCGGCACTGGATCGGCCTAGGTCGAGATCGGGTCAGAGGCCGGCAGTGGCCAAGGTCCTGAGGGGGTTCATGGACCAGATGGGGTATCCGCCCGGAGTGGATCCGTGGAGATTTGCCAGGCCAAGGGCGAAGGAGTTTTCCTTCTTCTCCCATGTGCACAAGGCGTACTCGTGGATTGATTTTTTCGTGGTAAGCAGGGCGCTAATCCCGAGAGTGGAGGGGGTGGAGTATTCGGCCATTGCAATCTCGGACCATGCCCCGCATTGGGTGGAGTTGGGGCTGGGGAGGAGAGAGGCCAACGCCCTCTGTGGAGAATGGACGTGGGACTGTTGGCGGATGAGGAGGTCTGTGGGCGGGTTCGGAGGTGTATCCAAAGCTATGTGGAGACCAATGATAATGGGGAGGTTTCGGTGAGTGTGGTCTGGGAGGCGTGAAGGCAGTTGTCAGAGGGGAGCTAATTTCAGTCAGGGCCCACAGAGAGAAGAGGGATAGGATGGAGAGGGAGAGATTGGCGGGGGAGATACTTCGGGTGGACAGGAGGTATGCGGAATTCCCCGAGGAGGGGTTGTTGAAGGAGCGTCAGAGCCTGCAGGCGGAGTTTGACTTGCTTACCACGGGGAAGGCTGAGGCTCAGTTGACGAGGGTACAGGGAGCAGTGTACGAGTATGGGGAGAAGGCAAGTAGGATGCTGGAGCATCAGCTGCGGAAAAGAGAGGCAGCAAGGGAGATTGGGGGGATTAGAGATGGGGGGGGGTAACACGGTGCTGAGCTCGGCAAGGATTAACGACGTCTTCAAGGACTTTTATGGCAAATTGTACGAGTCAGAGCCCCCAGAGGGGGGGGAAGGGATGAGGCAGTTCCTGGACCAACTGAGGTTTCCACAGGTGGAGGAGGGGCGAGTAGAGGGATTGGGGGCCCCGATTGAGATGGAGGAACTGGTTAAGGGGTTAGGGAGTATGCAGGCGTGTAAGGCCCCAGGACCGGATGGGTATCCCGTAGAGTTTTATAGGAAATTCTCGGAGCTGCTGGGTCTGCTGTTGTTGAGGACTTGCAATGAGGTTAAGGAAAAGGGAACCCTTCCCCCGACGATGTCGCAGGCTCTGATCTCGCTTATCCTTGAGCGAGATAAGGACCCGTTGCAATGTGGCTCCTGTTGGCCGATTTCACTCCTTAATGTGGATGCCAAGCTGTTGGCCAAGATTTTGGCCACTAGGATTGAGGTCTGTGTCCGTGTTTCACTGAATGCGGATGACCTGCTCCTGTACATTGCAGATCCGGTGGAGGGGATGGGGGAGGTCATGCAGATTCTTAGGGGTTTTGGAGACTTTTCGGGGTATAAGCTGAATGTTGGAAAAAGCGAGCTTTTTGTGATACATGCGGGGGGGCCAGGAAAAGAGACTGGGAGAGCTACCACTTAAGGTGGTGGAGAGGAGCTTTCGCTACTTGGACATTCAGGTGGCTAAGAGCTGGGGTGTCCTGCACAAGCTCAATTTAGCGCGGCTGGTGGATAGATGGAGGAGGACTTTAAGAGGTGGCACATGCTCCCGCTTTCCCTGGCGGGCAGGGTGCAGGTTCTTGTTCGTCTTCCAGTGCCTTCCCATTCTCATCCCCAAGTCCTTTTTCAAGCAGGTAAATAGGATTATTACGTGATTTGTGTGGGCAAACAAGACCCCGCGTGTGAAGAGACAGTTCTTGGAGCGCAGTCGATGGGGGGGGTGGGTTGGCGCTGCCGAACGTTTGCAGCTATTACTGGGCAGCGAATATATCCATGATTTGGAAATGGGTAATGGAGGGGGAGGGGGCAGCGTGGAAACGGTTGGAAGCAGCGTCTTGTAAAGATACTAGCTTAGGGGCACTGATAACGGCACTGTTGCCTCTTCCGCCGACGCGGTATACCACGAGCCCAGTGGTGGCGGCGACATTGAGGATCTGGGGGCAGTGGAGACGGCACAGGGGCGGGAGGCAAGGGTTTCAGTCTGGGCCCCGATACGGAACAATCACAGGTTCGTTCCGGGTAGAATAGACAGGGGGGTTCCTAAGTTGGCATAGGGTGGGTATGAAAAGGATGGGGGACTTGTTCATGGATGGGACTTTTGCTAGTCTGAAGGCGCTGGAGGAAAATTTGGGCTACCCCCGGGGAATACCTTTAGGTACATGCAGGTTCGGGTGTTCGTGAAAAAGCAGGTGGGGGAATTCCCGCTGCTGTCTGCCCGGAGGATACAGGACAGGATGGTCTCGGGCGTATGGGTAAGGGATGGCAAGATATCGGAAATATATCAGGAGCTGCAGGAGGCAGAGTAGGCCTCGGTGGAGGAGCTGAAGGGCAAGTGGGAGGAGGAGTTGAGTGAGGAGTTGGGTGAGGAACTGGATGAGGCCCTGTGGGCTGACGCCCTGGGCAGGGTCAATTCCTCCTCATCTTGCGCCAGGCTGAGAGAGAGGGGAGGAGGGGGTGGTTTGGGCAGTGGATGGATTTTGTTTGTAAAGGGCAGATACCCCACCTTGCTTTGTTAAATTGTTAAATGGTTAAGTTGTTTTCAGTTTTATTGCTATGTTTTCCTTTCGTTGTTTTTCTTTTTGTAGTGGTTTGTAAAAATTATTGAAAAATTTTGAATAAAAACAAATTAAAAAAAAAAAAAAGCCCCTAGTCTCCATGGTCGGGTCGACAGAGGGAGAGCTCAATGTCCAAATTACCGAACAGCATGTCTTTCGGAACTTGTGGGAGAAACGGAGCACCCAGAGGAAACCCACTCAGACACAGGGAGAACGTGTAAACTCCACACAGACTGCCACCCAAGCTTGGAACCCTGGAGCTGTGAAGCAACAGTGCTGACCACTGTGCTACCATGCCACCCAACATGGTTCTGGAGTGAAAGATTCCAGGCTGAAAAAGGGAAAGAATGCTAGTCAACCCTCGGGCGTTAAGAATCACTTTGGATTGGGTTTGGGAAAATTCAATGGTTGCTTAAAAGACAATGTAAAGTGTAACTATGAAGTGTTCATTTCAGTAGTATTAAAAGACAAAGGGGAATTCAGTTCTGTAGTTTAAAATAAAAGTTTCCTTCAAACATATTGATTAATCAACAGTACATTTTGTTTGTTTATTATAGTAAAATTCTTTAATTGTGAAATCTTGTGGTGCTATTCTCTCAGCTATTAACTGGAAGTTTGAATTTCTTTTAAATAAACATTAATGGTCTCTATAGAGATTGTAACAAGAATCTGGCTGAAATTCACTCCTGCCCTCCCCTTCCAGCTTAATCATCTGATCTAAACTCTGCAATAGCTGCTATGTATGCCATTTTCCCCATCGCCTCTGCAAATAGATGTCTGTCAGTGAGAAGTAGTGATGCTTCACAGCTTTTGAGTTTTGTAGTATTGTGTTGCATCCACCACAAGAACAGAGTCCAACTGGAATGACAGAACCTCAAAAATGAACCTCTCACACAGCAATATGCTGATGCTCTTATTCTTGCTGTCACCAAGAGCTGATGTCCCATCAGTATATTTTGAATGTAAGTTCAGATAAGCTAGCATTTGTGATTTCCAGCTGGATGTCAATATTAAGCTTTTTGAATGCTGTGGCTTTTCGTGAAATATAAGAACTGTGCCCAGTAAAGAGGGAACTGATAGTGTCAGAACGTTTTAAAAATTCACCTGCTGTCAGGGCGTCAGTAAAGAGATGGGTATGTGTCTGAAATTCTCTTTCTAAGGGCTGATGAGTTCAAATGTCATAGCAGCCTTTCCGCGATGCTAATTACTTTGAAATCAAATCTGTTGATAAATCTAAGATCTAACTAAACTTTTTTGCCTTTCCAGTTGTTGAGTGCCATCTAACAGCAGCTTAACCAAGCCCTCAGAAAACTGGTCAGTGACCAGTTTGTGATGTGGCTGAACTCACCCAAGGTTTACTTCAAGCCAGTCCTGGGAAATGCCCAAAGCTTAGGCAGAGGAGGATAGCTGATAACCGGTTGATTCTGAACATGCCTGCTTGCTCCTCGTTTAGGTATCTTATTCAACAGCGGGCGAATGTTGCAGCTGTGAACAGTGAGGGGGAGCTGCCTATTGACATTGCCCAGGGCGAAGCTATGGAGAAGCTGCTGAAGGGGGTCATCAAAAAGCAAGGTAAGAGCTCTGACTTACCAGGCAACTCTGTTGTGAGATGTTATCACTTTACAGTTAAAAGTATTTAAAAAGATCTATCTAAGTGAATTTGGAAACACACACTCACAAGTAGAGGGCAAAAATTTGACTCTCAACCTGGTTGATGTGAAGGAAGAATAAAAGTTTTCGGAACTATGGAACTGAAGAGTGCAGTAGAATGTTATAGTAATTTCAAACATTAAGAATCATTCCCTTGTAATGGGTTGATTGTGTGAATAAAGTAAGAAACGATACTGATCTCACCAGGGCATTGATATCCAACAGGGAAAATGGCAACCATCTTTCTTTTCCATAAATTTATTGTCATCGCTGTGTTTCTTTAAGAAATTTCCTCCTTTCATCTCTTGAATGCACTGATCCCTGCTGGATGCGGTTCCATGATGGTAATTGCCCTTTAGTAACTTGACCGCTTAAATAGTCTCCATTTGTGAGCCGAGAGTGAGTGTTTGTGAGACTTCAGTTGTACAAGGACATCACTGAGTCTTCTCCGCTCCTCCTTCAACTTGGCAATTAAGCAGTTTTTCCTTCCTCAAGTCAAGGTTGTTGAGTCCTTTGTAGCAACCCCATGACTAACATTGCCCAGATCAGGTGTCGCAACATGAGTTCAAGATTGTAACAGGAACCTTCTGTGGTCTGTTTGACTCAGCCGCTCAATGTGTACACCAGCCGAGATCTTGGGTGAGCAGTCAATTGACATTCATCCAAATCCTCACTGCCATGGCATTCAGTAACTGTTCCTTTTCCCCCTTTGATGCACCCTGATGGCCCTTACCTGAAAAACCACAAATCCAGGCAGCACCTGAAGTTAAATGAGATCTGGGTAAGTCGACGTACAATTTCTCAATGATAGTGATGACTGGTGCCTCTGACCCAGGAGGCACAAAGTGAATGAAAGAAAAAAAAAATGCTCACATGAATATAAATCTCTGTGCCTTTTCCAAATGCTTTGTATGCAGTGAAGTGCAGTTGAATGATTTGGTAGCTAAAATAGTGACTTGAGAATTTCTAACTGTATTCACTTCTGGTGATGCAAAGTTGTGAGTATCTCAGCAACAGACATCAAGGTGTGGATATCTTCTGTGTCACTGGTCCTTTGCACCGAATACCCATTATCCAGACTTTGTTAATTCTCAGTTACTCCCTCACATAATATTGTGAATTTAAATCTCCAACTTGATGAATTCAGTCAATTCTCCTTTTCTCTACAGCTGGTTAAGTATGGTGGATATACTAACCGCCTGTAACAGTTAATTCATTAACACTCCTGCCAGCAGTTCTGAAGCACCCTTTACTTGTAGGTGTTACGTCAGCAGATCTAAGTATGGATTATCTCTTTTTTTTGAGCAGGTTACTGGTATTTATCCAACTCACTATTAGCACTTTGTGTACTCTGAGCAAATCTAATTATGCAAATATTGATTTCCGATGTTCCGCCATGTTTTTATGATGTGGCCTGAATCGGTTTTGCCATCTGTTTGAAATGTTTCAAACTTGTCTAATGTTGGGATTGTGGGTAAGTGTTCGCTTTTCACCTGAATGGATTTGACCAACTTTTAGGCAGAGCCAATGCTTCCATCAACAGGGTTTGTTCCTTTCTCATAACAGATCTGAGCAACAATGGCACCACATTTACTTCAGCCAGACCACCATATAGCCTGTTGAGCACACTCATTCTCTGAAGTGTTGACATCCAGTGTACATTTTCCACCTCTATCTTTGATGGCAAGGATGGAAGAGAGTAGACTGTTCCCCTTGAGAGTAATTCACATTTCGCAGTGCGACTGTAGACTGGCCAGAAGTCTGTGCTGCCTTCAACAATAAGACTGCACTTCCTCCTGGTGTAGTTGACTGTTCCCTGTCCGTGATTTTCACACACTGGTAGATTCAAAATAAGCAAGGTTATCCAAGTATCCAGGTCGGAATTATTGCTTCTTTCAACGTGGGAATCCATGATTAGCTGATCTGCCACTGTTAGGCCCTTGTGAGGCAGATGCAAAATTGCGAATAACTAGATAATGAGATGTAAGTGAGCACTTCCTTCATGCTGGCAATGTGTCCACTGTGCACATCTCTACTCCCTATTGCTTGTGATGGCAAATCCACTGCTTGCCAATAATTTCTACAGCGGTATAGAACTCGTGAAGCACTTGGATCGATGCAGGCCTCTTCCTCAGTGTCAGAACATGTCTGTGTAGATGAATTGCATGGTCCCCTTATTCCTAAGCATAGCTTGAACCATCAACATTGCTTTAACTGATGTACAGAGTGAGTTTTGCCCCCTTTGGTGAAGTTACTTTGGACTTTCAGATTATCAGCCTTCTCACAAAGTGTTTCTTTGAGCCTGTGACAAGCACAGGTGATCTGCACATATCACAACTGAACCAAATGGTAAAGGAAAAAATACTGGCTTCGAGTCTTTATTCACTTCCAAGCTTTTATTTGTGGAGACAAATATGTACATAACCCCCAATTAATGCCCATGATCCGAATACAAAGTATATCCAATTGGTGGACAGTCGACACCATGGCTGGGTTGATTGCAACTGAGGTTATGCTGGTCTGCATCTCAATTTCTAACAAATCCAGCACATTATTTTAAGTGCAAGCTGCGTTTCGAAAGCTAGTGACTCCACACAAACCTGTTGGACTTTAACCTGGTGTTGTAAGTCTTCTTACAATGAAATTGTTAGCATACATAAATGAAGAGCATTGTTTAGTTAAGTACTTTGAGCACATAGAAATAGGGGCTGTGACTGCATTCATGGCTGGGTGGCCCTGGAAAGGGAACATGCGGTGTCCACAGGCATGCTTCAGGGCTTCCATGATCATGGGACGGGGGCACCATGGGGCTGCGGTGCAACGGCGCTTTGGGGGCTGGGGTGAATCATCATCCTGGAAATATCATTTTGAATTAATTAGTTAAGTTTCCTTCTGATGTTTTATTTGAGGTACAGTGTCCCACCAGGGGCTGTCACCCTTGTCATTTTTGTTTAATTTATTGATTATTGTTTTCTTAAAATAACACAGATAGGAGTTTGGGGTGCATCGTTGACCCCAGAAACACATTTTGATTCAGGGTTTGGTAGGTTTTCTTTGTGATTTTGTATTTGGTTGTGCACCTTTAATGGACTATCCCACGCCCAAAACTTGTAAATTTATTCACTTGTTAATTTGAGCCCTTAAGGTACTCAAAAGAGTAGAAGTAAGAGATGGGGTGGAGTGCTTCATCAGCCCTCACAATGTCATTTTGATTTAGTTTGATAAGTTTCCTTAAATTTTTTGTTACAGTGCTCCCTTAACGGGCAATCATAAACCATAGAAATAGAATCCCTACAGTGCTGAAAGAGGTCATTCGACCCTTTGAGTTTGCACCGAACCTGTGAATGAGCAGCCTTCCTAGGCCCACTCCCCTTCCCTATCCCAGTAACCCCACCTAACCTGCACATCCCTGGACACTAAGGGACAATTCTAGCATGACCAGTCCACCAAACCTGCAAATCATTGCACTGTGGGAGGAAACCAGAGCACCCAGGAGGAACCCACGCAGATGTGGGGAGACCCTGTGGCCTCCACACAGCCACCCAAGGCCGAAATTGAACCCGGGTCCCTGGTGTTGTGAGGTAGCAGTTCTAGCCACTGTGCTGCCCTTAACTTAATTTGTTAATTGTTTTTTGCCTTGGATGATTTCTGTATTGATGTAAAAGAGTATAAAACGGGGATAACTGGGACACTGGGTATATGAGAGCAGAGCTGTAAGACTAAATAAGGTCAATACATTCTCTCAATTAAGGATATTGCACCAACCACCTAGGACCCTGTTAACATCTACAAATGCCAGAAAACCTTTATTTCCAAAACACGTCAAACCACTCAGATCCTGAAAAAGAAAATGGACTTTCTCAGAATCTCTGTTTACTATGAATGCAGAATCCAATGGAGCATTGAAAAGGTAGCCAGTCTGTTGGCATAATAAATTCAAAAGAAATACTTATTTTTTTTATTTTTTATAAATATTTTATTGAAAATTTTTGGTCAACCAACACAGTACATTGTGCATCCTTTACACAATATTATAACAACACAAATAACAATGACCTAGTTTATAAACAAAAAAAATGAATAAATAATAAATAACAAAAATGAAAACTAACCCTAATTGGCAACTGCCTTATCACAAGTAACACTCTCCAAAAATATAATTTAACAGTCCAATATATAATTATCTGTCGCAACGACCTATACATATTATACAGTATATATTAACAACCCTGAGAGTCCTTCTGGTTCCTCCTCCCCCCCCCCCGATCCTGGGCTGCTGCTGCTGCCCTCTTTTTTTCCATTCCATCTATCTTTCTGCGAGGTATTCGACGAACGGTTGCCACCGCCTGGTGAACCCTTGAGCCGACCCCCTTAGAACAAACTTAATCCGCTCTAGCTTTATAAACCCTGCCATGTCATTTATCCAGGTCTCCACCCCCGGGGGCTTGGCTTCTTTCCACATTAACAATATCCTGCGCCGGGCTACTAGGGACGCAAAGGCCAAAACATCGGCCTCTCTCGCCTCCTGCACTCCCGGCTCTTGTGCAACCCCAAATATAGCCAACCCCCAGCTTGGTTCGACCCGGACCCCCACTACTTTTGAAAGCACCTTTGTCACCCCCATCCAAAACCCCTGTAGTGCTGGGCATGACCAAAACATATGGGTATGATTCGCTGGGCTTCTCGAGCACCTCGCACACCTATCCTCCACCCCAAAAAATTTACTGAGCCGTGCTCCAGTCATATGCGCCCTGTGTAATACCTTAAACTGAATCAGGCTTAGCCTGGCACACGAGGACGACGAGTTTACCCTGCTTAGGGCATCTGCCCACAGCCCCTCCTCGATCTCCTCCCCCAGCTCTTCTTCCCATTTCCCTTTTAGTTCATCTACAATAGTCTCCCCCTCGTCCCTCATTTCCCTATATATATCTGACACCTTAACATCCCCCACCCATGTCTTTGAGATCACTCTGTCCTGCACCTCTTGCGTCGGGAGCTGCGGGAATTCCCTCACCTGTTGCCTCGCAAAAGCCCTCAGTTGCATATACCTGAATGCATTCCCTTGGGGCAACCCATATTTCTCGGTCAGCGCTCCCAGACTCGCGAACTTCCCATCCACAAACAGATCTTTCAGTTGCGTTATTCCTGCTCTTTGCCACATTCCATATCCCCCATCCATTCCCCCCGGGGCAAACCTATGGTTGTTTCTTATCGGGGACCCCCCCAAGGCTCCAGTCTTTCCCCTATGCCGTCTCCACTGTCCCCAAATCTTCAGTGTAGCCACCACCACCGGGCTTGTGGTGTAGTTCCTCGGTGAGAACGGCAGTGGGGCTGTCACCATAGCCTGTAGGCTAGTCCCCCTACAGGACGCCCTCTCTAATCTCTTCCACGCCGCTCCCTCCTCCTCTCCCATCCACTTACTCACCATTGAAATATTAGCGGCCCAATAATACTCACTTAGGCTCGGTAGTGCCAGCCCCCCCCTATCCCTGCTACGCTGTAAGAATCCCTTCCTCACTCTCGGGGTCTTCCCGGCCCACACAAAACCCATGATGCTCTTTTCAATCCTTTTAAAAAAAGCCTTCGTGATCACCACCGGGAGGCACTGAAACACAAAGAGGAATCTCGGGAGGACCACCATCTTAACCGCCTGCACCCTCCCTGCCAGTGACAGGGATACCATATCCCATCTCTTGAAATCCTCCTCCATTTGTTCCACCAACCGCGTTAAATTTAACCTATGCAATGTGCCCCAATTCTTGGCTATCTGGATCCCCAGGTAACGAAAGTCCCTTGTTACCTTCCTCAACGGTAGGTCCTCTATTTCTCTACTCTGCTCCCCTGGATGCACCACAAACAACTCACTTTTCCCCATGTTCAATTTATACCCTGAAAAATCCCCAAACTCCCCAAGTATCCGCATTATTTCTGGCATCCCCTCCGCCGGGTCTGCCACGTATAGTAGCAAATCGTCCGCATACAAAGATACCCGGTGTTCTTCTCCTCCTCTAAGTACTCCCCTCCACTTCTTGGAACCCCTCAACGCTATCGCCAGGGGCTCAATCGCCAGTGCAAACAATAATGGGGACAGAGGGCATCCCTGCCTTGTCCCTCTATGGAGCCGAAAATATGCAGATCCCCGTCCATTCGTGACCACGCTCGCCATCGGGGCCCTATACAACAACTGCACCCATCTAACATACCCCTCTCCAAAACCAAATCTCCTCAACACCTCCCACAAATAATCCCACTCCACTCTATCAAATGCTTTCTCGGCATCCATCGCCACTACTATTTCCGTTTCCCCCTCTGGTGGGGCCATCATCATTACCCCTAACAGCCTCCGTATATTCGTGTTCAGCTGTCTCCCCTTCACAAACCCAATTTGGTCCTCGTGGACCACCCCCGGGACACATTCCTCTATTCTCATTGCCATTACCTTGGCCAGGATCTTGGCATCTACATTTAGGAGGGAAATAGGTCTATAGGACCCGCATTGTAGTGGGTCCTTTTCCTTCTTTAAGAGAAGCGATATCGTTGCTTCAGACATAGTCGGGGGCAGTTGTCCCCTTTCCTTGGCCTCATTAAAGGTCCTCGTCAATACCGGGGCGAGCAAGTCCACATATTTTCTATAGAATTCGACTGGGAATCCATCCGGTCCCGGGGCCTTTCCCGCCTGCATGCTCCTAATTCCTTTCACCACTTCTTCTACCTCGATCTGTGCTCCCAGTCCCACCCTTTCCTGCTCTTCCACCTTGGGAAATTCCAGCCGATCCAAGAAGCCCATCATTCTCTCCCTCCCATCCGGGGGTTGAGCTTCATATAATTTTTTATAAAATGTCTTGAACACTCCATTCACTCTCTCCGCTCCCCGCTCCATCTCTCCTTCCTCATCCCTCACTCCCCCTATTTCCCTCGCTGCTCCCCTTTTCCTCAATTGGTGTGCCAGCAACCTGCTCGCCTTCTCCCCATATTCGTACTGTACACCCTGTGCCTTCCTCCATTGTGCCTCTGCAGTGCCCGTAGTCAGCAAGTCAAATTCTACATGTAGCCTTTGCCTTTCCCTGTACAGTCCCTCCTCCGGTGCTTCCGCATATTGTCTGTCCACCCTCAAAAGTTCTTGCAGCAACCGCTCCCGTTCCTTACTCTCCTGCTTCCCTTTATGTGCCCTTATTGATATCAGCTCCCCTCTAACCACCGCCTTCAGCGCCTCCCAGACCACTCCCACCTGGACCTCCCCATTATCATTGAATTCCAAGTACTTTTCAATGCACCCCCTCACCCTTAGACACACCCCCTCATCTGCCATTAGCCCCATGTCCATTCTCCAGGGTGGGCGCCCTCCTGTTTCCTCCCCTATCTCCAAGTCCACCCAGTGTGGAGCGTGATCCGAAATGGCTATAGCCGTATACTCCGTTCCCCTCACTTCGGGATCAACGCCCTTCCCAGCACAAAAAAGTCTATTCGCGAGTAGACTTTATGGACATAGGAGAAAAACGAGAACTCCTTACTCCTAGGTCTGCTAAATCTCCACGGGTCTACACCTCCCATCTGCTCCATAAAATCTTTAAGTACCTTGGCTGCTGCCGGCCTCCTTCCAGTCCTGGACTTCGACCTATCCAGCCCTGGTTCCAACACCGTATTAAAATCTCTCCCCATTATCAGCTTTCCCATCTCTAGGTCCGGAATGCGTCCTAGCATCCGCCTCATAAAATTGGCATCATCCCAGTTCGGGGCATATACGTTTACCAGAACCACCGTCTCCCCCTGTAGTTTGCCACTCACCATCACGTATCTGCCCTCGTTATCCGCCACGAGAGTATTTGCCTCGAACATTACCCGCTTCTCCACTAATATAGCCACCCCCCTGTTTTTCGCATCTAGCCCCGAATGGAACACCTGCCCCATCCATCCTTTGCGTAGCCTAACCTGGTCTATCAGTTTCAGGTGCGTTTCCTGTAACATAACCACATCTGCCTTAAGTTTCTTAAGGTGTGCGAGTACCCGTGCCCTCTTTATCGGCCCGTTCAGCCCTCTCCCGTTCCACGTGATCAGCCGGGTTGGGGGGCTTCCTACCCCCCCCCCTTGTCGATTAGCCATCCCCTTTTTCCAGCTCCTCACCCGGTTCCCACGCAGCTGTATCTCCCCCAGGCGGTGCCCCCCCGCCCATCCCCTCCCATACCAGCTCCCCCCTCTCCCCAGCAGCAGCAACCCAGTAATTCCCCCCTCCCACCCCCCCCGCTAGATCCCCCGCTGGCGTAATTACTCCCCCCATGTTGCTCCCAGAAGTCAGCAAACTCTGGCCGACCTCGGCTTCCCCCCGTGACCTCGGCTTGCACCGTGCGACGCCCCCTCCTTCCTGCTTCTCTATTCCCGCCATGATTATCATAGCGCGGGAACCAAGCCCGCGCTTCTCCCTTGGCCCCGCCCCCAATGGCCAACGCCCCATCTCCTCCACCTCCCCTCCTCCCCCCCATCACCTCCTGTGGAAGAGAGAAAAGTTACCACATCGCAGGATTAGTACATAAAACTCCTCTTTCCCCCCTTTTTAACCCCCCTCTTCGCCCCCCACATTCGCCCCACCACTTTGTTCAAACGTTCTTTTTAATAACCCGCTCATTCCAGTTTTTCTTCCACAATAAAAGTCCACGCTTCATCCGCCGTCTCAAAGTAGTGGTGCCTCCCTCGATATGTGACCCATAGTCTTGCCGGTTGCAGCATTCCAAATTTTATCTTCTTTTTATGAAGCACCGCCTTGGCCCGATTAAAGCTCGCCCTCCTTCTCGCCACCTCCGCACTCCAGTCTTGATAAACGCGGATCACCGCGTTCTCCCATTTACTGCTCCGAGTTTTCTTTGCCCATCTAAGGACCATTTCTCTATCCTTAAAACGGAGGAATCTCACCACTATGGCTCTGGGAATTTCTCCTGCTCTCGGTCCTCGCGCCATCACTCGGTATGCTCCCTCCACCTCCAACGGACCCGCCGGTGCCTCCGCTCCCATTAACGAGTGCAGCATCGTGCTCACATATGCCCCGACGTCCGCTCCCTCCGCACCTTCAGGAAGACCAAGAATCCTCAGGTTGTTCCTCCTTGCGTTGTTCTCCAGTGCCTCCAACCTTTCCACACATCGTTTCTGATGTGCCTCATGCGTCTCCGTCTTCACCACCAGGCCCTGTATGTCGTCCTCATTCTCGGCTGCCTTTGCCTTCACGACCCGAAGCTCCCGCTCCTGGGTCTTTTGTTCCTCCTTTAGCTCTTCGATCGCCTGTAGTATCGGGGCCAACAGCTCTTTCTTCATTTCCTTTTTGAGCTCTTCCACACAGCATTTCAAGAACTCTTGTTGTTCAGGGCCCCATGTTAAACTGCCACCTTCCGACGCCATCTTGGTTTTTGCTTGCCTTCCTTGCCGCTGTTCTAAAGGATCCTCTGCAATCCGACCACTTTCTCCTCCTTTTTTCATCCGTATCCAGGGGGGATTCCCTTCTGGTTTACCGCACAGTGTTTTTAGCCGTCAAAATTGCCGTTGGAGCTCCTATCAAGAGCCCAAAAGTCCGTTTCACCGGGAGCTGCCGAAACGTGCGACTCAGCTGGTCATCGCCGCACCCGGAAGTCAGAAATACTTATTTAACAAGAACATTATTTCATGCCTTTTTCAGCCCTTCGCTAGAGTCCTGGGTCTTGAACACTTTTTTCTGCCTGGTTGCGTAAGGCTGGTGGCTAAATACTGCCAATAGCTGTCTTAACATGCATGGTGTACCCAATCTCCCAGTGTGAACCAGTGCCATTTAGTCCGCTGAGCTGCTGAAATGTTTCTTCAGTTGCTGGAAGTTATTGTTCTTCAAATTTATTTGGGGAAAAGAAAACCGATGAGGCAAGATTAAATGCTTTTTTAGGTAATGTTTATAATAAGTGTAATTGTACAGAGACTGTGTGTACCGCACGTAGGAGTCCTTAAATTCCTGGGTAAGAGAATAGGGTGTCCTCGTCACAAATCTTTTGTAACACTTGATTTGTGTTCTATAAACTCCAGAATGCACACTAGGGCGAGGCTCAATTTATTTCCCATGCTAACTATTTCATTTTTCAAAAAGGAAAGTTGATTCTTTTTAAGCAAAGAGAAAACGTTCGTCACGTATGTTTTGTTGGCAGTTAGAAAATGTAAAGCCTTTTGTTCCTGACACCTGTGAGGAAAGATTGACAGTTAGAAAATGTAAGCATTTCTAATTACTGACACCCGAGACTTCCAGGGTGAGAATGCACGAATGAACAGGCAAACAATGACTTTCATTATTGCGTTGAGTTATTTTATTGCACAGAAAAGATACCGAGTGAAAATAGAAATAGCAATGGAAGTGAGCAAAGGTCACGATAGATTGAGGAAGTGGTAGTCAGGGAGGGAGTGGTAGTCAGGGAGGGATTAATGCCAAGGTGAAAGGACCACAATCGGTGTGAGGGAACTTCAAGGAAGAACAAGAAATGGGAGGTGTGGACATGAATGGAGATCGCTGCAGGCCACATTTTCTTAGCAGAACTCTGGCAGAAAATGCGGTCTACGATCATTGACAGCCCCTTCTCCCATCATGCCATACATCCTATCACTCTCCCAACCCGAATGATAATTAAAAAGAAAATGAACACACAAAAAAGTAGATCAAGACAGAGGAACGCAGATGAGGAGAGATTGTGACAGAAACAAAAGAGGAGCAGCAAAACAAAGAGATCGGCAAGATAAGAACAATATTTGACTTGTCATGTGTGTTATCCCACTCATGTGTTATCCCACTGGAGATCCCCCAGTGGCTATTGTGGTTAAAGTAGCAAAAGTGGGAAAATCCCTCTACAGTTTGTTGCCCTCTGGGTTTGGCAATCCCAACCATGCAGCACTCACGCCCCCCCCCCCCGCCCCCCCCACCACCACCACCCAAAAAACAGACAAAGAAAGAAACACATTCACAACCTCAAACCATCTCAAAGTGCATTGCAGCAGATGAATTATAGTGACTGTTGCATTGTAAAAAATGCACAAAAATGTTCCTCAAACAGCATTACGTTAATGACTGGTTAATCTGTTTTAATGTTGCCCGAGGGATAAATATTATCCAAGACACTGAGACTGAAGCTCTTCGAATTGTCCATATTAAGAGGGTAGAAGGAGCCTCGATTTAGGACCAGATGTTCACTGCCAAGGCCAGTGCACAGCCGAGAAAATTCCCGACTCAGGAAAAACTTCCCCAATTGGTCTGATTTTCATTTCAAGGAGGTGAGGCAGGGTTGGTGGCGGGTGCTAACTGGAATCGGGCCCGGCACCCCAGAAAATGTGTGGAGGCAGCTTTGGGGACTGCCATGTTCTGAGGTGGCTTGCTTCAAAGACCCTGGAACTTTGTCTCGCTCCTAATAAAAAGAGTAGCACCCTCAACCTCACAATCTACTCAAGTCCTTTCCCGAAAACCTTGAAAATGTATCTATTATCCAGTTCAATTCCAACAGCCACACTCTCAGGCAGTGCATTCCAGATCCTAACCACCTGCTGTATAAGAAACATATTTCCTCCTGTAGAATTTGATTATTTCGCCAAATTGGCCGAGATCTCTGCCCCTCAAGCCTCTATGCTAACCCATACCCCTCTGCTCCTCATGGCCACTCATACACTCCATACTAACATAATACCAAATTATTCCAACCCATGACTCCCCCACTCGTCTACATAGTCTTTTGTAACCCAATGCCAACTTTGTGCCAACGCATGACCCCCCCCCCCCCACCAACCACCTTTTGCCCTTATATCCTTCATGTTATCTCACTCAGTATCCACCATGGGCACATCTCAGAAGCCATGTTGAGATGAAATACAAATTCTAAATTTCTATTACAGATGTCACCTTACTTTAAAAAGTTCCAGTTGATAAAAACCTATCCAATACATTTAAATTCCTTCAAATCCCTTCTCAAAACAAATATTTGTATTTATAGCCCCACATTATAGACAGCTGATTCATTTCTAACCACTTAGAGCTCTTAATCAAACTGTGATAATGATAGATTGTGGAAGTAGTCAAGCAGCACCAACCATTCAAGCTTATGTCAACAAGCTTGTGTTGAAATTGCATGCACCGATTTTGCATTTTCGACTTGGAGTCCCAGCAAGTTCTTCTATTTTCAAAATGTAACAGCCAGGGGTTTTAACTGACTTGACAGTTCCAGCTTATCCATGTTTACACATATTAACTAACACTTACTGATAATCCCAAAGGGGCATTGTGACCTCCCCAAAAGGATACCTGCCCTATGCAAATATCCCTGGTAGGTTTAGACATTTTTCTCAAATATTTAAAGTCATGTTTCAGAAACCTGGATGAAGAAAATTGCTTCTTAGTCAAGGCAACTGAATTTTCAAACGTGCTGTTGCCTCGGTGCATCATGGATGTGTGAAATACCTTCAGTCCCATTTTACCATAACACCCCCAACCTCAGCGAAAATGATGGGTATGGGGTGGGACTTAAGGAATCAGGGCTCATGTCATTTTGATTCAGATGTGGTGCCTTCCTGGCTCTGTGAAAATTCAGGCCTTAGTGTGTCACCCAGCACATGGCACCTCAGACAGCATAGCACTCCCTCAGTACTGGAGTGCCAGCCAAATTTTGTGCTCAATTTTCTGCAATAGTCTTTTGGTCTCAATTTTCTGCAATAATCTTTTAGTCGCAGAGACGCGAGTATTGTCATTGTGTCAGAGGCGACACTGAGTTTCGAATGTCAGCACTACCAACAGACAGTGCCTCTGCTAAATGAAGAGGTGTCTTATTTTTAAATCAGGTACGTTATTTGAAGCAGTTCAGTCAGTATTTAAAAATTAAGCTACCATTTTTATGCTGGTCTTCCAGTCAGTAGAACTGAGGGAACAAGTGCGTGAAGAATCTGTCATTGAAGAGGAAGTCGATCAATTGGTAAATGGAGAGAATTACTCTTCCAGGGGCTGTTTAGCACAGGGCTAAATTGCTGGCTTTGAAAGCAGACCAAGGCAGGCCAGCAGCGCGGTTCAATTCCTGTACCAGCCTCCCTGAACAGGCGCCGGAATGTGGCGACTAGGGGCTTTTCACAGTAACTTCATTTGAAGTCTACTTGTGACAATAAGCGATTTTCATTTTTCATTTTCCCACCTATTTAAGTAGGGAGAGCAGTCCTCTTCTATTTAAAAGAAGAGAGCTAACGCTTGCTTTATAAATGGAGAGATTCATTAACCCGCAATTCTTACTTTGGTTTCTATAATATTTTAAAATCATCCTCTCCAATTCAAATCATGAGTCAACTATGAAAACAGTGATCATCTGATGGAAAGATAACTGATCACTCGGACATGTGCGAGGTTCTGCTGTCTGGAACAGAGTTAATAAATCTGAGCAGACCTAGCAGTACCTTCAGTGAGCTAGCAGCAGAGTTAAATTCACTCGCCTCAAACATGATTTCTGAGGAGAATGATTGGAGTTGCAAGAAACATGTTGACTGAGGACAAATTTTAATATAAAATCCTTGTTTTTTAACTTGTTCTTTTATATGCATCCACGCGCAAAGATTATTTAGGATTGTTTCGGTTCAGATGATGTTGGTTGCAGATTGTATGTGTGTTGGCAGCAGAATCCCATTGTCAGTGATTGGAATCCTACCTTGGACAGCGGCAGAGCCATGCCAACCTAATCCATTGAAGAATGCTGCATCATTCTTCCTACACATGCCTTTTTGAACTAGTTGGTAGCACCCGATGTACAAACAGGCCATAAATTTAATAAGATGCAAGGACACACTCCTATGAACTATTTACCAACAGTATTGGTATTAAGGGCCAATATTCAATAGCCCCCAAATTTGAGCGCCATCATCATGTATTCATTCTTTTCTCATTGTATGTCTGTCTCTTCCTCGCTCATTGGCTTTGTCATTTTGTGTTAGCTGTTTCTCAGTGATAGCGCAGTCTCGCGTCTGAGTTGGACAAATCCAGTCTAGGGACTTGAACATATAACCTAAGCTGACATTTGTGTGTTGCTCCGAGGGAGTGCTGCATGATTGGAGGTGCTGTCATTCAGAGGTGATGTTGAACAGAGAAGGCTTCGCTTTTGGATCAACTTATTGGCACCCTGGCCACATTTATTGTTTAATGAACATCATTAAAAACCATCTGACCTGACAGGTGAAATGCTACCCCCGAGTCACAGGTGACACTTAAACTAAGCTGACTTCAGGAAAGTTCCTTCTGCACTCCAGCCTTCTAGTAACATTTGCTACCTCACTGCCCCATGGCATTCACTTTTCAGGTCAGAATGCTACCACCGAGCCAATGCTGATACCTCAGTGAGCCTCTCTTGCTCACACATCATGCTGTGCTTTTGGAAGTTCGAAAGGAATTCTCATCTTTACCACTCTGCATGTGCTGTAATTTAAAAGGCAACGGCAATGGGGATGACTTGAAGGAAGCGTTGGGGAGGAAAAGATAAAAGTTGTCAAAATGGCAGCAGATGCCACAAAACTGACGAGCACAGGGAGCAATGTATATTTAGAGTGTGTCAGGTCTTGTGCTGATATGAAAATGACAGGTCCTTTGTCTTTTAGGGATTGATGTGGAGGTAGCAAGGAAGGAGGAAGAGCAACGAATGGTCCAGGATGCCAGACAGTGGCTAAATCGAGGGAAAATGGAAGATATCCGACACCCAAAAACTGGAGCAAGTGCCCTTCATGTTGCTGCAGCCAAAGGCTACTTGGAGGTTATGAAGTGCGTATGTTGTGGTCATGCAAAAATTAATTGAGTTCGCAGTGTTAAGAGAGCAAATTAAACCCCAGCTGTCCATTTACCCAGTTTCATAAAGGAATGTTTTTAAAGCAATGTTAGAATCTTTAATATTTGATGCCAATTGACATTGTTTGTCTGCAAGAACTTCACTATTACATGCAATAAGCAACAAGGACAGAGCAGGGACAGCCTGTGCTATAAGGAGGGAGCTCAGAATGGTTGCAGGAAGGTTCTTCAAGCTGTACCAGGCTATGAAAAGTATGGGACAGAATAACAGTTTGAAGAATTCTCCAGCTAAATATACCTGAGTTACTACTGAACACTTGCTGTTTTGGGTTAGCAGTTGAGATCATAAGACAGGGCAATTAGGAGAGCCCAGCATGCCAATATCAGAGCATCCAGGCTGTGATGTATCCAGAACGATGTCTAGCCCTGGTGGCTCAGGTGAAAGCATAGGGTATAATCTGTGACATTTTGTTTCTTGTCCAGTAATCCTCAAATCAGTTGCATTTTCCTGGAGGTCCCTGGAGATCTGCAATATGGCTTGAAATCAGGAAGTGAAAGGGAATGGGCAGGATGGCCTTCGGTTGTTTCCTTGAGTTGTGTTTTTTCTGGGCTCCATTAATAATTTATATTTCTTGGCTCGTGGAATCCAGGTTCCAATCTAGCCAACAACGCTGACAATGCAGCAGCCCGCCCGCTCTGATGGCTAAATGAATTCTGTGAATTTCAGTATTGACTCACTTGTTGGTGGATTCAAGGCACAGTGGTTAGCACTGCTACCTCACAGCGCCAGCGACCCCGGTTCGATTCCGGCTTTGGGTGACTGTGTATAGAGTTATCCTTGTCTCTGCGTGAGTTCCCTTTAGGTGATCCGGTTCCCTCCCACTGCCCAAAGATGTGCAGGTTAGGTGGAATGGCCATGCTAAATTGCCCCTTAGTGTCCAAAGATGTGCGGGTTAGGTGGTAGGGCTGTGATCAATGCGCGGGGTTACAGGGATGGGGTGGGGGCGCAGGCCTGGGTGGAGCACTCTTTCGGAGTGTCGGTGCAGACTCGATGAACCGAATGGTCTCCTTCCACCCTATAGGAATTCTATGGATTCAATGAAACTGCTCTTAACACAGAGCTAACTGGCACTGTGCAGAATAAGGGTAGCTGATGGTATGGTTAATGCACATTGTTGGGACTGTGTAGAAGGGATTTACTGTTAGTACAGCCTGTGATGAACGTGACCAGAGTGATCTTGATCAAGCAGTGTAGAGCTTTATTTGTGTTGCACTTTCCTGGAGAATACTTCATTTTGACATTGACTAAATCATGTAGAAAAGCATAGATAAACATGTGGAAAAGCATTGACAACCTTAAACTTGGTTTCAGAGTTTGCCAAAATATTTCAGAAAATAAATTCATTTAATCTTCTAAATCCTCACCATTTGCTCACTCCCTCTACTCTTAACTGGCAAAAGTCCATGATCCTTCTGTTTCCACTTCAAAAGAATGAAGTTCAGTAAACATGATTATTCATCTGAAGAAAACTGTGGCCTTCACAACGAAGGTCCTTTCTCCTTGCTCAAGGCGTCTTTGCATGTCACGTCTCTGTTGTTGCAGGTTGTTAATCCAGGCTGGCTTCAATATCAACAGCCTAGACAACGATGGTTGGACTCCATTGCATGCAGCATCACATTGGGGCAAAGAGGAGGTGTGCAGACTGCTGGTGGAGAGCCTGTGCAACATGCAGGTCATCAATAAAGTGGTGAGTCCTCCCAGTGTTCAGTGATGGGTTAAAGAGCTTCCACAGAAAATAATGCTGATTTCAAATTGACCGTGGATGGCAGATATTAAAGTTGAAGTTGTTGGCTCAGACTCCTCTCTGTGGAGTTGGTTAATGTGCCCCGATATGGGGCGGGCTTCTCCAATAATGGGGCTATGTCCCCACGCCGGCGTGAAAGGCGGCGCCAACCACTCTGGCGTCAACGGTCCCCGGTAATGAGAAATGCTCCCCTTCCTAGGGGGCTAGGTTGGCGCCGGAGTGGTCCCCGCAGTCCCAGCCGACACGGAACAGCCAGCGCAGGTTTGCGCATGCGCGGAATGGCCGGCGTGATTCCGCGCATGCACGGGGGTTCCCTACTCCGTGCCAGCCCCTGGGGGCAATATGGCGGAGCCCTACAGGGGTCCGGCGTAGAGTAAAACAGGCCCCCACGGAACCAGCCCGCCCGCCAATTGGTAGGCCCCGATCACAGGCCAGGCCACTGTGGGGGCCCACCCCCCCTGGGGTTGGATCTCCCCCCCCGCCCCCCCCCCCATCCCCTCCAGGATGACCCCCACAGACTCACCTTCCAGGTCCCGCCGTGTGGGACCTGATTAACCCAAACCGGCGGGACACGGCCAAACACGTTGGCCACTCGGCCCATCAGGACCCCGGACAATCGCCTGGGGGCCGCTGTCAACGGTCCCCGACCGGCACGTCGGTAATCCCGCGGGCGCCCGAGAATCGGAGCCGGAGAATGGGGAAGCTGGCGTCAGGACGGCGGGGCACGATTCTCGATTCTCCCCGGGGATTCCCGACCCGGTGTGGGGTCGGAGAATCCCGGCCATGGTTTCAAGATTTCCAGACGTAGAAGATCTGAGATTTCACCCCAATATATCTTCAGGCAGCAGCTAAACTGTTAGTCTCAGTGCCTCAAGGCTAGAGAGCGGGAAGATAAGCCATGGCTTCCAATATTGCTCCTCAACCAGCCATTCCGGGGGAAAAAATGGATTGGACAGAGCCTCTGTTAACTGAGCTGCCTCACACTGTTGTGTGCGGTGATTCTCCTGTAATATTTTGAATTCCTGACTGTATCTCTATTTCTGACAATTGAACTCCTTCAACTGGGGGGTTTTGGACCATTTTAGTCTGTTGTTTGTATCAGTACGAATGTGAATTCAGTTCCATCACAGAATTCATATAAAGCTTTTCACCACCTTTACAAACTTGATGCCGCAGGATGATGATATGAATAGTCCACTATATTTTGCCATTTTACACTTCATTAAGAAAAACTACCCTGCACTGTATTATTAGACTAAAATCTGTTGACATGGGGCAATGGTACGTGCAGTTGGACCTTTCCTCTGCACCCTTCCGCTCACCTTTGTTTTGCCCTTAAAGTTGCAAGTTGATAACAGTCTGGTGAGGTGACAGGGCAGTGTATCCCCTTACCCAGTGTATCTCCTTATCCAGTGTATCTCCTTATCCACTGTGACTCCTTACCCAGTGCGTCTCCTTACCCAGTGCGTCTCCTTATCCAGTGCGTCTCCTTACCCAGTGCGTCCCCTTACCCAGTGCGTCCCCTTACCCAGTGCGTCCCCTTACCCAGTGCGTCCCCTTACCCAGTGCGTCCCCTTACCCAGTGCGTCCCCTTACCCAGTGCGTCCCCTTACCCAGTGCGTCCCCTTACCCAGTGCGTCCCCTTACCCAGTGCGTCCCCTTACCCAGTGCGTCTCCTTACCCAGTACTTCTCCTTACCCAGTGCGTCTCCTTACCCAGTGCGTCTCCTTACCCAGTGCGTCTCCTTACCCAGTGCGTCTCCTTCCCCAGTGCGTCCCCTTCCCCAGTGCGTCCCCTTCCCCAGTGCGTCCCCTTCCCCAGTGCGTCTCCTTCCTCAGGGAGTCTCCTTCCCCAGTGCGTCTCCTTCCCCAGTGCGTCTCCTTGCCCAGTGCGTCTCCTTACCCAGTGCGTCTCCTTACCCAGTGCGTCTCCTTACCCAGTGCGTCTCCTTACCCAGTGCGTCTCCTTACCCAGTGCGTCTCCTTACCCAGTGCGTCCCCAGTGCGTCTCCTTCGCCAGTGCGTCTCCTTCGCCAGTGCGTCTCCTTCCCCAGTGCGTCTCCTTCGCCAGTGCGTCTCCTTCGCCAGTGCGTCTCCTTCCCCAGTGCGTCTCCTTCCCCAGTGAGTCTCCTTACCCAGTGCGTCCCCAGTGCGTCTCCTTCCCCAGTGCGTCTCCTTCCCCAGTGCGTCTCCTTCCCCAGTGCGTCTCCTTCCCCAGTGCGTCTCCTTCCCCAGTGCGTCTCCTTCCCCAGTGCGTCTCCTTCCCCAGTGCGTCTCCTTACCCAGTGCGTCTCCTTACCCAGTGCGTCTCCTTACCCAGTGCGTCTCCTTCCCCAGTGCGTCTCCTTCCCCAGTGCGTCTCCTTCCCCAGTGAGACTTAAGAGTTGGGGAAGAAACAAATGGAAAACAGAGAAGGATGGTGAATTGGAATAAGATTGGATGGCAGGAAGAGAAATAGAGGGAGCCAAAGAAAGAGTGGACTCACGGAGATAGAAACAAAAGAAAAATCAAACAAGTTATTTATTTATTTTTAAATCTTCCATGTGCAAATTTGTAGAATCTATTCTGTTCATAAAAGTAGGGTATCATGAGTTGCTGACGATGATGAAGAGAAGGAAGGCGATTGATAAAGTAGAATCGGGATAGATTGGTGTTGGATTGAATGGGTTGAAGGGCTGAATGGTCTTTTCTCGTTCCTTATCAACTTATCTTCGTATTGTGCTACGTTTTGCTGAATCACAATCTAAATATTTCACTTCATGTTCGTGTTGAAGGAGAAATTCTGCAAAATGCTAAGCACCTCACAACATCGCCTGACTCCACCCATGCCTCAACTTTTTTTAAAGTTCATTTACGCGTTGTGGGTGTCGCTGGCTGGAGCAGCATTTATTACCCATCCCTAATTGCCCTTGGGAAAATGGTGGTGAGTTGCCTTCTTGAGCCGCTGCAGTCCATGTGATGTAGGTACACACACAGTGCTATTAGGGAGGGTGTTCCAGGATTTTGACCCAGCGGCAGTTAAGGAACGGCGATATATTTCCAAGTCAGGGTGGTGAGTGACTTGGAGGTGAACTTTCAGGTGGTGGGGTTACCACGTATTTGTTGCCCTTGTCCTTCCAAATGGTAGCGGTCGTGGGTTTGAAAGGTGCTGCTTTTTTAAAAAATATATTTTTATTAACGCATTTATAAATAAACATCAAACACAACCACAACCAAGATCAAAAAGATAACCGAAAGATAACAAACACGAGATCACCCCATAACTCAATAAATAACCAACAACCGCAGCCCGCCCTCTCTACCATACCCCCCACCCTCTCTGCATCCACCTTTTCTTGTTAACCGCAACCCCCCTCCCTCACTTCCTGCTGACTTGACTGTCCTGGAAGAAGTCAACGAACGGTTTCCATCTCCGGATGAACTCTTCCATCAATCCCCTTGAGGCAAATTTAATTTTCGCCAATCTAAGGAAATCCGCGAGGTTGCTCACCCACACCCCTGGTTTCGGAGGCTCCGATTCCCTCCACCCCAACAGGATCCGTCTCCGGGCTACCAGAGAGGGAAAGGCCAGAAACTTGGCCTCTCTCACCCTCTGGACTCCTGGGTCTTCTCACACTCCGAACACTGCCAATTCTGGACTCGGAACCACCTTCACCCTCAGTAGCTCCAACATCACGTCAGCGAATCCCCACCAAAATCCCTCCAACTTCGGGCAGCCCCAAAGCATGTGGTGATTCGCGCACCCCCCCACCCCCCCCCCCCCACCCCACCCACACCTATCCTCCACCCCCTCAAAGAACCTACTCATTCCAGATACCGTCATATGCGCCCGATGGACTACCTTAAATTGAATGAGACTCAGCCTGGCGCATGAGGAGGACCCATTCACCCTGCTCAAAGCTTACTCCCATTACCCAGCCTCCAGCTCACCCCACAGCAGCTCCTCCCACGTTCGCTTAACTACTCCTATCAGGGCACCATCCCAGTCCATCAATTCCTTATATAACTGACACCCTGCCCTCCCCAACCCCTGCTCTGTTCTCGACAGCTACTTATCCTGCAACACCAAGGGCGGCAGATCAGGAAAGGACGGCACCTGTTTTCTCATGTAGTTCCACACCTGTCAGTATCAAACCCGTTTCCACTGGGCAACTCGTATTCCTCTACCAGTCCTTCCAAACTCGTGAAGCTGCCCCCCACCAAGAAATCCCCAAACCGTTGGATCCCTGCCCGCCGCCAACCCTGAAACCCCCCGTCTAGCCCCCCCCCCCCCCCCCCCCCCCCCCCCCCCCCCCCGGGGGCCGATCAACCATACCTCTTATGCCAGCCCCCTGCCTGTGCCACGTAACCCAACGGGCACACCGCCCGATATCCACCGTCGCTACTCCCTCCTATATAACGCCACAGCAACAACACCTTCGGCAGCAGCTCCCCCCTTCCCCTTCCCCTAAACAAAACAACAACCTCATCCCCCTCTACTACGAACCACCTGATCACACCCCACTGCACTCCCGTTAACTAGCCCACCCAGCTAGCCTGGCAGCCCGCACACAAGGCGCCACAACCTCCAACCCCCCACTGATTCCCCCCCACCCCGCTCGCTCACCTCACAACCAACAGTGCAACAATAAGACAACAAAAGAGAAACAAAAACCCAAATAATCTAAAAAGTGAACTCACCCCCTCATCGCCTTGACACATCCCCAACCACCAACCAAACAAAAAATACAAGAATTACCAAAGAACCAGAAGAAAAAAGGAAACCCACATTCATCTCCACACCCCTCCTCCACAGTTCAATGTCCTCCTTCACCTGCCAGTAATTGTTCCTCAAACCGTCCATCGCCTCCTTGGTGTTCCAAAATGGTGCTCATTATTATTAAAGGTCACCCAGTGGTGAGCCGGGCACAGCATCCCAAACTTCACCCTCTTTTTAAATAGGGCAGTCTTCACCCAATTAAACCCGACCCCCCTCTTCGCCAGATCCAGGCTCAGGCCCTGATACACTCGCAGCTCACTCCCCTCCCAGGTGCATCTCCTCGTCTGCCTCACACATCTCGCTATCTTCTCCTTATCGAGGAACCGGTGAAGACGCACCACCATGGCCCTTGACGGCTCATTCGCCTGGGCCATCCTCATTAGCAGCCTGTGCACTCGGTCAACCTCCAGGGGCTAACCAAAGGCCCCCTCTCCCATCAGCTTCTCCAAGATTCCAGCCACATATGTGGCAGCGTCAGCTCCCTCAATGCCTTCAGGCATCCTTACAATTCTCGGGTTCTGCCACCGGGAGCGGTTTTCAAGTCCTCCACCTTTTCCTTCAGCCGCTTCTGGGTATCTCTCATTACTCCCACCTCGGCCACCAGTGAAGCCAACGGCTCCTCGTGCTCCCCCATCGCCTCCTCCACTTTTCGGATGGCCTGGCCCTGGGACTCCAGCCTCTGCTCTACTCGATCGATTCCCGACTGCAACAGGTCTACAGCCTTGACTAGGTCCTCATGGACCTTTCTCCTCTACTGGCTAAACTTCTCATTTAAGAAGTCCACCAGTTGGTCCATTGACCATTGGGTAGGCAGTGCCGGCCATACACCCTCTGCCATCTTAAGCTGTGGCACACAAAGATTCTCCTGTTCCAGATGCTCCCTTCTTCTTGACCCACTTCTGGTCCGTGGATCCATCCACCAGTCCCACCAGTGGAGTCAGACTTTCCTCTGGCAAGCCCTATACCTTTTTCAGCCACATAGCCACCCTCTGAACGGGGAAAAGATCCAAAACAAAACCCAGCCTCGAGCGGGAGCTGCCAAATGTGCGAGCTCTCACACCATGGCCGCCACCGGAAGTCCTGGAAAGTGCTGCTTAAGGAGCCTTTGTGAGTTCCTGCATTGCATCTTGTGGATAGTACACATTGCTGTCACTGTTCATGGATAGTAAAGGGAGCGAATGTTTGGGGAAGTGGTACCAATCAAGTGGGCTGCTTTGTCCTGGATGGTGTCGAGATTCGAGTAATGTTGGAGCTGCACTCATCCAGGCAAGTGGAGAGTTTTCCAATACACTCCTGACGCGGGCCGTGTAGGTGGTGGACAGACTTTGGAGAATCATGAGGTGAGTTACTCGCTGCAGGTTTCCTAGCCTCTGACCTGTTCTTGCAGCCACAGTATTTATTTGGCTAGTCCAGTTCAGTTTCTGGTCAATGGTAACGTCCGGAATGTTGATAGTGAAGGATTCAACTCCAGTAATGCCATTGAATGTCAAGGGGCGGTAGCTAGATTTTCTTCTGTTGCAGATTGGTGATTGCCTGGCACTTGTGTGGCGTGAATATTACTTGCCACTTGTCAGCCCAGCCCTGGATATTGTCCAGGCATTTGGGTATGGACTGCTCATTTGCTGAAACCCTCGTCCGTGCCTTTGTTACCTCTAGACTTGACTATTTGAACATTCCCTGGCTAGCCTTCTGCCTTGTACTTTCCTAAAACTTGTGGCCATTCAAAATTCTTCTGCCCATGATCTGATTTGCCTCAATTCCTGTTCATCCACCACCCCGGTGTTTGCTGATCTGCATTCAGCCCCAGTTAAGTAACATCTTAGTTTTAAAATTCTCATCCTTGTCTTCAAGTTCCTCCATGACTTTGCCACTCCCTAGCTCTGCAACCTCCTCCAACCTTACAGCCCTCGGAGATATCTGCATGCCTCCATTTCAGGCCTCTTGAGCATTCTCAAATTTAATCGCTCCACTTGTGGTGGCACAGCCTTCAGCTGTCAAGGCCTTAAGGTTGGGAATTCTTTCCCTAAATCTTTACACTTCTCTACTTCTCTTTCTTCTTCATGACAGCACTTAAAAGCGACTGATTTGGCCAGAATTTTGGTCCTACCCTAATATCTCCGTAATTAGCTCGGTGACAGATTGTATCTTGCAATATTCTTGGAAAGTGCTTTGGGGCTTTAACATATTAATATAGAACATAGAACATAGAAAATACAGCACAGAACAGGCCCTTCGGCCCACGCTGTTGTGCCGAACCTTTGTCCTAGATTAATCATAGATTATCATTGAATTTACAGTGCAGAAGGAGGCCATTCGGCCCCCTGAGTCTGCACCGGCTCTTGGAAAGAGCACCCTACCCAAACTCAACACCTCCACCCAACACCAAGGACAATTTTGGACACTAAGGGCAATTTATCATGGCCAATCCACCTACCCTGCACATCTTTGGACTGTGGGAGGAAACCGGAGCACCCAGAGGAAACTCACGCAGACACGGGGAGGACGTGCAGACTCCGCACAGACAGTGACCCAAGCCGGAATTGAACCTGGGACCCTGGAGCTGTGAAGCAATTGTGCTATCCACAATGCTACCGTGCTGCCCTTAAGAACAAATAAATCTACACTATATCATTTTACTGTAATCCATGTACCTATCCAATAGCTGCTTGAAGGTCCCTAATGTTTCCGACTCAACTATTTCCACAGGCAGTGCATTCCATGCCCCCACTACTCTCTGGGTAAAGAACCTACCTCTGATATCCCTCCTATATCTTCCACCTTTCACCTTAAATTTATGTCCCCTTGTAATGGTTTGTTCCACCCGGGGAAAAAGTCTCTGACTGTCTACTCTATCTATTCCCCTGATCATCTTATAAACCTCTATCAAGTCGCCCCTCATCCTTCTCCGTTCTAATGAGAAAAGGCCTAGCACCCTCGATCTTTCCTCGTAAGACCTACTCTCCATTCCAGGTAACATCCTGGTAAATCTTCTTTGCACCTTTTCCAAAGCTTCCACATCCTTCCTAAAATGAGGTGACCAGAACTGTACACAGTACTCCAAATGTGGCCTTACCAAAGTTTTGTACAGCCGCATCATCACCTCACGGCTCTTAAATTCAATCCCTCTGTTAATGAACGCGAGCACACCATAGGCCTTCTTCACAGCTCTATCCACTTGAGTGGCAACATAAACATAATATGCCACATAAACATAAGTAGTTATTGTTTTTGGTTAACGTGCATCCTTAGCCAAGAGAAACAAGAAAGATTAATTAGTGATTCATTGCCCTACTGTTTGGATCTTGCAATGTGAAAGCAGATTCTCAATTGCTTACTTGCCGACAATTTCCTTAAGTCAACTGTGAGATGTTTTTGATCCTTGTTCCGCTATGTTGTTCTATATTGCTCTATATGCAGTGTATGATTCCATGTTCGGTGTTGTCGAAGAGTGTTGCTGTTGCTCTATATTGCTGTGGTGTTTTGTTTCGGTCTGTGTTATCTATACTTCAGTGTTTGGTCTGGACTGAATAATGTCCAGCATAGCACCATATTCATCTATGTTAGTTATTATTTCTCAACACTAATATTGCGCCATATTCTTTGCAGTACTGTAGAAATATAATTTTTAAAATTCATTCACGGAACGTGGGCATCGCTGATTAGGCCACCACATATTGCCCATCTCTAGTTGCCCTTCAGAAGGTGGTAGTGAGCTACTTTCTCGAACTGCTGAAGTCCCTGAGATGTAAGTACATCCGCAGTGCTGTTAGGGAGGAAGTTCCAGAATTTTGCTCCAGCAACAGTGAAGGAACAGCGATATATTTCCAAGTCAGAATGGTGAGTGACTTGGAGGGGAACCTCCAGGTGGTGGTCCCAGATATCTGCTCCCCTTATCTTTCTAGGTGGTAGCAGTCATGGGTTTGGAAGATGAGTTCCCTTCAGTGTAATATTCAGCAACCAATTCAGGAGTGAATTTAAATACTGAATATTCGGATCAATATTATACGGAATTTTATATTTTGCACGATATTCTTTCTGGGCTGTGTTGGTTCACCCTATTAATGTTCATATTATAACATGTTACTCTGTTTCTGCTGTGTAACTTTGTTTGATTTTGTTGCCCTGAATTGATATTCTACTTTTTGTTATGTTTTTGAATTGCACTGTATTGCTACGCTTTGCATTGCAACACTCTGAATCAGAAAATACAAACTAAAATACTTTGCACAGAAGTGATTCACAATTAATGCTTGTAATTTTATAGTTGTTAAAGGTAATCATGTGGGTTGATTTTTCCTGTTGAACTTTCATTGTAGATTTTTACTTCATAGTTTAAAAATGATGCAAAGTCTGAGATTTTCCATTGATTTGCGTTGTTTGAGCTCCCTGCACTTCATGGAAATGCAGTTTTTTTTTTACCTGGATGGGCTGTTGGGAATTGATAAAGCTTGTTCGGATCCAGAACGAGAACCCAACTATTTTCCATTTGGAAAACTGTGAGGAAATGTTGCTCCACCACAGGAGTGATAACACTGACCAATAGGTATCTTTTATGTTAAAACAAACTTTAATTTAATCTCAGAATTAGCCACATTAGCAGCAAAGAAATAGCTTTACAGTTAACAGTTACTAACAGTTCGTAAGTAAAAGAGAAAACCTTAACTTACTTCATAAATCTGACGCTATATTCCAATTGTGCAAACCAGCATATGTTAAATACCACTCGTGATAAAACAAGCAGAGGTTTACTTGCTTCTCTCTGTTCCGAATCTTTGGAGACTTTTCAGGACCAAAGTGACACACTTCTGTTATGTTCAAATAATCCTAGGACCTACTGACTCTTCAATTAGACCTGCTCCTCCCATTAACCACATCATCTGAACCAAAGCATATGGTATTCTTTTGTCTCTTCTTACAAAATGTCTCTTGACTGGTTTAGCTAGGACAAACACAATAAATACCCATAATAAATTGTCTACACCCCTGGGGTCCTTCAAACTTAAACAATATTTCATTAGCTAGCTATCTATAAACAAGTAAATAGTTCTTAAGATCTATCAGCAGAACACTTCACCTGCAAATCAATTATTACCACAATTTTACAGATATCTTAATCATCGCTCTCGCAGTAATACTATCTATCTGTACCTTAGCCCAAGTTTTAATAACATTACAGGAAAAAATATAAAACATGAAATATGAGAATTTCTTACATTCATCACAAGCTGCAATGAAAAGCACCAGAATCGAATTTACTTATGACCAGTCATAAATAACATGTTCATAGAGAGTGGGTACTGCCCAGAATGACTCCGCTAACCCTGGGCTAATGTCTTCTTCGCGATCACTCACTAATGAATATGACTGTCCACGTAAGAACTCCGTGTTACTGGTCATGGGTTCTATGGGTCTAGTGTGGCTGATGAGCCCAATCCTAGAGCCTCATCTCCGACCGCACTCTTGACAGGTGTTTCTGTGGAGGTGGGACCAGTCTTGCACTCTCGATCACTGTTTTTTGTTTCTCAAGCTCCTTTCCCAGACCTCGTCTTGCCTTCAGGTTCTCTTGAAGAATTGTGTCCTTTCAATCAGGTGGTTCCATCAAGTAAGTCTCTTCTAAGCAAGGCATTAACGTCCATGCTGCATTTCTTGAGGTAAGCCTTCAGGGTGTCTTTGAAGGACATTCTTTGTCCTCCACTCGTTCAGAAGCCTTTTTTGAGCCGGGCAAATAAAATTTGCTTTGGCAGTCGGGACTCTGGCATCCTATGCACATGGCTGGCCCAGCAGAGTTGGCTTCGGATAATCATGACCTCGAATCTGGTGCGCCTGACTCCTTCAAGGATACAAATGTTAGCACACCCAGGTGATGCGGGAAATCCATCTCAGACAGCATTGATGTTACCGTTCCAGGACCTAGAGGTGGCTTTTGTATGTAGTCCAACTTTTTGAGCTGTATATAAGAATTCGGAGGACTCCAGTCTTGACCTCAAAGATTTCTGTCTTATTTCCGTCAATGAGGACTGTCTTGTTGTGGAGGAGTCAAAGGATGTTGATGAATTTTTCTGGACACCCGGCCTTTTACAGGGTCTTCCATTGCAACTCCTGATTGACAGAGTCAAAAGCCAGGGTCAGTTCAATGAAGGCCACGTAGAGTGGTTGATGTTGCTCCGGGTGTTTCTCTTGAAGTTGTCGAGCAGTGAAAATCATTTCCGCTGTTTCATGGTTTGGTCAGAAACCACATTGGCATTCCGGAAGGATTTCTTCAGAGACTTGGAGAAGGCGACCAGCGAGGATTGGGCCATGATCTACCTGGTGATGGAGAGTAGGGAGATTCCTCAGTACTTCCCACAGTCCACTTTGTCACCTTTCTTGACGATGGTGGCAATGTCGGTGTCTCTGAGGTCTGTAGAAATTTCTTCTCTGTCCCAGATTTTCAGGAGCAGCTGACGGTGATCTCTTTTCCTCCAAGTTTGAAAATCTCTGCTGGGATTCCGTCCACTCGTGCGGATTTTCCATTCTTCGTGTGTTTGTCGGTGGCTACCACTTCAGTTCAAGATCATTTTTGATGGGGAGTTGGGGGATTTCCTCAAACACTTCCTCATCTATGGTTGTACCATGGTTTAGACGTTCTTTGACATGTTCTCCCCATCAAAAGCTGATGTTTTCTCTGTTTCTCAATGGGATTCCATCCTTACTCCACACCTGTTTGAGGCCGAGGGTATTTGAGCCATATATTGGCTTAGTGGCACTTGAGAAGCCCCGGGTGTCATGCTTGTCAGTGAGGAGTTACAGCTCCTTGGCTTTCTCAGTTCACCATTCGTTCTCGATTTCTCTAGTTTTTCTGCCTTTGCTGATTGATTAGCTCACCTGTTTGCCTTGCTGGTGATGTTGTTTTGCCAGACGCTGAGAGATTTCCTGTTCTTGGTAATGAGGTTTTGGATGGTGTGGCTATTCTCGTCAAACCAGTCTTGGTGTTGCCTGGTCTTGTAGCTGATGTTTCTTCACAACTCGAGGTGATGGCTGTCTTTCAGTCCTTTCAAATTTTCCTCCACTGCACTAGAATGGATACTTTGGAGATCTCAGAGAAGACATTGTTGGAGGTTCACTAGCATGCTTGGCCCTTGAAGCTGCTCAACGTTGATCTTCTGAGCTGTTTTCTCATCTTTCGCTGCCTCTGGTGGAGTTTGATAGACACTGAGGAACGTATGAGCCAGTGGTCTGTCTAGCAGTCATCTGCGCTGGCCATCACTTTGGTCATGAGGGCACCCTTTTGGTCTCTGGATCAGATGATAATTTAGTCGATCATGGGCCAGTGCTTTGATCGTGGATGCTTCCAGAAAGTCTTAAACTTGTCTTTTTGGCAGAACATTGTGTTAGTGATGACAAGCTGGTGTTCTGCGCATTTGCTGAGCGGGAGAACCCTGTTGGAGTTGCAATTCCCAACTATTTCCTTTCTAATAGTTCCTTTCCTAAGTTGGCAGTCATTTCCAACACTGGCCTTGAAGTCCCCAAAGAAGAGGGAAGAATGTCGGAGAGTATGGTGTCCAGGATGAACTCTTTGGATTCATGGTTGGAATCAAAGGTTGGGATGTATGCACTCAAGCCATTGTCTGCTGGTTCTTGGTAAGTTGTAGAGAGAGAGGCATGAGGCATTTGTTGCTGCCGACAGGGAGCTCTGAGAGTCGGTTGACGAGTTTGTTCTTGGTGTTGAATTCAATTTCATGCGTTCTGAGCTGATCTTCGGGTTTTCCTTTCCAGAAGAAGGTGTAACCGCCACCATCTTCCCTCAGCTGCCCTTCGTCTGCCCTTTGGGTCTCTTTTTAAAAATATATATATATTTATTAAAGTTTTTTAACACAATATTTCTCCTTTACAAACAATAACCCCCCCCGTAACAAAAATAAAAATGAGAAATCGCGCAGAGCAAGATATATACATGGCAAAATTATATATTTACACATCTTTGTACACTGGCCCTCACCCGTACGTGCCAGTTTCCCCAACCCTTCATGTTATCTCTTGCTCATCCACCCTCCCAGGCAGTCCCCCCCCCCCCCCCCCACTCCCAGGACGCGCCCCCCCCCCCCTCCCCCAAGGTTGCTGCTGCTGCTGACCAACCTTCCTCTAACGCTCCGCGAGATAGTCTAGGAACGGTTGCCACCGCCTGTAAAACACCTGCGCAGACCCTCTCAAGGCGAACTTAATCCTCTCCAACTTTATGAACCCAGCTATATCATTTATCCAGGCCCCCAGGCTGGGGGGCTTCGCCTCCTTCCACATTAGCAAGATCCTTCGCCGGGCTACTAGGGACGCAAAGGCCAGAATGCCAGCTTCTTTCGCCTCCTGCACTCCCGGTTCGTCCACTACTCCAAATATTGCTAGCCCCCAGCTTGGCTTGACCCGGACTTTCACCACCTGAGATATTGCTCCCGCCACTCCTCTCCAGAACCCCTCCAGTGCCGGGCATGACGAAAACATATGGACATGGTTCACCGGGCTCCCTGAGCACCTTCCACATCTGTCCTCTACCCCAAAGAACCTACTCAACCTCGCCCCCGTCAAGTGCGCTCTGTGGACCACCTTAAATTGTATCAGGCTGAGCCTGGCACAAGAGGAGGAGGAATTAACCCTACCTAGGGCATCAGCCCACAGACCTTCCTCGATCTCCTCCCACAGCTCCTCCTCCCATTTACCCTTCAACTCTTCTACCAGCGCTTCCCCCTCTTCTTTCAACTCCTGGTATATTTCTGACTCCTTGCCCTCCCCGACCCATACACCTGAGATCACCCTATCTTGAACGTCTTGTGCCGGAAGCAACGGGAATTCCCTCACCTGTCGCCTCACAAAAGCCCTCACTTGCATATATCTAAAGGCATTTCCCGGGGGTAACTCAAACTTCTCCTCCAGTGCCCCTAAGCTCGCAAACGTCCCGTCGATGAACAGGTCCCCCATTCTTCCAATCCCCGCCCGATGCCAGCTCTGGAACCCCCAGTCCATCTTCCCCGGGACAAACTGGTGGTTACCCCTGATCGGGGACCACACCGATGCTCCCATTGCACCCCGGTGCCATCTCCACTGGCCCCAGATCCTTAGCGTTGCGGCCACCACCGGGCTCGTGGTATACTTTGTCGGCGAGAGCGGCAGCGGTGCTGTCATCAATGCCCCCAGGCTCGTTCCTTTACAGGACACCATCTCCATCCTCTTCCATGCCGCCCCCTCTCCCTCCATAACCTACTTGCGGATCATCGCCATATTTGCTGCCCAGTAGTAGCTCCCCAGGTTTGGCAGCGCCAACCCTCCTCGGTCCCTACTGCGTTCCAGGAACCCTCTCCTTACTCTCGGGGTCTTATTCGCCCACACAAACCCCATAATACTCCTGCCTACTCTCTTAAAAAAGGCCTTAGTGATCACGATGGGAAGGCACTGAAACACAAACAGAAACCTCGGAAGGACCACCATTTTGACCGACTGCACTCTACCCGCCAGCGAGAGCGGTAACATGTCCCATCTTTTGAAATCCTCCTCCATTTGCTCCACCAACCTCGTCAGATTCAGTTTATGTAGGGTCCCCCAACTCCTGGCTATCTGGATCCCCAGAAAGCTCCCCTCCGCCCTCCTCAGCGGTAGGTCCCCTATCCCTCTTTCTTGGTCCCCCGCCTGTAATACAAAGAGCTCACTCTTCCCTACATTGAGCTTATAGCCCGAAAACTCCCCAAACTCCCTTAGAGTCTGCATGACCTCCACCATCCCCTCCATTGGATCCGCCACGTACAGTAACAGGTCATCCGCATATAGCGACACCCGATGCTCTTCTCCCCCTCGGACCACCCCCTTCCATTTATTAGACTCCCTCAATGACATGGCCAATGGTTCAATCGCCAATGCGAACAACAGGGGGGACAGGGGGCACCCATGCCTCGTCCCTCGGTACAGTCGAAAGTACTCCGACTTCCGCCAGTTCGTCACTACACTTGCCATCGGGGCTCTGTAAAGGAGCTTAACCCAATTGATAACCCCTACCCCGAACCCAAACCTGCGCAGCACCTCCCAGAGGTACTCCCACTCTACTCGGTCAAAGGCCTTCTCCGCGTCCATAGCTGCCACTATCTCCGCCTCTCCCTCCTCCGATGGCATCATTATCACGTTTAAGAGCCACCGCTAATTGGTGTTTAGTTGCCTGCCCTTTACAAATCCCGTCTGGTCCTCGTGGATTTCCCCCGGGACACAGTCCTCGATCCTCGTGGCCAGCACTTTTGCCAGCAACTTTGCATCCACATTGAGGAGCGAGATCGGCCTGTACGATCCACATTGCAGTGGGTCCTTGTCCTGCTTTAGGATCAAAGAAATTGTCGCTTCCGACATTGTCGGGGGCAGGGTCCCCTCCTCCCTTGCCTCATTAAAGGTCCTCACCAGTAGCGGGGCCAACAGGTCTGCGTACTTCCTGCAGAACTCCACCGGGAATCCGTCCGGTCCCGGGGCCTTCCCCGCCTGCATGCTCCCCAAACCCTTGCTCAGCTCCTCCAACCCAATTGGTGCCCCCAAACCAGCCACCTCTTGCTCCTCCACCCTCGGGAATCTCAGCTGATCTAGGAATCATCTCATCCCCTCTTCCCCCGTTGGGGGCTGGGATCTGTACAGCTCTTCATAAAAGGCCTTGAATACCTCGTTTATTTCCGTCGCACTCCGAACCGTGGCTCCCCTTCCATCTTTGACTACCCCTATTTCCCTCGCTGCCATCCTCTTAAGGAGCTGGTGTGCCAGCATCCGACTAGCCTTTTCCCCATACTCTTAAGTCGCCCCCTGCGCTTTCCTCCACTGTGTCTCCGCCTTCCCTGTGGTCAACAAGTAAAACTCCGTCTGGAGCCGTCGTCTTTCCCCAAGTAATCTTTCCTCCGGGGCCTCTGCGTATCTCCTGTCCATTCTCAAAATCTCCCCCAATAACCTCTCCCTTTCCATACCCTCTGTCTTCTCCCTATGAGCCCTAATGGAAATGAGCTCTCCCCTGATCACCGCCTTCAACGCCTCCCATACCACCCCCACCCGCACCTCCCCGTTGTCGTTGGCCTCCAAGTACCTTTCGATACACCCCCTCACTTTCCCACACACCACCTCGTCCGCCAGCAGTCCCACATCCAGCCGCCACAACGGGCGTTGGTCCCTCTCCTCTCCCAGCTCCAGTTCCACCCAGTGTGGGGCATGGTCTGAAATGGCTATAGCCGAATACTCCGTCCCCTCCACCCTCAGGATGAGCGCCCTACCCAGAACAAAGAAATCTATCCGGGAGTAGGCTTTGTGTACATGGGAGAAGAAAGAAAATTCCCTGGCCTGCGGCCTTGCAAACCGCCATGGGTCCACTCCCCCCATCTGATCCATAAACCCCCTAAGTACCTTGGCCACCGCCGGCCTCTTTCCAGTCCTTGATTTGGAGCGGTCTAGTGCTGGATCCAACACTGTATTGAAGTCCCCTCCCATTATCAGGCCTCCTATCTCCAGGTCCGGAATGCGCCCCAACATGCGCTTCATGAATCCTGCATCATCCCAGTTCGGGGCGTATACGTTTACCAACACCACCCACATCCCTTGCAGCCTACCGCTCACCATTACATATCGCCCTCCATTGTCCGCTACAATAGTCTTGGCCTCAAATGCCACCCGCTTTTCCACCAATATTGCCACCCCTCTATTCTTCACGTCCAGTCCCGAGTGGAATACCTGTCCTACCCATCCCTTTCTTAGCCTGACCTGGTCCGCCACCTTCAGGTGTGTCTCTTGGAGCATGGCCACGTCCACCTTCAGTCCCTTTAAGTGCGCGAACACTCGAGCCCTCTTCACCGGCCCATTCAGGCCCCTCACATTCCACGTTATCAGCCGGATTGGAGGGGCTCTCACCCCCCCCCCCCCCCCCCCCCCCCACGCCCCGCCGACTAGCCATCTCCTTTTCTGGGCCAGTCCCGTGTCCACGCCTCCCTCACCCTCCAGTCCCCCAGAGGGGCAATCCCCGTCCCGACCACCTCTTCTGTGTCCCATTCCCTTTCGGCCAGTGCAGCAGCAACCCTTCCCCCCCCCCCACTTTCCCCCCCCCCCCTCCCCTCCCCCCCCCCCCGCTAGACCCCTGTCTAGCTTTTTTGCTCCCCCCATGTCACTCCCGTAAGTCAGCTGACGCCTGCTGACCCCAGCTTCCCCCGCCGTCCCATTGACCTCCCCGTGTGGGAGTCTCCCAATCCATTTGCATTCCTTCGTTCCCCTTCCCGCCTTTCTTCCCGCGCGCGGGAAAACACCCTGCGCTTTCCAAAGCCCGCTCCGCCCCCTCTGGCGCAGCTCCTGTCGCGGCCTTGTCTCTCTTCCCCCAGCCCATGTAACATTTCCTGCGCGTGATTGACCCCCTATATACAACAACCATCACACATCAAACCTCAAACATCCCCCCTACCCTCACAAACCCTCAGTTGGAGTCCAACTTTTCGGCTTGTACAAAGGTCCACGCCTCTTCAGGCTTTTCGAAGTAATAGTGTTGGCCCTTGTATGTGACCCACAGTTGCGCTGGCTGCAGCATTCCGAATTTCACTTCTTTCCGGTACAACGCCGCTTTGGCCCGGTTGAAACCCGCTCTCCGCTTTGCAACCTCCGTGCTCCAGTCCGGGTATATTCGGATCTCTGCATTGTCCCACTTACTGCTCCGCTCCTTCTTGGCCCATCTCAGGACCCACTCTCTGTCCGTGAACCGGTGGAACCTCACCACCATCGCCCTTGGCGGCTCATTTGCCTGGGGCTTCTTCGCCAGCACCCGATGTGCCCCGTCCAACTCCAGCGACCTCGAAGGGGCCTTCGTGCCCATCATCGCCTGGAGCATCGTGCTCGCGTATGCCCTGGCATCAGCCCCCTCCACTCCCTCAGGGAGACCCAGGATTCACAGATTCTTTCTCCTCGACCTGTTCTCCAGGTCTTCGAGTCTTCCCGCCCACCTCTTGTGTAGCGCCTCGTTCTGCTCCACTCTCTCCGCCAGGCCCACGAGCTCGTCCTCGTTCTGACTGACTCTTTTCTGTACCTCCTGGATCTTAGCTTCATGGACCTTCTGGGTGATCCCGAGTCCTTCAATTGCCGAAAGTATAGGCGCCAACATCTCCTTGCGCATCTCTTCGCGCTGCTCCTCGAAGCAGCGCTTGATGAACTCCTGCAGCTCCCCTTTGTCCCTGGCCGCCGCCATTTTGTTTTTTTTCCCTCGCTTCTCCCGTTGCTCCAGTGCCGCTCCTTTGGCCGTTACACTTCTGGTCCGTTTAAAAAGTCTATGGAAACTCCTGAAAGAGGTCTGAGAGTCAGTTCCAGACAGGAGCTGCCGAATGCGCGACCTACTCCTCCATGGCCGCCACCGGAAGCCTCGTCCCTGCTTCTTCAATGGCCTTGGTAGATCTTTTCACAGTTGTTCCCTCTGCTGCTAGAATTCACCTTTGATAGAGTCAAGTCAGATTGCAGCTTTAAGCTTGCCCTTCCCCCGCCTGCATGCTGGAAGAGGCTTTTGTCTAAACCTGCAGCCAAAGCCAAATCTTTTACTGTTTCTGCCGGGTCTGGTAGCCAAAAGACATAACATTCCTGGGGGACACTGTCAGGGGAATGCTGCAGTCTTCTTGCCACACCGGGAAATGTCAAACAAATGCCGTGGTGGCCCTGTAACAGAGCCCAAAAGTCCGTTCCAAGCGGGAGCTACCGAATATGCGACCTAGCTCTGCATAGCCGCACCCGGAAGTGCCCTTTGGGTCTCTTGCAGGGCTGTGACATTAATCTTGAAGTCCCTGAGTTCACGGGCAACAAGGGCAATTGTTTTTTTCTGTTATCCATGAGAGTTAGTGCATTGCAGGTTCTGAGATTTGAATTTAATTTTGATTTTCTGACCACAGGTAGATGAGCCTGCTGGATGCTGTTCTCCAGCCAGCTGTCAGATGCTGCCTGCTCCTTGGTTACCCGAGAATTGAGCCTGCTGACTTTTCCAGGACAGACTAGGAGATTGGCACACTCTAATTCAAGAAAGATTTTTCCTGCTGATGAATTGGAGAGGGAACAGACTATTTTTAGGGTCCCTTTTCTAACCCCTTCCCCATGCAGGGTGAGCAGAGTGCATCCTGAATGGGCTGTGCAGTCGTGAAGAAAGCTGCTGAAACGCTCGCCTGTTCATAGTCCAAGAGCAAGATGACTGAATCAAACTCCACTGCCTACGTGCCGGTTGGAAGCTTGGGACTTCCAGACTTTGCCGTCCTGACTCATCACCAGAGTGTCTGCCTTATATGGGCACAGAGCACATTTGGGAGGCATGGTGGCACAGTGGTTAGCACTGCTGTCTCACAGTGCCAGGGACCCTGGTTCAATTCCAACCTTGAGCGACTGTCTGTGTGGAGTTTGTACTTTCTCCCCATGTCTGCGTGGGTTTCCTCCGGGTGCTTCAATTTCCTCCCACAGTCTAAAGACATGCAGGTTAGGTGGATTGGCCATGCTAAATTTCCCCCTTAGTGTCCAAAATGGTTAGGTGGGGTTACTGGGTTAAGGGGATAGGGTGGCGGCAGGGGCCTAGATGGGGTGCTCTTTCAGAGGGTCTGTGCAGACCCGATGGGCGGAATGGCCTCCTTCTGTACTGTAGGGATTCTATGATTTGAACAGTTGTAATCAGTAGTTCACACAATGGAACCGGGCGGCACGGTAGCACAGTGGTTAGCACTGTTGCTTCACAGCCCCAGGGTCCCAGGTTTGATTCCCGGCTTGTGTCACTGTCTGTGTGGAGTCTGCACACTCTCCCCATGTCTGCATGGGTTTCCTCCGGGTGCTCCGGTTTCCTCCCACAAGTCCCGAAACACGTGCTATTAGGTGAATTGGACATTCTGAATTCTCCCTCCGTGTACCCGAACAGGCGCCGGGATGTGGCGACTGAAATGAAAATGAAAATCGATTACTGTCACAAGTAGGCTTCAAATGAAGTTACTGTTAAAAGCCCCCAGTCGCCACATTCCGGCGTCTGTTCGGGAGGCTGGTACGGGAATTGAACCGTGCTGCTGGCCTGCCTTGGTCTGCTTTCAAAGACAGCGATTTAGCCCTGTGCTTTTCACAGTAATTTCATTGTTAATGTAAGCCTACTTGTGACAATAAAGGTTATAAAATAAATAAATAAGTAAAAAGAACCTGTCAAGATGGAAGGCTGATGTAGGTGCTCTGTGGCAAAGGATGGACATCACTGAATTAAGAAAGCAGTAAGTTGGTTACAGGAAAGATGTGGTTGAACCTGAAATCAGGTACAGGGATTCAGATGCTGTCTGAACGTTGGTTTCCTGAGAACTGAGCCTGCGGATTTTTCCAACTGGCACACTCCAATTCGAGAAATACTTTTTCTTGCTGATGAATTGGGGCAACAGCTTTTTGAAAAGAAATACACTCCAAAAGACACCATTCTCAAGTGCGGTTTAGATATTTGTTGAGTGGATACTTGACCTTTGCAGTTCTTCATGGGTCAAGCAATGAGCGGATTAGAGTTAGATACAAGATGTGTATAATTTCATAATGGCAAGTGTTTTGTTTGTTCAGTTGCATTCTATAGACAGGGGATTTATAAATTTGTTTTACAGTCTCCAAACTGAAGTGGAAATTAGTGATTGTTTGCCATCAGGGAATATGGTTATTGACAGCTTTTTCCTGAATTGTAGGGTCAAACGGCATTTGATGTTGCAGATGAAAACCTCTTGGAACTGTTGGAGGAGCTTCAGAAGAAACAGGCCATTGTAAGTATCTGACAGAGAGATGTACTTACAGCTGATTCAGGCTAGCCTGCTTTCACATGGTCAAGCCTTGGGCTAAATGTTTGATAAAGTTTGGGATGGTGTTATAACCTGCCTACTTACCATTGGCTGGGGACTAATGACTATCCCACAATCCTGTGGGAGTATGAGCTTCCCCAATGAGGGGGGGTGGAGAAACCACTAGTAAACTCCGAGTATAAATAAAGCTGGCCAGTTCAGGAACCAGCAGGAAGAAGTATGTAGCAAGGGAAGTTACTGCTACTGTTATGTATCTATGTTATAGTAAATAAATGTTATTACTTTGTATCCTTAAAACTCGTGCTGGATTCTTCGTGGCCCTTAAAAAACTGGCGACGAAGGTTAAAGTGAATAGCCGTCTACATTGCTGAAGCCACCTCCCTGGATTTTTGTTGGATACAGGTTGGAAGTTGTTTTCTATTATACCATGCCTCTGTACGGACGTTTGGATGTTTTTGATGCTGCGCTGGAAAGCTGGAACCAGTACACGCAATGGATGCGTTACTATTTCTGGGCAAACAATATCACCGAAAACGAGCGCTAGGTGGTCATATTGCTCACCGCCTGCGGGCGGCATACGTTTGGGGTGATTAGGAGCCTTACGTACCCAGCTGCGCCGGACACCAAAACGTTTGATGAACTTGTGAATATAGTGGGGCAACATTTTAACCCAACCCCGTCCACGATAGTCCAGCGTTACCGGTTTAATACCGCTGAGAGGACCCCTGGAGAATCCCTTGCCGATTTTCTATCCAGGCTACGTAGGATTGCGGAGTACTGTGACTATGGTGAGACCTTGTCAGAAATGTTACGCGACCGTTTGGTTTGCGGTATTAACAATGCGGCCACCCAGAGAAAGTTGTTAGCGGAGCCAACATTGACTTTTCAACAGGCCATTCAAATAGTATTGTCCCGAGAGAGCGCAGAGCGAGGAGTACAGGAGCTACAGGGAATGGAAGTGCATGCCTTGGGGCGCAACCCCTTCCATCCGAAAACGTCCCCCCGCACTCCTGCGGTACCTTGGGCGAGGCAACGTCCGGACCGACGCCAGTGGCCGTCGGACGTTCCTCCCCGGAGGGAGCCTTCTCCAGAGCCAATGGATGAGGAGCTATGTCCGTGTCAGACTTGTAGGCGCCGACCCCGTCGCGGACGGCGGTCCTGGGGGCGCCAGAGGCTCCGTCGTTCCGACCGAAACTGAGACCAGCCCAGGGGCCGTAACTGGGACCAACCCAGAGGCCGTACCTTCCATGTGGATGAACCTGCGGCGACCACTCCTGAGGACGTGGAGACGGAGGACGACTGCCTGCAGCTGCATTGTGTGGCAGCTCCCCGTGTGGCCCCCATTAAGGTGACAGTACGGATCAATGGCCACCCGCTTGAGATGGAGTTGGATACTGGCGCAGCGGTCTCCGTGATCGCCCAGAGGACATTCGACCGCATCAAGCAGGGTATACAGACCCTTACATTAACCGACTCACAGGCCTGGTTGGCCACCTACACGGGGGAACCACTGGACATTGCAGGAACTACAATGACCCCTGTTGTCTATGGACACCAGGAAGGGCGTTTCCCACTTATCGTGGTGCGGCCATGGGCCCAGACTGTTGGGTCGGGACTGGTTGCGCCATTTGTGTTTGCAATGGCAGCACATCCTCCAAACAGTTTCTGAAGGGTTGACTGAGGTGCTGGGACGATACCCAGATGTATTCCAGCCTGGTTTGGGGAAAATAAAAGGGGCCGTATCCCGTATCCAAGTTGAATCAGGAGCCACGCCGCGCTATTTCCGGGCGCGCCCAGTGCCTTACGCCTTGCTCGAGAAGGTAGAAGGGGAGCTCACTCGTTTGGAGAGTTTGGGTATTATCAGGCCCGTCTGTTTTGCTGACTGGGCAGCACCAATTGTACCTGTAATGAAGCCAGATGCCACAGTTCGTTTGTGTGGCGACTATAAACTTACAGTGAATACGGTTTCCCGACTCGACCGATATCCAATGCCTCGCATAGAGGATCTCTATGCGAAACCTGCAGGTGGACTCTCGTTCACAAAATTAGATATGAGTCACGCCTACCTGCAGTTGGAGCTGGACCCTGCCTCCCGACCATATGTAACGATTAATACACACCGGGGCCTGTATGAATATACACGGTTGCCCTTTGGAGTATCCTCTGCCTGCGCAATTTCTCAACGTGTTATGGAGGGTATTTTGAGAGGTTTACCACGTGTGGCTGTCTACCTAGATGACGTTTTGATTACAGGGACGTCGGAGCAGGAACATTTGGAAAATCTGGAGGCTGTCCTTAGATGCCTTTTGGAGGCTGGAGTCTGTTTACGTCGCACAAAGTGCGTATTTCAGGCAAAGGAAGTAGTCTACCTAAGTTATCGGGTGGACCGCGAAGGTCTGCACCCCGTCGCAGAGAAGGTGCGTGCAATTCGACATGCCCCCGGCCCGACTGACACTTCGCATCTTCGTTCTTTTCTCGGTCTCGTAAACTATTACGGGAAGTTTCTCCCCAATCTGGCAACTACGCTGGCCCCTTTGCACCTTCTGCTAAAGAAAAATCACACCTGGGTTTGGGGTCAGCCGCAAGAAACCGCTTTCCGGCGGGTAAAGCAACAATTGTCGTCGTCTGGGTTACTAGCCCACTATGTTCCTGGAAAGCCTTTGCTCGTCACATGTGATGCATCCCTGTATGGTATTGGGGCCGTCCTGTCCCACAAGTTGGAGAACGGGGCCGAACGACCGATACCTTTCGCCTCCTGCACATTGACTGCAGCGGAGAAAAAGTACGCGCAGATCGAGAAGGAGGGCCTGGCAGTGGTTTTTGCGGTGAAACGCTTCCACCAGTACGTGTACGGCCGCCATTTCACTATTGTGACTGATCATAAGCCCCTGCTGGGACTTTTCAGAGAGGATAAGCCATTACCGCCCATTGCTTCTGCACAGATCAAGCGCTGGGCTTTGTTGCTTGCTGCATATGAGTATTCTCTGGAGCACAAACCAGGTACGCAGATAGCAAATGCCGACGGACTGAGCCGAGTGCCTTTATCGACCGGCCCCATGTCGACCCCCACGACAGGTGAGGTGGTTGCAACCTGCGCACTGCCCACACCTATCCTCTGCCAGTCCTGTCAAAGGTTTGGCACATACTCCTGTATAGTGGGCAGCATAGACAGCTCCCAGGCGAGTTGCGGGCATTTTCCTCCAAGCTGTCAGAATTCAGCGTGGAAGACGGCATCCTCTTGTGGGGGACGCGTGTGATTGTCCCGGAAAAAGGCCAGGAGCTGATACTATCAGACTTGCACAATGGGCATCCAGGCGTGACCAAAATGAAAATGTTGGCCCGGAGTTATGTCTGGTGGCCAGGCCTCGACACCGACATTGAGAAGGTGGCCCAAAACTGCTCCATTTGCCAGGAGCATCAGAAGCTTCTGCCGGCCGCGCCCCTACATCACTGGGAATGGCCAGGGCGGCCTTGGGCACGCAGATTTCGCAGGCCCTTTTCAAGGATCCATGTTCCTTCTACTAATTGACGCCCAGTCCAAATGGCTAGAGGTGCGTAAGATGCAGGGGACAACGTCCTGCGCAACAATTGAAAAGATGCGTTTATCGTTTAGTACGAATGGCCTCCCCGAGGTGCTGGTCACGGATAACGGCACTCCATTCACGAGTGAGGAGTTTGCGAGGTTCACGAAGATGAACGGCATCCGCCATATCCGCACTGCCCCTTACCACCCGGCTCCAAATGGGTTGGCAGAGCGCGCAGTGCAGACATTCAAAAGAGGCCTAACGAAGCAGTCTTCCGGATCAATGGACACGAGACTGGCTCGCTTTTTGTTTACGTACAGGACCACCCCCCATGCAGTGACTGGGGTAGCTCCCGCAGAACTCCTAACGGGCCGGAGACTTCGCACCCGCCTTGGTATGGTTTTCCCGGACATTGGCGCAAAAGTACGCCGCACACAAGAACGGCAGGCACAGGGATTTTCTCAGCAACGGCCGATTCGGCAGTTTGCGCCCGGTGACCCAGTGTTCATTCGGAATTTTGCTGGTGGTGCGCAATGGGTTCCTGGTGTAATCTTTCGCCAAACGGGCCCTATATCTTACCAGGTGCAAGCCAAGGGTCGTCTCCAGCGAAAACATGTAGGCCACGTTCGGTCCAGAAGACCATCCCCTCAAAAGATTCCCCGCCCCCGGAACTCATTTCAACAGCCGCAGAGACCAGAGACAAGGGAAGGTAGTCCTCACAATCTTCCACTGGTGCCTCACTCGAAGCCTGCGCAGGTCGTTACGGGACCGAATGGAGATAGAGACGCTGACATGACGGAGGCAGCAGACTCTGACTCCGAGATGGAGACACAGGATGCATCAGAGGGGGAATCCTTGGGTCCACGGGCCGTGGATGAACAACCGCGCCGTTCATCACGGAAGCGCCAGTCTCCGTCTCGTTACACGCCGCCTGATCCAGCGCCGCGTGCAAATGGTGTCCGGCCTGCGGCCAAACGAGTCCGACGCCCTCCTTCGCCAGGGTCTTCGGTGGATTCCTTGGACTTTGGGGGGGGAGGGATGTTATAACCTGCCTACTTACCATTGGCTGGGGACTAATGACTATCCCACAATCCTGTGGGAGTATGAGCTTCCCCAATGAGGGGGGCGGAGAAACCACGAGTAAACTCCTAGTATAAATAAGCTGGCCCGTTCAGGAACCAGCAGGAAGGAGTATGTAGCAAGGGAAGTTACTGCTACTGTTATGTATCTATGTTATAGTAAATAAATGTTATTACTTTGTATCCTTAAAACTCGTGCTGGATTCTTCGTGGCCCTTACAAAAGATGGTTTGGGATGGAGTGAGGAGGGTGTGGTCAGCTTGGGCCCTATCTGATGAACGTTATAATGACCCTCCTCCAGCCACTGCCTGCCATTCACAATTAGTAAGAGGAAACCATTGCTGGTACTACTAATGCTGTAACAGGAAACATCTTTCCAAGGACTATCTACCTTCATCGTCTGACAGCAACATTGGTAAAATCCATTCCACCGCCCACCAACCTAGTTCCTAAACCTGTTCAGGATTGCTGTAAAATCCTACATTTTGACATTAACTAACGTTGAGTGATTGTTTATTTTATAAATTTCTTTGAGAAAGAATTATATCCTTCAAGTTCATGACTAATTTATTTTAAACTGGTTGATGGGATTTTGGGCCTTCATTCGTTTCTATTTCGAGGCCCTCATCAATCTTATTCTGATCCCCTTTTCTCCTGGTTACTGCAGGGTTGGCCTCTTTCCTGTCAAACTAGGCGATTGTTGGCTGTGTGTGGGAAGCAAAGAGAAAAAAAATCAACATTCCTTTTGTAATGAGATTTTCTTTTGATCAAATTTTGGGATGATTATACAGTTTAAATGTATGACCTGTGAGTACAACAGACGATTTACTTTTTATTGAACTTGTGCTGTGATTGACCTGAGGCTGCTGGATAGGACTTTGGAATTAGGAGTCTTTCTCCATAAACTGATATATTCTGTATCTCTTACCTCTGACTCAGAAGTCTGGGCATTCAAATCCCTTTCCAGAGACACAAGCACATAATCCAAACTGGCACTTTGCAATACTGAAGAGAGTGCTGTAAAGTCTGAGGTGTCAGCTTTCAGATGAAACATTAAATCAAAGGCTCTATCGGCTGTTTCAGGTAGACATAAAAATCCTATGACTACTACTTAAGGATAGCAGGGGAGTCCGACAATATTTATTCCTCAACCAATGCCTAACATAGATTATCTGGTCGTTATCTTGTTGTTTTTCTTTGGGACCTTGCTGTTTGCAAATTGGGTAGCAAATTTCCGACATTACAATGATTACACTTCAAAAATATTTAATCAGATCTATAGTGTTTTAGGACAACCTGAAGTCATGAAGAGTGCTGCATATATGAATGCAAGTAATCTTTGGTTTATCTGATTTGGGAGTGTTTGGCTCAACATGATTGATATTTGCTCCACTTTGGTGTAAATGGATGGCATTTCTGCGTACATACACTGTACTGCAGGGGTGGTTAGGGCAGGATAGGCTTTGCCACTGGCTTCATTGCAGCAGCATCACCAACAGTTACAATTTTGCAGCACCAAATTGGAGCCAGAAAATCAATAGAAGGTAGGCCAAGATGTGAAGTTTATTTTTTTTTACTGGCAAACCTGAGGCTCCAGCTCTGATAAACCACTTCAGGAAACTATTGCTGTGAATGAGAATGTGAATGTTGACCAGGTTACTGATTGGTGCATTGGGAATGTGGGCAATGCCTCTTTAAAATGTATCTTTCACTAATCAATATGGAGTAGCCTTGTTGGCAATCCATATTTATCCATCTCTTCCTGCCTTGGGGCTGGGTCAGAATTATACTTTCCACCTGACTTTGGCAAAGATCTGGCAACAGACATCTTACCCAACATTTTGGAGTTAAATAAGCATGGGAAGGTGCAGTGTCACTGCCTGATATTCCCAATCTTCACTATCGGAAATCACTGAGGGCTCAATGTCTCCTCACAATTGCATGAGAAGATGGCAAGCAATAAGATACGAACTGCACCTTGGTCTCGTCAGCTTTGGGTTGTTAATTTGCATTTCCCTTTTTCCAGTGAGGAGGGGCTGCCCCTGATTGTCAGACCTGTAATAGCATGTAGGCCACCTTGCCCAGCAGTTATAGATACTCAAGAACAAAGGCTCAGCTAGATATAAGCAGTCAGGAGAAGGGCATGTCTTTATTTTTAGAGCATATGGGAAGTGGGGAGTAAGCCATGCCAAAAATAAATTGTGAAGGATGGGGAACAGTTCAAGATAAGCGGATGACGATGATTCCCCCATTCATTTTCTAATTATCTGGTGATACCGCACAGATCCATGTGACATTTTAAAATATTTACCTATCTCTTTTTTTCTTCCCTACTTCCTGGTTTCCCATTGGTTAGCCAAGCAGTTGGATGGACAAGCTGCTTCCAGACTACTGCTGGTGCACAACGTGCCAACTCACTCCCAATTGCTTTTTTTTGTGTGTGTCGATAAGTGCTTAGTGCTGCATCTGGCACTGTTACCAGTCACTTGGCACCAGGGATGGTGCCTTGTTGGTAGGCTGAAAAACTGAAACTCCTGCCAATTTGGAATCAGGGTAACAAGATAGTTCCAATGAAACCCAGCTCCGTGGCATCCCTGCAGAAGAATTTACTTGCTGTTGCCTGAGGTCCACAAGCATCAAGTTGGGGCTGTTTGGGAGGCAGTGATTTATTGTTTGTGTAAGAGTGACGACCCATTGGGTGCACATGCTGCTGGATAAGAAGTAAGGATTCTATCATCCCGAAATGCCAGAGAGATTCATGTCCCTCCTGGCCGTGAGAATCAGGACTTGTTTATCCATAAGGGGTTTCAGTGGAGAAAAGACCTCACGGGCTTCTGCTTCAACACAGCTCTTCAGGAATTATCAGTGAATCTCAGGAGAACAGTTCCGAAAGATGTCACTGCCCGATTCACTTCCACATTCATCATGCTGCTGAGTGAATCTGCATGTCGTTTTCTATTGCAATCTGATCCAAGTTACATAGGTTTTTCTCATTGGGGCTTATTATTGTTGCTTCAGTAACCAGTATTAATGATACCTTTGTGATTCAAGAGAGATTCTGACACCCGGGTTTGGAGTTGGGTGATCAGTTTTCTTCTTAATTGCAAAAGTCGGGAGAGTTGAGTTGGACCTGAGAGGCCATCTTGAATTCTTGTTCTTTCCACAGCTTTCTCCCGGAGTTGGACATTTATAAGCATATTAATTAAGTTCAATATTATATCTTCTTTCCTCTGGGGGCCAAAAACAGATAAAGATTGAGAAGGAGAAGCAAGCCAAGGCCTCACTGATTGAATTGCCGAATGCCTCACAACAGCTTTCGTCCAGGACCAGAAGGTTAGATCATGCTCAGTTTGTATCCATGATTCTACTTCAGCATGTCGACTCGCTGTTTGATGAGTGGGCCCATACCTACCGTAACACCACTGGATTCCCTTTTACCTGTGGGCACAATATTCACCAATCAGGAAACTGAGCTATTGCTTATAAACACTCCTCATTTCCTCCCCCACCCTTCCCCCCCCCCACACGCCCCCCCCCCCCACGGTTCCCCTCTTCTCTCCCCACTGGAACCTAGGAGCATTAGTGTCACTGAAAATCATTTTCAAAAATTATCATTTGTTTTGTCTTTAAAGTTTGTTTGCTGAGGTGTCAAATTCCCTGCTGTGGAATAGAAATGTTAAAATTTGATTGTCTGAGCAGAAGGTGATGGTCCAAATGTGGCAGAGCTCAGTGTGATGGCTGACCCCATCCATTTATGCTCAGTTAAGCGATTTTAAATGAAGCCGCACCAAATGAAGGTGAACTTTATTAGCTTTGGCCTACTTTTTAAAGTGGTAAGTGCACTGGGTGAGGAGATAACATTGGATTTCAAGCCATAGGGAGGCATTGACAATTATGGTGTCTGATACTGCATGCTCACAGGCTTTTACTTTTAATTTTAAATCTATTTTGAGGAGTTTTACTATATTTTATATTCTAATTATTTCCATACTTTTTTTGGTACTCCATTAATTTGCTTGAGATTTTCTAATTGGTGTGCATTGTTCCAGACGGATGCGTGTGATCTGCTCTCAGCAGCTCACTCTGGGCTCCAGCTGGTTTCATCTTAAGGTTTTCCCTGCCCCCTTGTCCCTGCTGGGATTTGGAACATCGATTCACGAGGGAATCATCATAACAAACAGAGCAAAAACACACATACCCACTCTAAGAATCGTGTGGGTTCCCTCCTTTCTAGATATCAACAGTCAGAATTCTTATCTAACTTGCACACAGCTGGCCACTCCTGTCAGCATCTTGAAATGGAGCTGTGGGAAAATCAGCTCTGGCCCTTTTCATTCATCATCTGGTAACTAGCTACGAGGCTGTATTGTTAGCAAACTGGAAGGGTACGTTTCCATCTCAGTGGATCCACGAGGGGTGGTGGGGGCTTGCATTGTTGCTGTAGGTGAAGGGACAGGGATGGATTTTGCAAAGCAAGGAAAATAAAGGATAAAATTGTGCTTGACAAAAATTGCAGCATAGTTGATGGACTAGGGATGTTTTATTTTCTCCGATCTGTACGGATGAAGCCAGTTTCTCGTGCTCCCTTGTTAAGTGGCAGCTGCCAGATGCAGCTAGTGTGTGGAGCTGAAGATGTGCTGGGCATCGTGTGTGTGAGTGTGTTGCTGTTCTAATATTCAGAGTACAATGCAGCCCTCTTTCAATTGAGATTGCAGTTTCAGAAAAGAAAATGAAGGAAATCAAGCAGCTTTTTGCTGCAATTCTGAAAATGCAGGGGAGATGAAATATTGGAGCTCCCTTTTCTCCCACGAGATAACTGCAGTTTTTAAAGTATGCTAATAACATCCAGTGGTAGTTTCATGTACTGCAGTAATCTCTCCACCCAAGCCTTCTGCAAAATAACATTGAGTGCCAGCAAATCCATCCTAACGAAGATCATGGACAATCAACTGCCTCACTGACAGCTTGGCACTAAGTCAGAAAGTTGTGTGCTCAAGCCCCACTCTAGGACTTGAACGCATAATCTCAGCTGACGCTAATGTACACTATTGAGGAAGTCCTGCATTGTAAGAATTATTGTCCCTCGGGATGGTATTTTAAACCGAGCTCCTTTCTGCCTGTCCCACTGATGCCTGTGCCAAATTACAGGTATTTCATTTCAAAGTGATCCATTGTATACAAAATCCAAGGGGATGTATTTGGGAGCCATAAGAGAACAAGTGCAAATCTTTTCCCTTCAGCCATGGGTCTTACTCAAGTGCTTTAACCTCTTTAGGAAATATCCTGCTCATTATTTCCTTCTCACTCCTCTCTGAGCCTGCCAAAATACCCGAATGCCCTCCCAACCTTCCATCTAATTTGATGCTTGATGTGAGATTTCTGTGCACTCGCAAACTCTGAAAGCTACGCAGTTTATGCAGTCCTTCAATCCTCAATTCTGTTCTTAAAGCATCTTTGGCGATGTTCTCTCTATTTCTCCCCAGCTATTTATTTCCGTTAGCCAGCTGAGCTACTGGAAGGAATCTTACCTATTTTTTAATTAAGAATATTCATAGAAACAACATTAGTTGGGGGTGAATTCTACATCTCCTTTGCTCCATTATGAAAATGAAGATCCCTTCAAGCCTGGAGACTTGCTCATACCGGGTTAACTATTTTCCTAATTCTGTACTCAAATTCCGTCACGGGCTATCAGGGAGGCAAAGGCTAAAACGGCGGCATCTCTCATCCCCTGGACTCACAGGTCTTCCGACACCCCAAATATCGCCACCTCTGGACTCGGGACCACCTCCACACCCAGCACCTTGGACATCACATCCCAGAACCCCTGCTGAACCCCTCAATCCTGGACAAGCCTAGAACACGTGGATGTGATTCGCGGGCCTCTCTGCGCACTGCCCACACCTATCCTCTGCCACTATAAAGAACCTACTCATCCTCGCCATCATCATATGAACCCTATGAACCACCTTGAACTGGGTGAGGCTTAGCCTTGCACATGACAAGGCGCGTTTACCCTCTGTAAGGCCTCCGCCCACGTCTCAGCCCCCACCTCCCTTCCCACCTCTTTCTCCCACTTACGCTTAATATCCCCCACCAGGGCTCCCTCCCACTCCGTCAATTCCTTATAGAGACCTGGCACCTTCCCCTCCCCAATTTTGTCCTGCGACAGCACCTTGTCCTCTAACTCCAGGGACAGCAACCCAGGAAAGGACAGCACCTCTCACCTTCCAAAGTCCCGAACCTGAAGGTATCTAAAGCCATTCCCACTGGGAAGTCATACTCTTCCACCTGGTCCTCTAACTTAGAAAAGTTGCCCCCTATCAACAGCTCGCCAAAGCGCTCAATCCTCGCCTGCCGCCACATCCTAAAGCTCACATCCAGCGCCGCCGATGCAGACCTATGATTGTTACAAATCGGTGCCCACACCGAGACACCCTCCAGCTCCAGATGCTGCCGCCACTGCCTCCACACTCTCAGGGCCGACCACTGGGCTCATGTCGTACCTAGCCAGCAAGAACGGTAAAGGCACCTACAAAACCCTTGAACACGTACCCCTATAAGATGCCGGTTTCATCTGTCCCACACTAACCCCTCCCCTGCGGCCGATTTCTAACCATTGCAATGTTCGCCGCCCAGTAGTAATGCATCATATTCGGTAACGCCGGAGAATCGGCGGACCGGCATAATCGCAGCATCGCGTGAATCGCGCCCCCACCTCCCCCTCCCCACCTTCCCCCTCCCTCCCTCCCCCCTCCCAGCTCCCCATCTCCCCCTCCCCTTCCCCTACAGGGGGCCAGCACGGCGCTGGAGCGGTTCACGCCGCTCCAGCCTCCCATTCCAGCGGGAGCTGTGCACCGCACCATCCCGGGCATGCGCGGTGGCCTCCCACAACGTTCCGGCCCCGACGCAACATCGTGCGGGAGTTCAGGGGCTGGCGCGTAAGAAAATAAGCCCAGGGAGCGAAAGGCCGGCCCGTCGATTGGTGGGCCCCAATGGCGGGCCAGACCCCATCGGAGGCACCCCCTGGGTCAGAGCCCCCCTCACCACCCCCCCCCCCCTCCCCCACAGGCCGCCCCCCCGGCCCTGCGTGCAGAGTTCCCGCCGGCTGCGACCAGGTGTGGACGGTGCCAGCGTGACTCTGCCTTTTTGGAGCGGCCGCTCGGCCCATGCGGGCCAGAGAATCGGCGGCCCGGCCGCGGAGAGCGGCGCCGCGCTAAACACACCGGCGTCAATGGCGCCGATTCTCCGCTCCGAGGAGAATCACATGCCGGGGCAGCGTGGCGAGGTTGCGGGAATTCTCAGGCCCGGCGCGGGGCTGGGAGAATCCCGCCCAGGACACTTCTGATGAACGGCCATTCGTTTTTCCCAGATCTTTTCTCATCTTTACAAATGGATATCACTCCACTGTGTGCATGTTTCACATCACTGTCCTAATGTACATAATGTGAAATTTATTGAACATTAAAAGCAATCTACTAAATTGAACCAGATCAATATACTCGCATCAATATCCTCCATGGTAATCACTGAACCATTTAATAGTGTCTGTTAATTATTCAGTTTTAATACAACTGCTATATTATTTATAAATAATGTGAAGTCAGCAGCAAAACTAAAGTAAATTTTGCACAACTCTGGTCCTAAACTCTCCTGGGATCTTTCCCATTTATCATCCCCCATCCCTTCTTCATGACACGCTTTCCAGTCCAGCTACTTTACCCACCAATTGTGCAGGGTAACTTAATCTTCTTCACAAACCTCAGATGTGAAACATTCCCAAATGTCTTCTGCAAATCCGATAACTTCCCGTACCAGCCTCCCCGAACAGGCGCCGGAATGTGGCGACTAGGGGCTTTTCACAGTAACTTCATTTGAAGCCTACTTGTGACAATAAGCGATTTTCATTTCATTTCATTTCAACTTGGCTGCACAAAGAATTCCAGTAGGTCTGTGAATCATTGCGTTGTTGCTTCATAATCCTTGCGCTTCAGTGATTTACCTGCCTATCTATTTTTCTTCCTCTGTATTCTGTTGTTTCTAATGGACTCATTGCTCCGAAGAGTGATCCACCTTTTCATCATCTACTCAGGGCCCATCCTGCCACAATATCCTGCTCCTTTTTCTAAACCTCATAACTGTTTCTTCCGTGGATCTTTTAAAATATTCTACATATCGATTGTCATGATTAATCAACGTCTGCAGCATCACATTGTGTGACTGCCACTTGGCAAGGCAAAGTAAATGAACCTTGGACTATTGTCTAGTAATTTCTGTGTTCCTGTATTAAAATTTTAAAAATGATTTCGAAAAAGTGAGAGGCATTAAATTTCTACTCCAAACATATTGATCATCGGGGTGATGCTAAGGAAGGTAAATACTGCAAAGCAGGGAGCGTTGCAGTAACCGTGCATTGATGAGGAATGTACTGTGTGCTGAGCCCTGGCCACGTACAGGTTGATTGGAAGTCGGCTGTATTGTATTAGCTTCATCACTGGACAAAGAGAGTGAGCCTCACCCAGTAAAATGTGTGAAAACTGTCCTCTGGGCCCTTGGCAGGGGCTCAGTGATTGGTTTGTGCTTTGAGATCAAACAGGGTACAAAAGAACAACTCCAGCATTCCCTCACAAGTAGACTGCGACACTGGTTCAGCAGATGCTGCTCCTGCTTGACGTTGCAAAGAAAGACCATTTTTTTTTTTAAATCACAAAAGGATGTGACTAATAAATGAGCTAAGCCAAGAATGAAAGTGAGCATGAGAGACTATTACAATGCAATAGGGAGATGGGAGAATGTTGCAAGACACCAGAAGGCATCCAGGGAGTACATTACATAGAAATTAAGAGTTGTGAGTTGCCTCCTTGGAGAGAATTGGGAGTGTGTTACACGTAACATTGGAGAGCAGCAGACAATACAGGATAACAAAGTTCTCAATGTGTGACATAGTTTTTTTTAAAAAATGTTTTTATTCATGGTCAAGGAACGGTCGCCTGGAGAACCCCTGCAAGGACCCTCGCAAGGCAAACTTTTATCTTCTCCAACCTAAGAAACCCCGCCATGTTGTTGACCCAAGCCTCTACGCTTGGGGGCTTCGCGTCCCTCCACATTAACAAGAGCCTTCTCCGGGCTACCAAGGAGGCAAAGGCCAGACCTCCGGCCTCTTTCCACTCCTGCACTCACAGATCGTCCGGTACCCCAAATATCGCTATCCCCAGCTCGGTTTTACCCAAGTATCCAAGACCTTGGACATAGGCTTTGCGAAGCCCTTCCAAAATTCCATAAGCGCAGGGCATGTCCAAAACATATGGGCGTGGTTTGCTGGGCTCCCCGAACACCTCACACACCTGTCGTCCACCCCAAAAAACGTACTCATCCTCGCCCCTGTCATATGCGCCCTGTGCACCACTTTAAACTGGATCAGGCTGAGCCTGCTGCAAGATGAGGAGTAATTGACCATGCCCAGGGCTTCAGCCCATAGGCCCTCATCCAGCTCCTCCTCCCACTTGCCCTTCAGCGTCTCCAGCGAGGCTTCCTCCGCTTCCTGCAGCTCCTGGTATATCTCCGCTATCTTACCCTCCCCGACCCACACGCCCAAAATCACCCTGTCCTGTATCCTTCGGGCAGGCAGCAGCGGGATTCCCCTACCTGCTTTCTCACGAACGCCCGAACCTGCATATACCGAAAGGCATTTCCCGGAGGTAACCCAAATTTCACCTCCAGCGCCCTCAGACTGGCAAAAGTCCCATCGATGAATAAATCCCCCATCCTTTTAATTCCCGCCCGGTGCCAGCTTAGGAACCCACCATCTATCCTACTTGGAGCGAACCTATGGTTGTCCAGTATCAGAGCACAGACTGAGGCCTCTACCTCCCCCTATGCCGTCTCCACTGCCCCCAAATCCTCAATGTCGCCGCCACCACCGGGCTCGTGGTATTCCGCATCGGTGGAAGCGGCAACGTTGCCGTCACCAGTGCCCCCAGACTAGTACCTATACAGGGTGCCGCCTCTAACCTTTTCCACGCAGCCCCTCCCTCCATTACCCACTTCCGAATCATAGACACATTCGCTGCCCAGTAATAGCTGCACAGGTTCGGCAGCGCCAAACCCCCCCCCCCCCCCGGACTGCGCTCCAAGAACAGCCCCTTGACTCTCGGGGTCTTATTTGCCCACACAAATCTCATAATGCTCCTTATTACCCGTTTAAAGAAGGCCCACGTTGAGCTGATATCCCGAGAAGTCTCCAAACTCCCTAAGGGTCTGCCTGACCTCCCCCATCCCCTCCACCGGATCCGCACTGTACAGCAGCAGGTCATCTGCATATAGTGAGACACGGTGCTCCCCCCCCCCCCCCACGAACCAACCCCCTCCAGTTTCTGGACTCCCTCAATGCCATGGCCAGAGGCTCAATCACCAGGGCAAAGAACAAGGGGGACAAAGGGCACCCCTGCCTTGTTCCACGGTACAACCGAAAATACCCTGACCGCAGCCGGTTCATAATCCTGGTGGCCAAAATTTTTCCAACAGCTTGGCATCCACATTGAGGAGCGAAATCGGCCCACAAGAGCCACACTGCAGTGGGTCCTTACCCCGCTTGAGGATAAGCAAGATCAAAGCCTGCAACATCGTCGGGGGAAGGATTCCCTTTTCCTTCGCCTCATTACAGGTTCTCAGCAACAACAGACCCAACAGCTCCGAGAACTTCCTGTAGAACTCAACCGGGAACCCATCCGGCCCCGGGGCTTTACCTGCCTGCATACTCCCCAAGCCCTGAACTAGCTCCTCCATCTCGATCGGGGCCCCCCAAATCCTCTACCCACCCTTCCTCCACTCTTGGAATGTGTGACATAGTTGATAGCAGTAAATGAAGATCATGCTTTCATGTGAGTCAGGGACAAAAATGCACATTGAATGAGAGGGCTCTGGGAATGTGTTCCACACAGGAAAATAGATCAGGTTAATGGAGCTGGGAATGCATTACTCATATTTGTAGAGTGGATAAGGATGTCACACAGAATAACAGACCATGACATCACATGAGAAAGTAGAGAGCTGGGAGAGAATTGTTTCAAAAGCTGTATGCAACATTGGAATTCTGTGTTAAGCTGGCCAGCCTTGCAGATCAGCACCCCCCCCCCCCCCCCCCAATTTGTAGAGTGCGCTGGAGAGTGGCTCCTTTATACCCTGTTTGAGTTTTGTGTCTAACCCTGAGAGATGGAACTTGCTGACCTTGTCCTGGGCTGCACGCATCACACTAACAGCCAACCAGAGCTAATCCGTTATCCCACCAGGACTTCTATTTCCCGTATGAGCAGCAAAGATAAAATCTCAATGCATGAGAAGGAGCGCAAGACATTAGAGTCTGTGATGTTGGAGCATGTCAATGACGAGGAAGACAGGAAGAAGTTGAATGGCTCAAGTTCTGAAGAGGAGATGCCATATGAAGCTGAGTCAGAAGCCGGTAAGTCAAAGGGTAATGACATCTGATTTCATTGGTTGTCATGTTGTGGGGGGCGGTTTAAGTACCTTTCCCTGACGATGAGTCATGGACGGGATGGTTTTCCATTATTTTCTGTTGCAATGGAATGGCGTTGATTTTCAATCCCAAGATCTCACCCACTTTAAGACCATGTATCCATGAGTTTCTCTGAAGAAGATACTTATTGAAATTCACAGTGAAGAGTAAAAATCAAGGACTAAGAGCAGAAGGAATCCATATTGCTCATTGAACCTGCTCTGCCACTCAATAAAGACATGGTTGAATTTCTACACCAGCTCCACTTTCCCACCCTATCTCCATATCCCTTGATTACCTTGGTGCACCAAAATCTCTTGATCTCAGTCTTGAGTTGTGGTGAGACTGCATCTGGAGTACTGTATGTGGTTGTGGTCTGCACAGTTAAGAAAGGAATGCAGCAAAGATTCACTCAGTTGGTCCCTGGGATATCCTTTGGGGAAGGAAACCTGTTTTATGATAGGCATAGTAAATTGGGGTATATTCTCTGGGATTTAGAAGGATGAGAGGCGATCTCATTGAAAGCTACAAAATTCTGATGGGGGCTTGATAAGGTAGATGCTGAGAGATCGTTTTCCCCTGGTTGGAAGTCTAAAACACGGAATTACAGGTCGATCACTTAGGATTGAACTGAGGAGAAGTTACTTCAAAGTATTGTGAATCTTTGGAATTCTCTAGGAGGATTGCGGATGATCCATAGATTTAAGGATGGGATAGACAGGTTTTTGGTCTCTCAGGGAATGAAGGGATATGGGGAGTGGGTGGCAAACTGGAGTTGAAGCCATGATCGTATTGAATGGTAGAGCAGGCTTGATGGGCCAAGTGCTCCTAATATTTCTTGTGTTGTGTTAATATATTCATAGTACGAAGTCTTACAACACCAGGTTAAAGTCCAACAGGTTTGTTTCGATGTCACTAGCTTTCGGAGCGCTGCTCCTTCCTCGGGTGAATATATACATATTATGAATACAATATATTCATAGACTGAGTATCCACAATCCTCTGGATGAAGAATTCAAAAGATTAGCAATTTTGAGCGAAGGAATTTCTCCTCATCTCAGCCCGTAGTGGCATTGTCACTGGATTAGTAATCCAGAGACCCAGGTTAATCCTCTCGGACCTGGGTTTGAATTCCACGATAGCAGATGGTGGAATTAAAATGTGGAATTAAAAGTCGAACGATGACCATGAAATGATTGTCGTAAAAATCCATCTGGTTCACTAATGATCTTTAGGGAAGGAACCATGCTGTCCTTACCTGGTCTGGCCTACATGTGACTCCTGATCCACATCAATGTGGTTGACTCTTAAATGCCCTCTGAAATGGCCCAGCAGGCCACTCAGTTGAATTCAACTGCGATAAAGTTAATACCACCCGGCATTGACCAAGGCGCAAACTCAGCCCTTTGACCCTGCAAAGTCCTCCTTACTAACATCTGGTAGCTTGTGTCAAGATGGAAAGAGCTGCCTCACAGACTTAGTCAAGCAACAGCCTGATGTAATCATATTCACGGGCGGCACAGTAGTTAGCACTGTTGCTTCACAGCGCCAGGGTCCCAGGTTTGATTCCTGGCTCGAGTCACTGTGCGGAGTTTGCACGTTCACCTGTGGGTTTCCTCCAGGTGCTCCGGTTTCTTCCCACAACTCCCGACAGACGTGCTGTTAGGTGAATTGGACATTCTGAATTCTCCCTCGGTGTACCCGAACAGGTGCTGGAATGTGGCGACGAGGGGATTTTCTCAGTAACTTCATTGCAGTGTTAATGTAAGCCTACTTGTGACACTAATAAATATCATGCCTTACAGACACTGTCCCAAACACAGCATCACCATCCCTGGGTATGATCCAGGAATGGTGATGTTGGTGTTTGGGACATTGTCTGTAAGGCTGTATACCACTGTGGCGGCACAGTGGTACACAGTCGGGACAGAGTTGCCCTGGAAGTCCTCAACATCAATTCTGGACCCCATGAAATCTAATAGCACCAGGTCAAACATGGGAGAGTAGGCCATTACTACTACATAACCCCCGTCTCCCAGCTGAGGAATTCGTACTCTATTAAATCCCTGTTGCACCCACTGATGTTCTAATCTGTGCAAACTCTGCGCCTCCCCCCTCAGTCACCAGTTAATAGCACCTTTCTGAACCACTTCTCTTGGCATTCGACATGATAGCTGATGGAGCACAGTGTAGCCAGAAGCATATTTAGCAAGAATGATAGCTCCTGGATCTGGAACTGGTGGTTTCTGAGAACAAAATACTTGTAACATTGAGGAAGATGAATTTACAGTTAAACCATACAAAACTTTGCTCTGAAAGAAGCAGCTTTTAACCTCAAAAGTGATCCTACCCTTACCCAATAAGCACACTGCCATTGATTCCAGTCTGTTGACCCACCAGCAGCAAGAAGGTTGACTTACACTGGCCTATCACAAACACAATAGCCTGATCAATCAACAGTAAAGCTCCCACTCAAACTCTTATCCTCCAATGTACTACCTCGGTCACCTGTTCCATTCATTCCTCCAGATGACGTACTGCCATCATGTGATTGGGCAAATGCGAGGAGGACATGATTGCCTTTCCTGCAACAACCCCCCCAGCCACCACCACCACCTCCAGGTAGCTGCCAGGCTAGGGCCTCAATGGAAGGCCTGTCCGATGTGGAAAGGTGCTGCTGAGCTCTGGAATTGGCACTTAAGTGGCACCCCAATTGCTCAAATCGGCAACTGCCTCTGTGGAGTTGGTTGTCAGTACCTGTGACAGCCTGCTTCAAACGGACAGAGGTGGGGACACATCAGACAACCGACCTTGTCCTCAACTTACATATCTTTCCTGTGCCCCTACACTCCTGATTCCTACCAACTCTGTTGGCCTGGTAAGAGTCCACGGTGTTCAAACTCCAGGATAGCAGGTGCCGAATAGATGGTAGCAAGAGTAGTGTTTGCCTGGTAGAGACCACATGAAAAGATTAGATTTGAGAACTGTACCCACACAGGGCTCTGATTGGCAGTGTGGGAAATTATGCAGGCCCTAGTGTGGGCCTTGACTTCTCCGACGATGGGGGATGATCCACTGCGTTGGGATAGCACAACCTGCATGGTAACTTTCTTTTAAAATATAAACACCAGTAGTGGGACCACTGCCATTAAGTGCATAATAATTTTGGATGGAAATTATTAACATGCCATAATTAATTTGTTTCTTCTATAATGTGGTTGTTAATGAGTGATGGAGCCAGTCACTTATAAGGGGCTTCAGATATAAATAACTTGTTGGGGTGGGATGAGAAACTCAAACGTAGCTCACTCTGACTTTCACTTGTTGACTGTTATTTGTGTCATCTTTTGGTTTGACAGAGAAAACAAAAGCCCGACTCGACATGAACAACCTCAGCACCAAACTGAACATGACTGACTCCAACTTTGCATCCTCCACCGCATCCAGTGGAGCCAGCAAGAGGGTACGTTACATGCGAGAAGGAGAAATGTTTGGCTCTTAAGTTTGGCTTCTTAGCACCATGTCCTGATCCAATGTTTTGTTTACCTGAATGGAGCCAGGTTCTGGTGGGATTGAAACTAGCGTGACTGTCCCTTGCGTAACATTTGACATTTTCTCCTTTTCTTCCAATTAAAGATCAAACAGAAATTCTAGAATTCCTATGAGGACTGTTACCTGCTTGCTTTGCAAATAATGTGCTGAGGATTTTGCTGCAATGGATACTGCACTGTTTCTGGTTAAGGGACTCTGCACTGTTACCTGTTTGGTTGGATCATGTAATGTTCCTTTTGTGAGAGATGCTGCATTTCATTGCAAGAAATGCTGCATTGCTTGCTGTGGCACTGTAGTTTCCTTTGAGGTGCGTCCCATTGCTTCCTAATGCACGGGGTGTGTTTTACTTATTATGTGGACTGTTACAAATTGCACGAAAGACTGTATTCTTTCATGTGAGCTGTTGTGGTAAGGCCCTGTACTATAGGTACAGGGGTAGTCCCTGCCTGCTGGCTCCACCCAGTAGGCGGAGTATAAATATGTGTGCTCCCCATACAGCAGCCATTTCGCCAGCTGCTGTAGGAGGCCACACATCTTAGTGTAATAAAGCCTCAGTTGTATTCAACTCTCGTCTTTGTGCAATTGATCGTGCATCAGCTGTGCCGCATTGTTCCATGTGAGCTGTGCCGCATTGTTCCATGTGAGCTGTGCCGCATTGTTCCATGTGAGCTGTGCCGCATTGTTCCATGTGAGCTGTGCCGCATTGTTCCATGTGAGCTGTGCCGCATTGTTCCATGTGAGCTGTGCCGCATTGTTTCATGTGAGCTGTGCCGCATTGTTTCATGTGAGCTGTGCCGCATTGTTTCATGTGAGCTGTGCCGCATTGTTTCATGTGAGCTGTGCCGCATTGTTTCATGGGAGCTGTGCTGCATTGTTTCATGTGAGCTGTGTCGCATTGTTTCATGTGAGCTGTGCTGCATTGTTTCATGGGAGCTGTGCCGCATTGTTTCATGGGAGCTGTGCCGCATTGTTTCATGTGAGCTGTGTCGCATTGTTTCATGGGAGCTGTGCCGCAGTGTTTCATGTGAGCTGTGTCGCATTGTTTCATGGGAGCTGTGCTGCATTGTTTCATGTGAGCTGTGTCGCATTGTTTCATGGGAGCTGTGCCGCAGTGTTTCATGGGAGCTTTGCTGCATTGTTTCAGGTGAGCTGTGCCGCATTGTTTCATGTGAGCTGTGCTGCATTGTTTCATGCGAGCTGTGCTGAGCTGTGTTGCGTTGATCCCATTTGCAAATGATGTAACACGGTTTCATGTTCTGTGAGTGTCTGTCTAATTTATAATGGATGCTGCATTGCCTGCCTTTCCAAGGAATATGAATATTGCTGAAAAGAGAGACACATTGCCAAAATACTTTATCTTGCACTCATCAGGACAAATGTAAGAATGCCAAATTTCAAATATCACAGTAGAAAAGGGGTGCTGACAGGTTGGCAAGTCGATTTGATTGGCCAAGATGTTGCCATCAAGAATGCAATGGGGGCACTATGTTTCCGAGCGATTCAAAAACATGTAAGACTTAAACATATTGCTTTTGCTTGCAGGGGGCAAGCATATGTCACTTCAAACAAACATAACTGAGCTGGGCTTATTGTATCTTAAATTGGTTGTTAGTGTAGCTATTAGCCACTCAGGATTGTTCAGCAAATGTTGCCTAATTGTGGAATCACATCTAACAGTAGATTTCTTTTGGAGGGTTTTGCATGTGCGGACTGGTTAAGTACAGTGTGCACTCTGCCCATCTCTCCTTCAGCCAGAGGAATGTTGTTTGCTTCAATGAGCCAATCATTAGGATCGATGTACCTGCCATCACACCAGCACTAAAATTTAAACATGATGCAATTGTACCGTGGACGGGCTACCTTTTTGTTGTTTTGCCAACGAGCCAAAAAATATTTTTCTCCTGTGGCATAAATTGTTGTGATTGTTTGAAATTTGCCATTCTTTTGTTTGTCCTGAGGAGTGCAAGACAAAATGCTTCAACATCATGTCTCTTTTCAGCAATCTTCAAGTTTTGTACTACTAAGCAAATGTTTCTAAGGAATAGTTCCTTCTGCAAGAGTCGTTGAATTACTTCCTGATATAACGATGTTGCAGTGATCCTTATGAGGGACGCAAACCAGTTTTTTTGCATTGAGGGATGCTGCAAATTGGCTGTGACAAAGAATGTTGCAATCAATGCTGTATTGCTTCCTCGTGTAGGGCATGTTGCCTCTTCCCATGAGGTGCGCTGCACTGTTTCATTTTGGAGGCTGCCTCAGTCTTGTTGTGCTAAAGGGATAGTGCCCTCTGACCTTTTGTGAGAGGTGACTCAGAACTGCTTTTACCCTGTCCTCATAACTTGGCTGAAGAAGTTCCCAGCCGTTGTTTTTCTGTGCTGCGCTGTTTCCTCTTGTGATCTGATTTTATTCTTGTTGTAATAAACGTTGCCCTCTCTCCATGTTGCCTCGTTGTGAAAAAGGACTTGATTGCTTCCTTATGTCATGGCATTGCATTGTTTCATGTTGAATGTCATGCCGTGACATGTGTAAATTCTTGTGATGAGAATGGGGCATTGTTTTCTCCTACAAGGCATTGTTTCTTGCTGTGATGGACCTCCCATTGTTAATGACTGTGGGATGCTCTGCATTGTTTCATTGTGACATACCGCATGGTTTTAATTCAATGATAATCTTTATTTTCACAAGCAGGCTTACATTAACACTTCAATGAAGTTACTGTGAAAATCCCTTAGTCGCCACAGTCCGGCGCCGGTTTGGCTACACTGAGGGAGAATTCAGAATATCCAAATCACCGAACGAAATGAAAAATGAATGAAAATCGCTTATTGTCACAAGTAGGCTTCAAATGAAGTTACTGTGAAAAGCCCCTTGTCGCCACATTCCGGCGCCTGTTCGGGGAGGCTGTTACGGGAATCGAACCGTGCTGCTGGCCTGCTTTGGTCTGCTTTCAAAGCCAGCGATTTAGCCCTGTGCTAAACAGCCCCTCCCAGCACGTCTTTCGAGACTTGTGGGAGGTCTCATGTGAGAGTACCTTTAAGAAATGGGTGTTTATTACTGCAGTGATGTCAGGGAGTGGGTGTAGCTGTGTTTTAGTTTTGTTTTCAGTGTTGGAGCTGAAGCCAGACAGAGCAGGTGTACTGTTGATCTCTCTGACATAAAAGACTATCTCTTGATCATTTGGTGAATTCAGAATTATAAATGTTCTCAGTAGTGAATGTCAACCTAATGTGCTTCTGTTGAAAGGTGTTTCTTCTGTCTTCTGGATGTTGTTTGGGACATTATTAAGGATTACTTAGTGGTGTATTCTTTGTGGGTTGTATTTGAATTGATGGTTGCTAAGATGTTCACTGTATGTTTCAAAAAGATTAACTTGAATTCATAGAATAAACATTGTTTTGCTTTAAAAATTACTTTTCCATTTCTGCTGTACCACACCTGTAGAGTGGGCCGTGTGCTCCCCATACCACAATCTATTAAAAGTTATGGGTCAGGTGAACTCCATGATACACTTTGGGGTTCTCTAAACCCTGGCCCATAACAGAGGAAACCGGACCACCCGGAGGAAACTCACGCAGACATGGGGAGAATGTGCAGACTCCACACAGACAATGACCCAAGCCGGGCATCAAACCAGGAACCCTGATGCTGTGAAGCAACAGTGCTAACCACTGTGCACCGTCTCTAATTATGGGGGAATGGTGCAGTATTTCCATTTCAGGTTGTTCGTTTTGTGGGGGGGGGTTTCTCCTGAGAGATGCAGCATGGAGATGTTGCATTCATTCCCATTACAGCAAATCCTGCATTATTTAGGATTTCAGGTGATTCCTTTTTCTCGTTGAGAAGTTACCTTGTTTCTGGTCTGGTATGTGATGCTGATTAAATTCCTGTTTGGGTTGCTGCATTAATTCTTGCATGTGAAACTGCATTAGTGTTTAGAACTGATGCATTGTTTCCTCTAGCAACTGGTGTGACAAATGCATGTGTCTGCCTTGTACAGGTCAGTCCCTTGTCACTGTTGCAAGCCTTATGTCTGTGGTAGTCAGCAGTTTGCCCAATCTTCAATTTAGACAATGGCATAACTAAAGGGTGTTAAAAATACAAATCCCTTTGTGATCTTAACTGGATATTGCATTCCTCGTAAGTATCCTTCGATATGTTCTCCAGCTTCTGATAGCTGGAACTGACTAACATGGAGAGACTGTGGAATCAAAAAGCTGCTCAATCTCGCCTAATACACTAGACTCGGCAGAATGGCATTTTAAAACTTTTTTAACAGCTACTCTGCTTCCTTTGAATTATAAAACAACAAAAATGTGTAACCCACTCCCAAATGAACAGAATGCCCACTCTTAATTTTTCCTTTCTTTTAAGGTCAGTCATTGGTGGTAAAAATAAGACAGCTATGTTCTCACCTTCCAGCTCTGCCCAACACCTGTGTTGTGCATTCTTTGTTGGAATTGACTGACCTCATGTCTTGCGCTTTTTCTAACTTGTGAGCCCAGAAAGAAAGGCTTTGGCCTTTCAATACTTCTCATATTCAGGGCTTAGTTCACCGGGCTGTCAAACAAGCCTGCTCCCTCTTGCCTCAGAGAGCAGAAGTTCACCAAGTCATCTCACCAATTGATCTTCCGCTAAGCTCACATAGATAGCAATAATAACAATAGGTTCCTGGGAGCTCAGAGAGAAAGCGAGGCCACCTTCATTTTCCCCAGAGTGTAGGAGATGTAACTTTAATAGTTTGACTCAACCTGACTTGACTTAGCCACAAGCTGAATAATTGTTCTACTCACTCCAATCTAAATGCAATCGTTCCAAAAAACCCATTCCCAAATCCTTTCCATCCAAAAAATTAATTCCAAATCGGGACAAGCTTGGCTGCCATAATGAATACAGCATTGTGTTCTTTTCTGAGGGATGTTGCATTATATGCTGCTGCATTGTTGTTGCAGTTATGATCTTATAGTTTTGCTGCAGAGTTTTTGACTCTGAATGCTGCCCTCACCAGATTGATTCTGTCTGATTGCATCTTGGCAATGCCGTATGATTTCCTCTTGAGGTGACCCCAGCTTGTCTCTTGCAAGTGCTGGTTGCATTGTTTCTTGCAAAGAGTGTCTTGTTCATTCCTATCAGCTGCACAGCTCTTGTGTCTTAGGATGAATTCAGCTGCATTACTTCCTCTGCTGAGATGTGCTGAATTGCTTCCTGACACAAGGATGTTGCATTGTTTTCTGTTGTTTCCTGTTGCACGGGACGCTGTGTTTTGTGTGAGTGTTGGCGAATTCTACTTAACTTTCAGTAAGCTGCATTATTTTTTTATTCCAAGGAATGAAGTAAAGTCACCTTCAGTGACAGTTGCTGTATTTTTTCCTCTTGCAAGCCATTTTACGTGGATTCCTTTCCTGGGAGACCCCTGCAATAGAATAACTTGTAATCATTCCTGCTGGAAAGGAAATTGCACTGTCCACTGTTGCATTTGATGCTCTATTTACTTTTCTCTGGGATGTAAACATGTTGTAAAAATTCCTGCAGGGGTTCCACACTTGTGGGGAGTTTTGTGAGATAAAGTAAATGTTTTGTTTAAATGTGATGTGTTTTATCCGTTGCAAGAGATCCTGTGTTTATTGTATATCAGTGAAGGTGATGCAGCTTTCTTCCCAGTTGTGAAGATTTTAAAGTTGAATAGTGTGAAGATCATGGCGTTGTATTGATGTGAAGAGCGTGCTCCTTTTGTGCTTCTGTGAGCTAGGGCACCAGCCCCATCTTCCCCACCAGGGGCATGGGACACAACCCTCTCCCTGCTCCCTGGGCCAATGTCCAGAAAAATAATCACCCAATTAGAAATGGGAGCAAGCTCCTCGAGCTTGTTACAAGAAAAATAAGAAATTAGCTCACGTAAACCAAATCAAATTTTCACCAGTTTTTGTTCCACTAATAACTGCTCCGTGGTAAATTTTAGATCTGGTGAATGATTGCAGGTTTCACATTTAATTAATTGGCTCGCAGGATATGTTTTGGGGATTGAATTGATCAAATTATTTTTTATGTTAAAGGTATAATGTTATCTGCAGAATGAGGATGTGAGCTTCCTCTGTGCCCTTTCTTGCCTTCCTTACTTCCTCTCACTCTTTTACTCTCATCCATACCTCACCTGCCTTTCTCTTTCTCTCCTTTTGCTCTTCCTCTGACTGCAGTTTGACTTCATTACTCCTTTCCTACCTTTTTGTCAGCCAAGTGATCCAACGTCATGGCGACAGGGCCTGCGCAAAACCGGCATCGTCTTGGTGCCCCAGAGAGGTCAAAGAGCAGCGGTGAGCTTCTTACACATTGAGGTTTCCCATGTTGGTGGAGCTTTTAGTTTGCAGCATGCATATGTGGTTTGCCTTGCGTTTCTTTCTCTTTTTTTTTCTCTCTCTCTCTCTCTCTCGTTTAACCTTTGAGATTTTAGGCTGATTCCCGCCTGCAGATTGGAGCCAAATTGACTTCTGATTTCCCAATGAGAGCAACAGAAACTCTAGAAATCTATAAGCTCATCTGCTGTACATTTTCATTGCTACTCTGCTTTTTTCCTTGATATAATCGCCTGCATCCCATTCCTGACATTCATAATCTAGGAATGACTCTGCATCTCACAATCTCTTCCTGACTCTCACAAGTTGGATGGATGGTAAAGCTATGTTGGGGTTTGAGTGTATTGCCCCTTTCCATCTCTCACAGCTTCCTTTACTTGAATAGACCTGGATTATTGAAAAAAGGGAATGTGATCTAATTGAAAGCAAGTGTTGCTTAATTATTCCATACTGGGTTAATGTCACACTGGTTGCCTTTTTAAAATAGATTGAGAAGTATTGCGAGGATACGGGGCCTACTGTGTTACATAAGAACGTGGAAATGGATGGAACAATAAAAGGTCATCTGGCTACTTTCAAGATTCAGAAATTGTCAAATGCAATTCTATCTCTTGTGCCTTTAGCTCACTTTTTCTGCCAGTCCACCGCCACTGTTCACACCCATTCCTTCTCTGATTTATATAGTCACTACGCTCTCCGTTAAGTGGTTAAATCTAAACTGTTCACCTTCCTGATTTCCATAGAAACCTTAAATAGCCATTCAGCCTATCGAATCTGCACCAACCCTCCGAAAGAGCACTCAACTTAAACTGGAGCATCCGGAGGAAACCCACACAGACAACAGGCAAATGTGGCAACTCCTCACAGACAGTCAGCCCAGGCTGGGATTGAACCCGGGTCTGTGGCGCTGCGAGGCAGCAGCGTTAATCACTGTGCCACCCCTCGGAAATGAGTTTCAACCCGTGTTGTAAAACTAATGATTTCCAAAGAGATCCTAAAGCTTCAATTCCTCTAAACAGCTTAGAATCGATTTTCAGCCATTTCACTTTCTTATCCAATACGGTTATTTCCAAGTTCTATGATTTGGCCATTCTCGGGTGCCTAACCCAATACATCAATTGTTTCTATTTAAGATGTCCCCGCTGTAATGTGACAGCCAAAATACTGAGTTCTCCAGGGAGGGCCAGGCTTGTTCTTTGTACAAACTCATTATTCGTTCTGTCATAATATACACCAGTATATCATGGTGCAGACACACACACACACAAACTGATGGACATGCAGTGCAACCAATCAGCATACACAACACCGCAGCCAATCACCAGTGAGAGCACACGCACTATAAAGACAGGGGACAGGAGAGTTCCCGCTCTTCTAGTATCAGCCAGCTCGGAGCACAGAGCTCACAGCCTGCAATACAGACATTCACCATGTGCTGAGTGCATCACCTGGTTAGGACTAGGCAAGGGTCAACAGTTAAAGCTGGTATTGCATTTACCCACAGTTCAAGTATGTTAATATAGTTAACCTTATAATAAAATAGAGTTGCACCACATCCAGTGTTGGTGACCTGTTTGTGATCCAGAACACCCAACACATCATGATACCAGGAGTGGTTGCATACTAGCACTTCTGAGACCCAACTGCAACTAATCAGCATTCCGGCATCCTGAAGTATGGAGAACATCAACCCCCCCCGCCGCCGCTCCGCACCGCCGGCACCTCAGCGTACAGTGACAACGCCCTCAGCATTCCGGCAAACGTTTGAAATCTTCCTGCTGGCAGCCGAACTAGAAGACCAGGCCGATCCTGAAAAGACAGAGCTTCTCCTCACCATCGCCGGTGCCAGAGCAGAAGAAATCTTTCAAAAATTCAAGTTCTCCAAGGGGCAAAACAGGAGCGACTTCCAGGCAGTCCTGGACAAATTCGGCAAATACTGTGAGGAAAACACACTCCAACCAGCAAGAAAAGGTAAGAGAAGCAACAGTACTCACCTCGAGGCCGAAATCCCGGAACACAGAACAATTTTGGTCGGCGGCCACCTTTGTTAAGGGACTGCACTTGCGCAGTTGTGCGACGCCGCGCATGCGCAATCACGAAAACGGCCATCAGTAAAGGAACCGCGATCTGCACATGTGCAAACGCCTCCTACGTGTTACGTCACACGCGTCATGACGTCAGAGGCCCTGCACCATGCCCATTTAAAGGGGAAACGTCCCAAATCAAAGAAAAAAATATTTTAAAGCTGTAAAACAACCTTCCTTCACCTGCAATGACAGCACAATGCCTCAAATTGAACCAGGAAATTAAATGAACCTCCGAAGAACCCTGCAACAAGTAGTTACCTACCCCCAAACCGATTCCGACTTCCCGCAGACCAGTGACACTGAGGACCCGAGGGAGCCTTTTCCAGTCGCTGTTATAACAAAGAACAGGCTGTCCCCAAATCAAAGCCACCAGCCACTGTCGGTGCACAGCATTAATCCAGACGACGAGTGGTGTGCCACCCTGATGGTCAACCGATCCCAGATACGATTCCGCCTGGACACTGGTGCTTCTGCTAATCTCCTAGCGCGGTCAGCCTTTCAGACCCTTGGGGTAAAACCAACCATTCTTCCGTCGACCTGCCAAATAGTGGACTACAATGGCAACGTCATTCCTGCTACCGGTTCATACCAACTCGAAGTGACGCACAACTCGCGAAAAGCCATCCTTTCCTTCGAGATCATGGGCTCCTCGAAGGACTGTGTGCTAGGCGCACAGGTGTGCAAACTCCTAAACCTGGTTCAACGAGTACACTCTCTCTCTCCAGAGGACACGTCTGCCTTCCAGGATGCGGACTTCAGGGCGCAACTCAATGCCATCATCAACCAGCACTGCGACGTTTTCGAAGGCATGGGCACGCTTCCATACACTTACAAAATCCTGCTCAAACAAGACGCCATGCCTGTGGATCATGCACCTCGCAGAGTCCCAGCACCCCTCAAGGACCGCCTCAAGCAGCAGCTGCAGGACCTCCAGGACCAAGGAGTGCTCTCCAGAGTGACTGAACCAATCGACTGGGTCAGTTCCATGGTGTGCGTAAAGAAGCCCTCCGGCGAGCTCCGGATCTACATTGACCCAAAGGATCTGAATCGCAACATAATGAGGTAGCATTACCCTATCCCCAAGCACGAGGAGATCACGTGCGAGATGGCTCAGGCCAACATCTTCACCAAACTTGACGCCTCGAAAGGATTCTGACAAATTCAACGAGACAGGTCCAGCAGAAAGCTGTGTACCTTTAATACCCCGTATGGCAGATACTGCTACAACAGGATGCCGTTTGGGATTACATCGGCATCAGAAGTATTCCACCGGATCATGGAGCAAATGATGGAGGGCATTGAGGATGTGCGCATCTATGTTGACGACATCATCATTTGGTCCACCACCCCGCAGGAGCATATCAGGCGCATTTTCAAACGAATACGGGACCAAGGCCTCCGCCTCAACAGAGCCAAATGTTCCTTTGGCCAGACGGAACTCAAGTCCCTGGGGGACCACATGTCCTGGTTGGGTGTGCGGCCGGATGCGGACAAGGTGGCAGCCATCACGGCCATGCAGAAGCCAGCGGATAAGAAGCCGGTCCTCCGATTTTTGGGTATGGTCAACTTCCTGGGGAAGTTCATCCCCAACCTCATTACCACAGCTCTTCGGAACCTGGTCAGGAAGACGACAGACATCCAATGGCTTCCCGCCCACGAGCGCAAATGGGAGGAGCTTAAGACCATGCTTACCACGGCCCCAGTATTAGCATATTGCAGGCAGTCAGTGCAGGAATCCCCTGTGGTTGTCCCCCTCTCGAACAGGTATACCCCTTTGGATACTGTCGGGAGGGGATAGCCTATCAGGGGAAAACAGCAGCAGCCAGAGCAGTGGCACCACGGCTGGCTCTGATGTTCAGAAGGGAGGGTCAAAGGGCTGAAGAGCAATAGTAATAGGGGACTCTATAGTCAGGGGCACAGATAGGCGCTTCTGTGGACGTGAAAGAGACTCCAGGATGGTATGTTGCCTCCCTGGTGCCAGGGTCCAGGATGTCTCCGAACGGGTAGAGGGCATCCTGAAGGGGGAGGGCAAACAGGCAGAGGTCGTTGTACATATTGGTACTAACGACATAGGCAGGAAGGGGCATGAGGTTCTGCAGCAGGAGTTCAGGGAGCTAGGCAGAAAGTTAAAAGACAGGACCTCTAGGGTTGTAATCTCGGGATTACTCCCTGTGCCACGTGCCAGTGAGGCTAGAAATAGGAAGATAGAGCAGTTAAACACATGGCTAAACAGCTGGTGTAGGAGGAAGGGTTTCCGTTATCTGGACCACTGGGAGCTCTTCCGGGGCAGGTGTGACCTATATAAGAATGACAGGTTGCATCTAAACTGGAGAGGCATAAATATCCTGGCCGCGAGGTTTGCTAGTGTCACACGGGAGGGTTTAAACTAGTATGGCAGGGGGGTGGGCACGGGAGCAATAGGACAGAAGGTGAGAGCATTGAGGGAGAACTAGGGAATAGGGACAGTGTGGCTCTGAGGCAGAGCAGACAGGGAGAAGTTGCTGAACACAGCGGGTCTGGTGGCCTGAAGTGCATATGTTTTAATGCAAGAAGTATTACGGGTAAGGCAGAACTTAGAGCTTGGATTGGTACTTGGAACTATGATGTTGTTGCCATTACAGAGACCTGGTTGAGAGAAGGGCAGGAGTGGCAGCTAAACGTTCCAGGATTTAGATGTTGCAGGCGGGATAGAGGGGGATGTAAAAGGGGTGGCAGAGTTGCGCTACTGGTTAGGGTGGATATCACAGCTGTACTACCGGAGGACACCTCAGAGGGCAGTGAGGCTACATGGGTAGAGATCAGGAATAAGAAAGGTGCAGTCACAATGTTGGGGGTTTACTACGGGCCTCCCAATAGCCAGCGGGAGATAGAGGAGCAGATAGGTAGACAAATTTTGGAAAAGAGTAAGAACAACAGGGTTGTGGTGATGGGAGACTTCAACTTCCCCAATATTGACTGGGACTCACTTAGTGCCGGGGCTTAGACGGGGCAGAGTTTGTAAGGAGCATCCAGGAGGGCTTCTTAAAACAATATGGAGACAGTCCAACTAGGGAAGGGGCAGTACTGGACCTGGTATTGGGGAATGAGGCCGGCCACGTGGTAGAAGTTTCAGTAGGGGAGCATTTCGGGAACAGTGACCACAATTCAGTAAGTTTTAAAGTGCTGGTGGACAAGGATAAGAGTGGTCCTAGGATGAATGTGCTAAATTGGGGGAAGGCTCATTATAACAATATTAGGCGGGAACTGAAGAACCTAGATTGGGGGCGGATGTTTGAGGGCAAATCAACATCTGACATGTGGGAGGCTTTCAAGTGTCAGTTGAAAGGAATTCAGGACCGGCATGTTCCTGTGAGGAAGAATGATAAATACGGCAATTTTCGGGAACCTTGGATAACGAGAGATATTGTAGGCCTCGTCAAAAAGAAAAAGGAGGCATTTGTCAGGGCTAAAAGGCTGGGAACAGACGAAGCCTGTGTGGAATATAAGGAAAGTAGGAAGGAACTTAAGCAAGGAGTCAGGAGGGCTAGAAGGGGTCACGAAAAGTCATTGGCAAATAGGGTTAAGGAAAATCCCAAGGCTTTTTACACGTATATAAAAAGCAAGAGGGTAGCCAGGGAAAGGGTTGGGCCACTGAAGGTTAGGCAAGGGAATCTATGTGTGGAGCCAGAGGAAATGGGCGAGGTACTAAATGAATACTTTGCATCAGTATTCACCAAAGAGAAGGAATTGGTAGATGTTGAGTCTGGAGAAGGGTGTGTAGAAAGCCTGGATCACGTTGAGATCCAAAAAGACGAGGTGTTGGGCGTCTTAAAAAAGATTAAAGTAGATAAGTCCCCAGGGCCTGATGGGATCTACCCCAGAATACTGAAGGAGGCTGGAAAGGAAATTGCTGAGGCCTTGACAGAAATCTTTGGATCCTCACTGTCTTCAGGTGATGTCCCGGAGGACTGGAGAATAGCCAATGTTGTTCCTCTGTTTAAGAAGGGTAGCAAGGATAATCCAGGGAACTACAGGCCGGTGAACCTTACTTCAGTGGTTGGGAAATTACTGGAGAGAATTCTTCGAGACAGGATCTGCTCCCATTTGGAAGCAAATGGACGTATTAGTGAGAGGCAGCATGGTTTTGTGAAGGGGAGGTCGTGTCTCACTAACTTGATAGAGTTTTTCGAGGAGGTCACAAAGATGATTGGTGCAGGTAGAGTAGTGGATGTTGTCTATATGGACTTCAGTAAGGCCTTTGACAAGGTCCCCCATGGTAGACTAGTACAAAAGGTGAAGTCACACGGGATCAGGGGTGAGCTGGCAAGGTGGATACAGAACTGGCTAGGTCATAGAAGGCAGAGAGTAGCAATGGAAGGATGCTTTTCTAATTGGAGGGCTGTGACCTGTGGTGTCGAGGGATCAGTGCTGGGACCTTTGATGTTTGTAGTATATCTAAATGATTTGGAGGAAAATGTAACTGGTCTGATTAGTAAGTTTGCAGACGACACAAAGGTTAGTGGAATTGCGGATAGCGATGAGGACTGTCTGAGGATACAGCAGGATTTAGATTGTTTGGCGGCATGGACGGAGAGATGGCAGATGGAGTTTAATCCGGACAAATGTGAGGTAATGCATTTTGGAAGGTCTAATGCAGGTAGAACATAGAACATAGAACATAGAAAATACAGCACAGAACAGGCCCTTCGGCCCACGATGTTGTGCCGAACCTTTGTCCTAGATTAATCATAGATTATCATTGAATTTACAGTACAGAAGGAGGCCATTCAACCCTTTGAGTCTGCACCGGCTCCTGGAAAGAGCACCCTACCCAAACTCAACACCTCCACCCAACACCAAGGGCAATTTTGGACATTAAGGGCAATTTATCATTGGCCAATTCACCTACCCTGCACATCTTTGGACTGTGGGAGGAAACCGGAGCACCCGGAGGAAACCCACGCAGACACGGGGAGGACGTGCAGACTCCGCACAGACAGAGACCCAAGCCGGAATTGAACATGGGACCCTGGAGCTGTGAAGCATTGTGCTATCCACAATGCTACCGTGCTGCCCTTAAGAACAAATAAATCTACACTATATCATTTTACCGTAATCCATGTACCTATCCAATAGCTGCTTGAAGGTCCCTAATGTTTCCGACTCAACTACTTCCACAGGCAGTGCATTCCATGCCCCCACTACTCTCTGGGTAAAGAACCTACCTCTGATATCCCTCCTATATCTTCCACCTTTCACCTTAAATTTATGTCCCCTTGTAATGGTTTGTTCCACCCGGGGAAAAAGTCTCTGACTGTCTACTCTATCTATTCCCCTGATCATCTTATAAACCTCTATCAAGTCACCCCTCATCCTTCTCCGTTCTAATGAGAAAAGGCCTAGCACCCTCAACCTTTCCTCGTAAGACCTACTCTCCATTCCAGGCAACATCCTGGTAAATGTTCTTTGCACCTTTTCTAAAGCTTCCACATCCTTCCTAAAATGAGGCGACCAGAACTGTACACAGTACTCCAAATGTGGCCTTACCAAAGTTTTGTACAGCTGCATCATCACCTCACGGCTCTTAAATTCAATCCCTCTGTTAATGAATGCGAGCACACCATAGGCCTTCTTCACAGCTCTATCCACTTGAGTGGCAACTTTCAAAGATGTATGAACATAGACCCCACGATCTCTCTGCTCCTCCACATTGCCAAGAACTCTACCATTAACCCTGTATTCCGCATTCATATTTGTCCTTCCAAAATGGACAACCTCACACTTTTCAGGGTTAAACTCCATCTGCCACTTCTCAGCCCAGCTCTGCATCCTATCTATGTCTCTTTGCAGCCGACAACAGCCCTCCTCACTATCCACAACTCCACCAATCTTCGTATCGTCTGCAAATTTACTGACCGACCCTTCAACTCCCTCATCCAAGTCATTAATGAAAATCACAAACAGAAGAGGACCCAGAACTGATCCCTGCGGTACGCCACTGGTAACTGGGATCCAGGCTGAATATTTACCATCCACCACCACTCTCTGACTTCTATCGGTTAGCCAGTTCGTTATCCAACTGGCCAAATTTCCCACTATCCCATGCTTCCTTACTTTCTGCATAAGCCTACCATGGGGAACCTTATCAAATGCCTTACTAAAATCCATGTACACTACATCCACTGCTTTACCTTCATCCACATGCTTGGTCACCTCCTCAAAGAATTCAATAAGACTTGTAAGGCAAGACCTACCCCTCACAAATCCGTGCTGACTATCCCTAATCAAGCAGTGTCTTTCCAGATGCTCAGAAATCCTATCCTTAAGTACCCTTTCCATTACTTTGCCTACCACCGAAGTAAGACTAACTGGCCTGTAATTCCCAGGGTTATCCCTAGTCCCTTTTTTGAACAGGGGCACGACATTCGCCACTCTCCAATCCCCTGGTACCACCCCTGTTGGTAGGGAATATACAGTGAATGGTAGAACCCTCAAGAGTATTGAAAGTCAGAGAGATCTAGGAGTACAGGTCCACAGGTCACTGAAAGGGGCAACACAGGTGGAGAAGGTAGTCAAGAAGGCATACGGCATGCTTGCCTTCATTGGCCGGGGCATTGAGTATAAGAATTGGCAAGTTATGTTGCAGCTGTATAGAACCTTAGTTAGGCCACACTTGAAGTATAGTGTTCAATTCTGGTCACCACACTACCAGAAGAATGTGGGGGCTTTAGAGAGGGTGCAGAAGAGATTTACCAGAATGTTGCCTGGTATGGAGGGCATTAGCTATGAGGAGCGGTTGAATAAACTCTGTTTGTTCTCACTGGAACGACGGAGGTTGAGGGGCGACCTGATAGAGGTCTACAAAATTATGAGGGGACAGAGTGGATAGTCAGAGGCTTTTCCCCAGGGTAGAGGGGTCAATTACTAGGGGGCATAGGTTTAAGGTGAGAGGGACAAGGTTTAGAGTAGATGTACGAGGCAAGTTTTTTTACACAGAGGGTAGTGGGTGCCTGGAACTCGCTTCCGGAGGAGGTGGTGGAAGCAGGGACGATAGTGACATTTTCGGGGCATCGTGACAAATACATGAATAGGATGGGAATAGAGGGATACGGACCCAGGAAGTGCAGAAGATTGTAGTTTAGTCGGGCAGCATGGTCGGCACGGGCTTGGAGGGCCGAAGGGCCTGTTCCTGTGCTGTACATTTCTTAGTTCTTTCTTTGTTCTTTGACCCCACGAAGGAAACAAAAATGTCAACGGATGCCAGCCAATCCGGCATTGGGGCGGTGCTCCTGCAACGCAATGAGGCCTCATCATGGGCCCCCGTTGCATATGCGTCACGTGCCATGACCCCCATGGATCAGCGCTACACGCAGATCGAAAAGGAGTGCCTGGGCCTGTTGACTGGGGTCGACAAATTTCATGATTACGTGTACGGTCTCCCCCAATTCACTGTCGAGACCGACCATCGCCCGCTGGTCAACATTATTCAAAAAGACCTGAATGATATGACCCCTCGCCTCCAGGTCATTCTGCTTAAACTCCGGCGGTATGATTTCCAGCTCCTATACACCCTGGGCAAGGACCTGATCATAGCTGACGTTCTGTCCAGGGCAGTCAACACCCCGTGTGACCCAGAGGGGTTCGTCTGCCAGGTTGACGCCCATGTGGCCTTCATGACCTCTAATCTGCTGGCCACGGATGAATGTCTTATCCACATTCGCCACAAAACTGAGGCTGACCCGCTACTACAGCGTGTCATGCGCCACATGACGGATGGGTGGCTCAAGGGCCAATGCCCGCAGTTTTACATTATCAGAGACGATCTGGCAGTAGTCGATGGTGTCCTCCTGAAGCTGGACCGCATCGTGATCCCGCACAGCATGCGCCAGCTCGTTTTTGAACAGCTACACGAGGGCCATCTTGGTGTGGAGAAGTGCCGACGGAGGGCCCGAGAGGCTGTGTACTGGCACGGCATCAATGAGGACATCGCCAACACAGTGCTCAACTGCCCCACCTGTCAGCGGTTCCAGCCGGCCCAACCACGTGAGACCCTACAGCCCCATGAGTTGGTCACGCTCCCTTGGTCTAAGGTAGGCGTTGACCTGTTCCATGCGCTCGGCAGGGACTATGTTCTGATTGTAGACTATTTTTCGAACTACCCGGAGGTCGTACGCCTGCACAACATCACATCATCGGCGGTCATCCGTGCCTGCAAGGAGACCTTTGCTCGTCACGGCATCCCACTCACTGTGATGTCAGACAATGGCCCCTGCTTCGCGAGCCAGGAATAGTTCAACTTTGCCAGCAGGTACAACTTTGTGCATGTGACATCCAGTCCCCTGCACCCCCAATCCAATGGCAAAGCGGAAAAGGGCGTACATAGCGTCAAACGGCTCCTCTGCAAGGCTGCCGATGCCTTGCTGGCCTATCGTACGGCCCCACTCTCCATGGGCCTATCGCCAGCCCAGCTGCTCATGGGTCGCATGCTCAGGACCACGGTGCCGTCCATTCACGTCCCAGACCTCGGCCACGTTCCGGTCCTTCAGCGGATGCAACAGTCTCGTGCACAACACAAGGCGGCGCATGACGCTTGGGCGACTGATCTCCCTGCTCTGGCGCCGGGTTACAACGTCCGCATCCATCTTCCGGAGGGTGGCTGGTCTGCAACTTCGGCAGGTGTCTCCCCGCTCATTCCTGGTTCGTCTGCCAGATGGTTCCATTCGCCGCCGCAATCGGCGTGCCCTTCGTCTTGTTCCACGCTCACTGTGATCCTCCACCGGTACCACACCCTCCTGTTGTCCCCAACCTGGACTATGTGGAGATTCTGAATACTCTGCATCCTCCTCACTCTGCCGTGGTCCAGCCCGTTCCTCAGCCGGTGGCTCCTGACCCACCCTTGAGGCGGTCAACCAGAATTCGTCGCCCACCTCAGAGACTTGACTTATGAGTTTTACGATGTTGAACTTTTTGATCTGTTCTGTTATCCTGTTTCATCGTTCCAGTAGTTTGTGTATAATGTTCATTTCGTTGTTGGTGTGACACCCTATTTCTCGGCACCTTCCCGTATAAATTGATTAGCCTCATGTACAAAGTCATGTAAGCAACACGCATAGTCAGGTACATTCACTACACGATATTTATTGTCATGCAGGCACATAGTCTTTATCTAAAAGGGAGGATGTCATAATATAGCCCAGTATATCATGGTGCAGACACACACACTGATGGACATGCAGTGGGACAAATCAGCATACACAACAGCGCAGCCAACCACCAGTGAGAGCACACGCACTATAAAGACGGGACGAGAGAGTTCCCGCTCATTCTAGTAGCAGCCAGCTCGGAACACAGAGCTCACAGCCTGCAACACAGACATTCACCATGTGCTGTGTGCATCACCTGGTTAGGACTAGGCAAGGATCAACAGTTAAAGCTGGTATTGCATTTATCCACATTTCAAGTATGTTAATTATAGTTAACCTTATAATAAAATAGAGTTGCACCACTTCCAGTGTTGGTGACCTGTTTGTGATCCAGAACACCCAACACATCACGTTCCTGAGACCTGCTCTTTTGATGAAAGTGCACAGCAGTTTCCAAAGGCTATTGACCAGAATACCATTCCTTTGTCCAAGCAATCTCTCTCCTCTGTTGTGTCCTACAAAATAATGGTTGTGCATCCTCCACTCTCTCATCTGCTACTTTCAAAGTCTCATTATTTTACATTTATCCACTTTAGACATTGTAACTTTTGAGCCCAACTTCACAGACAATCCATATCTCTCTGCATTCAGCCCTAAATTGTGTTCTTTGCTGCTACTCTTGCTTGCTGTGAATTTACTTTGTGGTTACTGCTCAAGTACTTCTTATAGAATCATCATCATAGAATTGATACTTAGATATTCGTGCAGATTTTTCACCCAGACCATCTCTGGGGCTCAGCTACTTCTGCATTCAAAGCACCAGTAGTAACTGTATCCAGAATGGTTTAGGCGAAGGAGGACTCTGAAGAATGAATGCTAATCACTGGGGGCAAACTATCTCTAGCCACCATGGAGAGCAAAAGTGTGCATGTCTTCAAAAAGAACTTCATTGGAACTGTTCAACGGTGCTTTTTGTCACCATGTTGTGAGCACGCATTGACCAAGGGAAATCTTTCGCCATGTAGTTAGTGCTTTATTTTGTGGTTTACAATGTATTTTGGGAGGGTTGCTACAGCTTGCTGCCGATGCTTACCTTGCTGAGGTTAGTCTCAAAGTTACCACCTGTGAAAGAGCCATTTGCTTCCACTGCTGTATTGCAAGGGAGTAGTGAATTTGAGACCACTGCTACCTCTGATGTCAGGATGAAGGTAAGGCCCTCCTATCTCTTCTAACTTTTCTTTTCATTTGGTTATGCTTTGGTTGACCGTGCTGCTTCCATTGGCTGTGAACTAGTTTGGTTAGGGGAGGGTGACAGAAGACAGACTAAGGGAGACGAACAAACTTTCAGTGGGAATTGAGCCTCCACCCTGCCACTACCTTGAGTGTTACAGTGATAAGTTCCCCTTACTCCTGATGTTAGAAGGGAGGTGGGCTGCAGAAACACCTCCCACTGATGTTATCAGAGGCAACTTTGTCTCTCCCACACCATGATGTCAATGGGAGGTAAGTCCCCTCCTACCTCTACTGGCATCTTTTATTTTCTGCCTGTGCTTCAGCAGTTTGCTTGCTGCTTCTATTGGCCATTCCTTAGGCTCGAGATAGTTATGACTGGCAGCTCCCTTCACTTAATAACCGGTCTCCTTTGTGTACCCAGTTTACAGGCTCTGCTGCCAAAATGGCTACCCAGGATGAGGAGAAGAAGGAGCAGCAGTCCCCTGCTGCGTGGCGCACAGCACTTCGCAAAACTGGCAGCTATGGAGCCCTCAATAACTTGCAACCACCACAGGAGGAGCAGAAGGGAAAAGATGTGGGCATCATCCGGTCAGCCTCTAGTCCCAAACTGATTCTGGCAGAATCTAAGGAGAAGGTAAGTGCAAAGAACATTTGGGACCATTCGTTTAGAGGGAGGATTCAGTCTATCTTGTTCTTGGTCAGTCCACACCTGGTATTGTACTGACCTGACCATAAAGTTAAAGGTAAAAGAACCAGTTGGAATTTATTCATGCAGCGAGTTGTTACGATGTGGAATGCATGGCCCGAGAAGGTGTTGGAAGCAAATTCAATAAAAGCTTTCAAAAAGGAATAGAATTCTATTTGTAAAGGTAACATTTGATGAGCTATGAGGAAAGGGCAGGAGTGTGGGACTAAATAGAAGGTTCCTTCAAAGAGCTGACACAGCAATGATGGGCTGAATGGCTGCTCTCTACACATTAAAGCGCTTTCATCATTGCTGCTTTGCCATTCCACGGATGCTGCTTATTCTCTGGTTCCTGCTGCCACTAGGGTAGGTCACTGGATAATGATCAGACGCAGAAACCAGAGATACCTCCTTTTCCCTCATCTCATGCCAGAGCACTGAAGCCAGTTGTAGCATTGCTATTGTCACTGGATTAACCATCAACTTAGTCAGCACACTGGGCTCCAACGCTTCCTGTGAGAGAGAAAAGAGGCCAATCCCTTCTGTAGGGAAGCGGGGAGGGAGAAATCATGTGCTCAGATTTCGGGTTTCCCCAACCGAGAGTGAGAAATTAGCCTAGCAGTGCGAGCACATTTGTCAGCCATTCCCTGAGAGTGTAGAGAGCAGCCACTCCCTCACAGCGAGTAACAGAAATCCTGTGTGTGTGGGAAAGAAGTAGGGAAGGCAGGTAGAAACAGGACATTTGCAGGGAACCCACACACAGGAAATAATAGTACAAGCAAATGTCAGTACTCAGAGGGAGGAAACAGCCTCACACTTCTGCACGCAGAGAGAGAGACAGAGCACTCGAAGGTTCCCACAGTCTAAGTACATCCCTGTGGGGATTGGCCCACATCTCAATTGTCCCCTAAGTAACCAGTTCACAATTCCAATCTCACTCAGACCAGGGAATGGCTAGCATAGGACGTGGAAATCAGTCACATTTGTGAAAAAGAGGTTGATGCTAAGACACATTATATTCAGATTTTCTTATCTTCTGAGGGTAGTCCATGGAACTTTATAGAAATTAATTAATTCTGCATTGCCCTCTGCCTTACGTAAACCAGGTGTGTTTGATGGGACAGTATGGAGTGGTTAAAAGTGCATCAAAGCCATGCTCTACTTGTTCTGGAAATATTTAATGGGGTAGGGGAGATAAATATTGCTTGAATTGCATCTAACTTAAGCTGTACCTTGGGCATTGTTAATGGATGTTTGCATCTAGCTGGTGCTGTATCTCAGCTTGGAGTTCTTCATCGAACAGTAGCAAAGGAGTCCTTCAAAGGATAGTGTAAATGGAATTTTATCTTTTATCCAGTCCACAGACCATGGGCGGGATTCTCCCCCTCCCCGGCGGGGCATTCTGGCGTAATGGAGTGGCGGGAACCACTCCGGCGTCGGGCCGCCCCAAAGGTGCGGAAGTCTCCGCACCTTTAGGGGCCAAGCCCTCACCTTGAGGGGCTAGACCTGCGCCGGAGTGGCGGGAAAGCCGGCTGGCAGGAAAGGCCTTTGGCGCCACGCCAACCGGGGCCGAAAGGTCTTCGCCGGGCAACGCTTGCGCGTGAGCGTCAGCGGCTGCTGACGTCATCCCCGCGCATGCGCAGGGGAGGGCGTCGCTTCCGCCTCTGCCATAGTGAAGACCATGGCGAAGGCAGAAGAAAAAGAGTGCCCCATGGCACAGGCCTGCCCGCGGATCGGTGGGCCCAGATCGCGGGCCAGGCCACCGTGGGGGCACGCCCCGGGGCCAGATCGCCCCGCGCCCCACCCCAGGCCCCCGGAGCCTGCCCGCGCCGCCTTGTCCCGCCGTTCAAAAAGTGGTTTAATCCACGCTGGCGGGACAGGCATTCCAGCAGCAGGACTTCGGCCCACCGCAGGCCGGAGAATCGGCGGGGGTGGGCCCGCCGACCGGCGCGGTGCGATTCCTGCCCCCGCCGACCGGCGTGGCGCGATTCCCACCCCCGCCAAATCTCTGGTGGCGGAGACTTCGGAGCACGGCGGGGGCGGGATTCATGCCAGCCCCCAGCGATTCTCCGACCCGTCGGTGGGGTCGGAGAATCCCACCCCTTACCTCACTGGAGATTGTTTGATGGGAAAGTGTTGAAGGAATTTTACCCTCCATTTAATACCAAGGGTGCTGCAAGTGCTTTGTGGGATAGTGTAGTCGTTGCTGTCCTCCGCAGCCAGCCTACACTGTACCTAACTTTGAAGTTCTTGTCAGTATGACATAATGGGAGCTTTACTCTTTCACTTGACCCATGTTGCACCTGACTAGCGTATGGGTAATGGAAAAAACTAAAGGGGCTTTTGCTTAGCATCTAAGCTTTGTTGCATGTACTTGGGAGTGCCTCATGGCCAGTGTTGAAGGAAGTTTGCTGTGTATCCCGTTTGTTCATTGAACAGTTTAGAAGGACCTGTCTGTAATCTGTGGTGTATCTTACCTAGGAGTCTTTTGTGGCCATTGTGAAAGAAGCTTTATTCTGCAACCGAACTGTACTGTACCTCATCTCGGGTTGCCTGGGTGGGAGTGTGTGGAGAAGGTACTGCTGCTGTGCATGTACACTGTGCCATAACTGAGAGTGGTGTGCTTGTGACATTACTTAATATCTAAATTTTGTCGCACCTATTCAGATAGTGCTTGATAAGGCAAAGAGGGAACTTTATTCTGTTGGTAATCTGTGCTGGATTTTATCTGAAAGTGATTCATGGGGCTGTTTAAACTTAATTTCATTTTATTTGCAGGCAGTTCTGCCTTATTTGGGACTACTAGACGGAGGGTGTGGAATGAGCTTTACAACAAATTAGCCCAGAAAGTAAAATGCGGCTGATCTGAATTAAAAGCAGAAAATGCTGGAAATATTCAGAGCGAATGTTTCAAGTCATTACAAAATGATGTCACGTTGTACTTTGATCTGAAACATTAGCTCAGTTTCTCTCCACCGATGCTACCTGACTTGCTGAGTATTTCCATCATTTTGTTTTCTCCGGATTTCACCTGTTAGAGCTCACCTAACTGATATTAAAGTGGAATACAATCCTGTATTTAACCTTTGCTGCAGGTGTGGGTTTAAAAAATAGTGTGAAGAAGCTTTTACTCTGCATGTGACATGTTGTTTATGATCTGGGAGTGCTTGATGTGGCTTTGTAGAGGGAGCTTTTCTCTCTGTGACCTATGCAGGACTTGATCTGGGCTAATTTGTTGTGACAGTGTAGATCATTGCAGAGGGCATTTTACCCATCTGATCCATGCTATACTGCTTGATAAGACACTGTACAAGGAACTTTACTTTGTACCGATGCTGTACATGGTCTGAGAGTGCTTTGTGTGAACTGTAAAGGAAGCTTTCCACTGCAGGGAACCTGTGCAGTATTTGATCCAGGAATGTTTGATGGAATAGTCTTGAAGGATCATCACTCTGTTTACAATCACTTGCGTACTTCACCTGGGAGTGCTTAATGGAGCTTCACTCTGTATCCAAATTGAACATAGCACAATAATTGGTGGGCGAGTGTGAAGTGCCGCACGCTGTTGGTAATGGTATACATAAAGCAATGTAGAGGAAACTTCCTGTTGAGTTACTCTGTTGTACTTGACTCTGGAGTGCTCGTGGCAGTGTAGGTGTAGTATTCTGCATCAAAGTTCAAAAAAAGGTTAGTAAGTCACTGTTAAGAGAAATGTTGATATTTCATGTGTACCCAAACATTTTTTTCTATTAATTCATGGGATGTGGGTGTCGCTGGCTGCACCAGCATTCATTGCCCATCCCTATTGTCCTTGAACCGGAATGACTTGCTAGGCCATTTCAGAGGGCATTTAAGAGTTGGCTACATGTAGGCCTGACCAGGTAAGGGTGGCAGATTTCCTACCCTAAACGACATTAATGAACAACCGACAATCATTAGACTTATGGGGCGTCATTCTCCGACCCCCCGCCGGGTCGGAGAATGGCCGTTGGCCGCCGTGAATCCCGCCCCCGCCGAAGTCTCCGGTACCGGAGATGGGGCGGGAATCGGGCCGCGCCGGTTGGCGGGACCCCCCGCTGGATTCTCCGGCCCGAATGGGCCGAAGTCCCGCCCAGAAATTGCCTGTCCCGTCGGCGTAAATCAAACCTGGTATTTACCAGCGGGACCAGGCGGCGTGGGCGGGCTCCGGGGTCCTGGGGGGGGCGCGGGGCGATCTGACCCCGGGGGGTGCCCCCATGGTGGCCTGGCCCGCGATCGGGGCCCACCGATCCGCGGGCGGGTCTGTGCCGTGGGGGCACTCTTTCCCTTCCGCCTCCGCTACGGCCTCCACCATGGCGGAGGTGGAAGAGACTCTCCCCACTGCGCATGCGCGGGAAACTGACAGCGGCCGCTGACGCTCCCGCGCATGCGCCGCATTTCCGCGCCAGCTGGCGGGGCAACAAACGCCATTTCCGCCAGCTGGCGAGGCGGAAATCCCTCCGACGTTGGCCTAGCCCCTCAATGTTGGGGCTAGGCCGCCAAAGATGCGGAGCATTCCGCACCCTTGGGCCGGCGCGATGCCCGTCTGATTGGCGCCGTCTTTGGCGCCAGTCGGCGGTCATCCCGCCGTTGGGGGAGAATTTCGCCCATAATTTCAGATTTTTTTTTACTGAATTCAAATTTCACCTTCTACCAGTGCACTGGGTCTCTGGATTACTCATCCAGTGTCAATACTACTACACCACCTGCTTCTCTCAGCAGCCAAACACTCTTGAGCCCTGGCAATGCTTAAGAGACAGTGTAGAATGAATTCCTCTGAGCAGTTTGATGCTAAAGATTATCAGAGAGCTCAATGCAGGCTTGTCTGATCCTTTCGTGTGTGGGACCATACTTCAAACTTTTTGTCACTCAAGGGGCCATTGAACAAATATCGAAAAGATAGAGCTCATACTGAGGTATGAAAAGAAACAACAGGCTGAGGAAAAAAACAATGTGTGATATATAAGAAAGAGTATTAGAGTATAATAGGGAGTGTCTGTGTGTGTTGCCGGCTCACTCCAAGTCTCAGCATGCTCACTCAATAGGCTTCACACACTGTGAGAGAGGATGAAAATGCATGATGGTATGTCTGGGTGAGGGTGAATGAGAACCCTGATACTGGGAGTGAGCCAGACTAATGGGCATAACCTACCATGTCACACATACTCGCTTCACGTACACTCCCTCTCCCCACACACACTTCCTCTATTCTCTCAGCGTCACACTCGCCCAACTCTCACACTCGCCCAACTCTCACACTCTCCCAACTCTCACACTCGCCCAATTTTCACACCCTCCCAACTCAAACACACACCCAACTCTCACACTAGCCCAACTCTCTCACTCGCCCAACATTCACACCCAATTCAAACACACACCCAACTCTCACACTCGCCCTACTCTCACACTCGCCCAACTCTCACACTAGCCCAACTCTCACACTCGCCCAAATCTCACACTCGCCCAACTCTCACACTCGCCCAACTCTCACACTCGCCCAACTCTCACACTCGCCCAACTCTCACACGCGCCCAACTCTCACACTCGCCCAACTCTTACACTCGCCCTACTCTCACACTAGCCCAACTCTCTCACTCGCCCAACTTTCACACCCAATTCAAACACACACCCAACTCTTACACTCGCCCTACTCTCACACTCGCCCAACTCTCACACTAGCCCAACTCTCACACTCGCCCAACTCTCACACTCGCCCAACTCTCACACTCTCCCAACTCTCACACTCGCCCAACTCTCACACTCGCCCAACTCTCACACGCGCCCAACTCTCACACTAGCCCAACTCTCACACTCGCCCAACTCTCACACTCGCCCAACTCTCACACTCGCCCAACTCTCACATTCGCCCAACTCTCACACTCGCCCAACTCTCACACTCGCCCAACTCTCACACTCGCCCAACTCTCACACTCGCCCAACTCTCACACTCGCCCAACTCTCACACTCGCCCAACTCTCACACTCGCCCAACTCTCACATTCGCCCAACTCTCACACTCGCCCAACTCTCACACTCGCCCAACTCTCACACTCGCCCAACTCTAACACTCGCCCAACTCTCACACTCGCCCAACTCTCTCACGCACAACTCTCTCTCGCACAACTCTCTCTCGCCCAACTCTCACTTGCCCAGCATTCCCCCTCGCCCACCAGCGCTCCCCCTCGCCCACCAGCGCTCCCCCTCGCCCACCAGCGCTCCCCCTCACCCAGCGCTCCCCTCGCCCAGCGCTCCTTCTTGCCCGTGCTCTCTTCCCCCTCGCATTCACTTTTCCCCCCTCGCGATCTCTTTCCCCCACGCGATCTCTTTCCCCCTCGCGATCTCTTTCCCCGTCGCGATCTCTTTCCCCGTCGCGATCTCTTTCCGCCTCGCGAGCTCTTTCCCCCTCGCGATCTCTTTCCCCCTCGCGATCTCTTTCCCCCTCGCGATCTCTTTCCCCCTCGCGATCTCTTTCCCCCTCATGAGCTCTTACCCCCTCGCGATTTCATTCCCCCTCGCGAGCTCTTTCCCCCTCGCGATCTCCTTCCCCCTCGCGATCTCTATCCCCCTCGCGATCTCCTTCCCCCTCGCGATCTCCTTCCCCCTCGCGATCTTCCCCCTCGCGATCTCTTTCCTCCTCGCGATCTCTTTCCTCCTCGCGCTCTCTTCCCTCCAGCGCTCTCTTCCCCCCCCTCACGCTCTCTTCCCCCACCCTCGCGCTCTCTTCCCCGCCTTCGCGCTCTCTTCCCCGCCTTCGCGCTCTCTTCCCCCCCCTCGCGCTCTCTTCCCCCCCTCGCACTCTCTTTCCCCCCCTCGCACTCTCTTTCCCCCCTCGCACTCTCTTTCCCCCCCTCGCACTCTCTTTCCCCCCTCGCACTCTCTTTCCCCCCCTCGCACTCTCTTTCCCCCCTCGCACTCTCTTTCCCCCCCCTCTCGCTCTCTTTCCTCCCCCTCGCGCTCTCTTCCCCCCCCTCGCGCTCTCTTCCCCCCCTCGCGCTCTCTTCCCCCCCTCGCGCTCTCTTCTCCCCCTCGCACTCTCTTCTCCCTCTCGCACTCTCTTCCCCCTCGCACTCTCTTCCCCCCTCGCACTCTCTTCCCCCCTCGCACTCTCTTCCCCCCTCGCACTCTCTTCCCCCTCGCGCTCTCTTCCCCCCTCGCGCTCTCTTCCCCCCTCGCGCTCTCTTCCCCCCTCGCGCTCTCTTCCCCCCTCGCGCTCTCTTCCCCCCTCGCGCTCTCTTCCCCCTCGCGCTCTCTTCCCCCCTCGCGCTCTCTTCCCCCCTCGCGCTCTCTTCCCCCCTCGCGCTCTCTTCCCCCTCGCGCTCTCTTCCCCCCTCGCCCTCTCTTCCCCCCTCGCGCTCTCTTCCCCCCTCGCGCTCTCTTCCCCCCCTCGCGCTCTGTTTCCCCCCCCTCGCGCTCTGTTTCCCCCCCTCGCGCTCTGTTTCCCCCCCTCGCGCTCTGTTTCCCCCCCTCGCGCTCTGTTTCCCCCCCTCGCGCTCTCTTTCCCCCCCTCGCGCTCTCTTTCCCCCCCTCGCGCTCTCTTTCCCCCCCTCGCGCTCTCTTTCCCCCCCTCGCGCTCTCTTCCCCCCCTCGCGCTCTCTTCCCCCCCTCGCGCTCTCTTCCCCCCCTCGCGCTCTCTTCCCCCCCTCGCGCTCTCTTCCCCCCTCGCGCTCTCTTCCCCCCCTCGCGCTCTGTTTCCCCCCCTCGCGCTCTGTTTCCCCCCCTCGCGCTCTCTTTCCCCCCCTCGCGCTCTCTTCCCCCCCTCGCGCTCTCTTCCCCCCCTCGCGCTCTCTTCCCCCCCTCGCGCTCTCTTCCCCCCCTCGCGCTCTCTTCCCCCCCTCGCGCTCTCTTCCCCCCCTCGCGCTCTCTTCCCCCCCTCGCGCTCTCTTCCCCCCCTCGCGCTCTCTTCCCCCCCTCGCGCTCTCTTCCCCCCCTCGCGCTCTCTTCCCCCCCCTCGCGCTCTCTTCCCCCCCTCGCGCTCTCTTCCCCCCCTCGCGCTCTCTTCCCCCCCTCGCGCTCTCGTCCCCCCCCTCGCGCTCTCGTCCCCCCCTCACGCTCTCGTCCCCCCCCTCGCGCTCTCGTCCCCCCCTCGCGCTCTCTTCCCTCCCTCGCGCTCTGTTTCCTTCCCCGCGCTCTCTTCCCCCCCCACGCTCTCTTTCCCCGCCGCCACGCTCTCTTCCCCCCCCCCTCGTGCTCTCTTTCCCCCCCCCTCGCGCTCTCTTTCCCCCCCCCTCGCGCTCTCTTCCCCCCCCTCACGCTTTCTACCCACCTCTCTGTCCCTAGGCCTCACCCTGGATGTCTTGGCTTCAATTCCCAGCACCTCCGCTCCACTCTAACTCCACTGCTCGGGCTCCAGTCCCTGCACCCCACTCTTCATCTCACTGGCCCTTGGCTCCCTAGGACTAGAAGCCAGGTAAGCGCTGTTTCTCCAGGGACAGATTGTTCTGCCCCACATTTGCTGCTGATAAGCTCACCAGTAGCTAATGGTGGAGGGAAACACTGTTGGCAGAGCAGAATCTTCTATTCAAACTTATATGTTTGGCCAGCATTTTGAAAATTGGCTCCAGGGCTCGCATAGAGGGCATCACAGGCTGCATCTGGCCTGCGGATCGTATATTGGACAAGCCTGCCAAGAGCGACCTTTAAATTAGATTGAAGCCATTCCTTACCTTGCCCATTTTTATCAGAGACTGTTACTCTATATTTAGCTTGTTTTGTACTAGGAAGTGCGTTGACAGTCTGTTTACAAAGAGCTCTGATTAAGATACACTTGATGAAGCAACATAGAAGCAGTTTCATACTGCCTGAAATGCCTGTTAACCGTGACCTGGTAGCACTTCATTGGTAGAGAATTGGGGCTTTACTCCGCATCAAACATGTCATGTATGTGACAGAGGGATGGTGGAGAAACGTTGAAGCACATTTACCATGGAGTGTGTTTGACCTCTGAGACCATGTACAGGAGAGAAGCTTCCTCCATCTAACATGTATTGTATGTGACGCTCTCTGCCTTAATTGGGATTATGTTTTGTTGCTCAGCTCTGACATCACTCCTGTTCAGTGTGGACAATGTTGTTTTGAGTTCATCCTTTGATTTGTGTTTTTCAGGAGAAGGAACCCCGACTAGCCCGTGTACCACCCACCCCCACAAGGAAGCTCTTCACCATTGGAGATACCAACGAAGATAAATCTAGGTGGGCAGATAAGCTAAGGAAGCCAGTTCATTAAGCTGGCTTACATTGTTTATTCTATGAAAGTCTGGTTTACCAACTTCTCAGTATAAATACCCACACAATGATCTTTCAATCATATTGGCACCACTAAAAACGTTGGTTCAGAAAGTCTGAATTCAGAGTTAATATCGGACAAGTATGGTTTTATCCTGAAGCCCATATATTATCAGAATCGGCTGTGACAACACGAGCAATCGAGGAGAATAAAGAGCTGTCGGGAGCTAATGGTTCTGAACACTGGGCAGCTGTAGCCACATACACCAGAAACTCCCTCCCTCCCAGTCAGAAACATTAAGTTTTAAAACACTTGATTGAATTGTCCTGTTTTAACTGAGGAGGCAATGTGAAATTGGGGCTGTGATACTCGGTTACACATCAGGCGGAAGCCTCAAGTCCAACTATCCAATGATGTCAGGGCAAGGGTAGGAGTGCCACAATTGATTTTGGATTATTTGGGATAAGAAAGATGAAAATCAACCCTAATTCCCTTGATCATTACAGATGGAAAGTACATAGTTGTGGACTTTGAGTGAAAACTGGCTTTTGAAAATTCAGGAATGAGAAATATGAGCAAGAGTGGGCCAAATAGTCCTTCAAGCTTGCTCTGCCATTCAATAAGATAATGGCTGACGTTTGACCTGAATTCTACTTTCCCACCTGATCCTCCACCTCCGCTGATTTCCCTAGAGTCCAAAAATCAATTGGTCTCAGCCTTGAATATACTCAATGACTAAACATCCATAGCTCTCTGGGGTAGAGAATTCCAGATTCACAACCCTTTACCCTAAGACTATCATAGAATCCTTACAGTGCAGAAGGAGGCCTTTCGGCCCATTGAGTCTGCACCAACCCTCTGAAAGAGCACTCTATTAAGGTCCACTCCCCCACCCTATCCCTATAACTCCACCTAACCTGCACATCCCTGGACACTAGGGTAATTTAGCATGGCCAATCCACCTAACCTGCACATCTTTGGACTGTCGGAGGAAACCGGAGCATCTGGAGGAAAACCATAAATACACAGGGAGTACGTGTAAACTCCACACAGACACCCAAGGCCAGAGTCGAACCTGGGTCCCTGGCGCTATGAGGCAGCAATGCTAACCACTGTGCCACTATTCCCCCTAATGCTAGACTCTCCAGTAAGGGAAAACATCCGCTCAGCATCTATCATCTTAAGCCCCTCAGAACCTTGTATTTTTCAATGTGATCACCTCTCACTCTTCTAAACTCGAGATAGTATCGGCCCAGCTTACTCAGCCTGCCATTAGAGGGCAACCATCTCATCTCAGGAAGGCTACCAGCCAGTAAACCTTCACTGCGGCGCTTTCGAGCCAAGTATATAATTTCTTGGATAAGGAGACCAAAACGATTTATACTACTCCAAATGTGGTCTCCTCAAAGCCTGGCATAATTGTAGCAAGACTTCCTCCCTGAAAACCCATGGATTGTTGCAATGCCACGATAGTTGAATAATCTAGAAATGCTCACTATTTAAACTTGCCTCAGGTTACTGGCTACTTGGATGAGTTATCAGACAGAATGAGATGAGAAGTGAATAGTCCCCATCCAGGGGACCTGTACCTTCAGTGGTGGAGATCAGAAATGGAAAGAATGGTAGAGGACTGTGTGGGGGTAGAAAATATGGTCCATCTGATTGATCTCAAAATTTGAAAATACCCCTTTTTCTCAAAAAGACACCCACCACAATTCATCTCCTTTGTAAATTTTCCCCCATCCTCTACCTTACTATCTCAATGAGCAGTGAATTCTCTATATTAACCATCTTCTATGTAAAAGTATGTAATCTAAGCTTCTCACTTTCCCTCTTCTGACTTTGAGTCTGTAGCCAGTTCAAGGTTCAAACATTTCCCTGGGGTTTAGTGCGTCTGCTTTCTTTAAAATACTTTGTTTCCCCAAAACAATTTCTTGTGGTGCAGACTTTCTCATTTCTGTAGCTTTAAAATGGAAATGTGTAAAGAGTCCAGCTAAATTGGACATTGTCTTTTGCTATTGGTGATCCTTGTTTTTCAATGCAGAGACTCCACAGCCCAGTTAGCTCGTAGTGCCTCTTACACACGTCAGCGAGAGGATGACACTGGCAATCCATTGGCAAGCCTGGCCCGGGGCTCATCCTACACACGCAGACAGACTGAGCTGGAGAGCAGCAAAAAGGATAAAGACTTGAATAACACAATGCCAAGTAGCATCTCCACAGCAACAGTGTCAGGTTATCCCAAGAGGTTTGTGATCAGTGTACGACAGATGGGCTTACATTTCTTGTGGGAATTCTTGAAAGGGGATTGAACTCTGGGGCTGATGTCGGGTCTGTTGGTATGTTTCATCTTTCCCTCTGTTTGATTCATGTGACATTTTAATCTGCTGTCCCTTGTGTCTCTGGGGACAGAAAACTGTTCTCACTCGTTGAGGCTGGCTTGGTTTTCATGATAAATTATCAGCAAGTAATTGCAGATTATTGAGGTCCTGGTTATTATTCCTCCCTTAACCAATACAACCAAATGAAAGAGTAACTGGTTATCCAGCACCATAATATATTTGGGACTTTGCAAATTAGATACTGTGTCTGCCTCCAGTGATTACACTTTAGATTCCTTGGGCTGGATGCTCCGTTACGCCGGCTGGTCAATGGGGTTTCCCATTGTGGGGCAGCCCCACGCCATCGGGAAACCCCCTGGCTGCCAGCAAAACAGAGCATCCTGCCGGTGGAGAATCCAGCCCCTTGCATGTGAGCACTTTGAGATGTCCTCAACAAAGTATAATGCAAGATTTTTCTTTTGCGTCTGGCAACCACAACACTAAAATGTAGAGGAATGTATGTGTGATAATAGTCCAGGGTACTGAAAATGAGATTGCACCATATTGCTCAAACTATGGACTAACATTGGGCTTCTTGATAAAGTACTGTGTGAATGCCTTCACTGAGGAAAGCACTAAATGTGAATGACTGCTGTAGCAAACATGGAACTTTCACTGTGATAGAATCAGGTAATCCTGCCACAGAGTGGCTGTTTAGCACACTGGGCTAAATCGCTGGCTTTGAAAGCAGACCAAGGCAGGCCAGCAGCACGGTTCAATTCCCGTAACAGCCTCCCCGAACAGGCGCCGGAATGTGACGACTAGGGGCTTTTCACAGTAACTTCATTTGAAGCCTATTTGTGACAATAAGCGATTTTCATTTCATTTCATTTCATTTCAAGCAGTGTAGCAGATGGCGAGGTATTGGGGACAGACTGAAGAAAACACCTACTCTGCACATCTTTGGGTTGTGGGGGTGAAACCCACGCAGACACGGGGAGAATGTGCAAATTCCACACGAACAGTGACCCAGGGCCAGGAGCGAACCCGGGTCCTCAGTGCCATAGGCAGCAGTGCTAACCAATGGGCCACCAGTGGGATTCCTACCTGGGAGTGCACTGATAATCCTGCAGATTTTACGCCTTTGTGAATCCAGGATGAATTACACAGAATTACACAATGGCAATAGAGACAGTGCTATACTCTGCACCATAGAACATAGAACATTACAGCGCAGTACAGGCCCTTCGGCCCTCGATGTTGCGCCGACCTGAGAAACCACTCTAAAGCCCATCTACACTATTCCCTTATTGTCCATATGTCTATCCAATGACCATTTGAATGTCCTTAGTGTTGGCGAGTCCATAAGACCATAAGACATAGGAGTGGAAGTAAGGCCATTCGACCCATCGAGTCCACTCCACCATTCAATCATGGCTGATTTCAACTCCATTTAACCGCTCTCTCTCCATAGCCCTTAATTCCTCGAGAAATCATGAATTTATCAACTTCTGTCTTAAAGACACTCAACGTCCCGGCCTCCACCGCCCTCTGTGGCAATGAATTCCACAGACCCACCACTCTCTGGCTGAAGAAATTTCTCCTCATCTCTGTTCTAAAGTGACTCCCTTTTATTCTAAGGTTGTGCCCCCGAGTCCTAGTCTCCCCTGTTAATGGAAACAACTTCCCTACATCCACCCTATCTAAGCCATTCATTATCTTGTAAGTTTTTATTAGATCTCCCCTCAACCTCCTAAACTCCAATGAATATAATCCCAAGATCCTCAGACGTTCATTGTATGTTAGGCCTACCATTCCTGGGATCATCCGTGTGAATCTCCGCTGGACCCGCTCCTGTGCCAGTATGTCCTTCCTGAGGTGTGGGGCCCAAAATTGCTCACAGTATTCTAAATGGGGCCTAACTAATGCTTGATAAAGCTTCAGAAGTACATCCCTGCTTTTATATTCCAAGCCTCTTGAGATGAATGACAACATTGCATTTGTCTTTCTTAATAACGGACTCAACCTGCAAGTTTACCTTTAGAGAATCCTGGACTAGGACTCCCAAATCCCTTTGCACTTCAGCATTATGAATTTTGTCACCGTTTAGAAAATAGTCCACGCCTCTATTCTTTTTTCCAAAGTGCAAGACCTCGCACTTGCCCACGTTGAATTTCATCAGCCATTTCTTGGACCACTCTCCTAAACTGTCTAAATCTTTCTGCAGCCTCCCCACCTCCTCCATACTACCTGCCCCTCCACCTATCTTTGTATCGTCGGCAAACTTAGCCAGAATGCCCTCATCCCGTCATCTAGATCGTTAATATATAAAGAGAACAGCTGTGGCCCCAACACTGAACCCTGCGGGACACCACTCGTCACCGGTTGCCATTCCGAAAAAGAACCTTTTATCCCAACTCTCTGCCTTCTGCCTGACAGCCAGTCGTCAATCCATGTTAGTACCTTACCTTGAATACCATGGGCCCTTATTTTACTCAGCAGTCTCCCGTGAGGCACCTTATCAAAGGCCTTTTGGAAGTCAAGATAGATAACATCCATTGGCTCTCCTTGGTCTAACCTATTTGTTATCTCTTCAAAGAACTCTAACAGGTTTGTCAGGCAAGACCTCCCCTTACTAAATCCATGCTGACTTGTCCTAATCCGACCCTGCACTTCCAAGAATTTAGAAATCTCATCCTTAACAATGGATTCTGGAATCTTGCCAACAACCGAGGTTAGGCTAATTGGCCTATAATTTTCCATCTTTTTCCTTGTTCCCTTCTTGAACAGGGGGTTTACAACAGCGATTTTCCAATCCTCTGGTACTTTCCCTGACTCCAATGACTTTTGAAACATCATCACCAACGCCTCCACTACTTCTTCAGCTATCTCCTTTCGAACTCTAGGATGTAGCCCATCTGGGCCCGGAGATTTATCAATTTGTAGACCTCTTAGTTTCTCTAGCACTTTCTCCTTTGTGATGGCTACCATATTCAACTCTGTCCCCTGACTCTCCGGAATTGTTGGGATATTACTCATGTCTTCTACTGTGAAGACTGAGGCAAAGTACTTATTCAGTTCCTCGGCTATTTCCTTGTCTCCCATCACAAAATTACCAGCGTCATTTTGGAGCGGTCCAATGTCAACTTTTGCCTCCCGTTTGTTTTTAATGTATTGAAAGAAACTTTTACTATCATTCCTAATGTTACTGGCTAGCCTACCTTCAAAATTGATCATCTCTTTCCTTATCTCTCTCTTTGTTATCCTCTGTTTGTTTTTGTAGCCTTCCCAATCTTCTGACTTCCCACTACTCTTTGCCACATTATAGGCTTTCTCTTTTGCTTTGATGCATTCCCTAACTTCCTTTGTCAGCCATGGCTGCCTAATCCCCCCTCTGATAACCTTTCTTTTCTTTGGGATGAACCTCTGTACTGTGTCCTCAATTACTCCCAGAAACTCCTGCCATTGCTGTTCTACTGTCTTTCCCACTAGGCTCTGCTCCCAGTCGATTTTCGTCAGTTCCTCCCTCATGCCCCTGTAGTTACCTTTATTTAACTGTAACACCTTTACATCTGATTCTACCTTCTTTCTTTCAAATTGGAGATTGAATTCGACCATATTATGATCACTGCCTCCTAAGTGCTCCCTTACTTTAAGATCTTTAATCAAGTCTGGCTCATTACATAACACTAAGTCCAGAATGGCCTGTCCCCTCGTGGGCTCCATCACAAGCTGTTCCAAAAAGCCCTCCTGTAAACATTCAATGAATTCCCTTTCCTTGGGTCCACTGGCAGTATTATTTACCCAGTCCACCTGCATATTAAAGTCCCCCATGATCACTGTGACCTTGCCTTTCTGACATGCACTTTCTATTTCGTGGTGCATCTTGTGCCCCTGGTCCTGACCACTGTTAGGAGGCCTGTACATAACTCCCGTTATGTTTTTTTTGCCTTTGTGGTTCCTCAACTCTACCCACACAGACTCCACATCATCCGACCCCATGTCGTTTAGTGCTATTGATTTAATTTCATTCCTAATTAACAAGGCAACCCCGCCCCCTCTGCCCACCTCTCTGTCTTTTCGATATGTTGTGAATCCCTGGATGTTTAAATGCCAGTCCTGAACCCCCTGCAACCATGTCTCTGCGATGCCTACCACATCATACCTGCCACTACTGTTGCAGGCAGGGCATTCCACGCCCTTACTACTCTCTGAGTAAAGAACCTACCTCTGACATCTGTCTTATATCTACCTCCTGTGTGTCTCCTGTATCCAAGCCTGTGTTGTACCTGCCATTTTTACGTGGATCACTGTAGAAGGAGCTATCTGCTTGGACAGCTTCTAACCATTTTATTATCGATCCTCGGTTATCTATTGTATAGCACAGCCCCAGCTCCCTGGTGTTCTGAATCCTGCAACCTGCTATCAACTCTCAACTATCATATGTGTAACACAGTCCCATCTCTGCCTTTCTTGTAGACAAAATAGTGGCTGATTGCATCACATGTAGGGCAGTCGTGGTCCAGCGAAAAACTAATAGGAAAACCAGTCAGCATCTTGCCACAGGGGAAGAAACTGGATATTCAGAATTTGCTGGAAACAGATATGTTCCATCTTTGCAGCCGGAAACTAGTGTGGAGGCAGAATCTGAACAAGGGAATGGAAAAAAAATGATGGTCGTTAGTTTGGGGTCATGTAATTCCATGTTCCACCTGTACAGTGTCACGGCCACACTGTATGAGCTGCAGTACAGAGTGGAGTTTCCTGGAATGCATCATGAGACAGTGCAAGCACTGTGAATAACTGACCAAAATTGGGTAGGCACTCTGTTCAGTTGAAATGTATTTGGGGCAGTGGGGGCAGAGATAGCAGATCACCATCAATTCCATCAGGCCATAGCATTATTTTAACAGGCAGACAGTCCTGTAATAGCTTGGGTTTAAGTGGGGTCAGCTGCTGGATCGCCATTCTTTGCCGAGAGGTCTTGGCCCATCTAAATGGGCGCCCTAAGAAGCAGCTTCTCAGGGACAAATGCTGGAATAAAAATTGCTAAAATGGCCACTTCACTCGGTGCTCCATTCTGCTTGAGAATTTGTGACGGTGGAACAAGAGGATGAAAGAAGTGGTGGCCAGGAGGCATGTTTACACCAGAGGTCAACTGCTCACACCTCCAGTTGCACATATGGACAGTGGCATTCCTACCTGGTAGTGTCTGAAGAAAGATGCTTTGTTCGGCCAGCGAGGTAATGGTAGAGTTGTGCCACCTGCTGGAACCCTCCCATTACAGCCATCGGCAGTTGGTCACCACTTTGAGCTTTTATATCTCTGGTTTCTTCCTAACTACTGCAGGGACCATTTGCAACATGAGTCGGGGGAGGGGCAGGTCCGACAACCAGGCCACCTTGTACAAACCATTGTTTGCAGCAAACTACCCAGTCTTCAGAACAGTGACCACGACACCACACAACCCTGCCATGGCAATCTCTGCAAGACGTGCCAGATCATCGACATGGATACCACCATTACACATGAGAACACCACCCGCCAGGTACGCGGTACATACTCGTGCGACTCGGCCAACGTTGTCGACCTCATACGCTGCAGGAAAGGATGTCCCGAAGCGTGGTACATTGGCGAGACCATGCAGACGCTGCGACAACGAATGAACGGACACCGCGCGACAATCACCAGGCAGGAATGTTCCCTTCCAGTCAGGGAACACTTCAGCAGTCAAGGGCATTCAGCCTCTGATCTCCGGGTAAGCGTTCTCCAAGGCGGCCTTCAGGACGCGCGACAACGCAGAATCGCCGAGCAGAAACTTATAGCCAAGTTCCGCACACATGAATGCGGCCTCAACTGGGACCTGGGATTCATGTCGCATTACATTCACCCCCCACCATCTGGCCTGCGAAATCCTACCAACTGTCCTGGATTGACACAATTCACACTTCTTTAACCTGGGGTTACCCCATCTCTGGATCTGTAAAGATTTAATCACCTACTAATGCTCGCATTCCAAGCATTGTTTGGCATCTATGAATTTGTCTATATATGTGTTTCTGGAACATACCTCTTCATTCACCTGAGGAAGGAGCAGCGCTCCGAAAGCTAGTGACATTGAAACAAACCTGTTGGACTTTAACCTGGTGTTGTAAGACTTCGTACTGTACTTCATTCACCAGGGCTCACTGCCCATTATCATTTCTCCGAGGGAAGAGTAAATGTGCAATGAGTGGCCATTGACGTTCTTGAGGCAGGATTTCCTGAAAGGTTATTGACAACATCCATGTGGCCATCTTTGCCGTTATACAAATGCTTCCACCAATCATAAGGGCTTCAACTACCATGGATCAACCGGTCAGTGATCAGCAGTACACCATCATGTCGGTCAATTTCCACTTCCTTGACAACGGTCACAATCCTTTTTAGCTTAATGAAATCCTCTGATTTGAAGCAGAAAACAGACAGAAAAGAGGTTCTGAGACGAAGACTATTCGCTTCAGCTGTGACTACTGCCACCCTTATGTGAACCACAGACAGAATCTGAACACACATATACTGAAGCTCGTGGGTCTGCCAAGGTCATAACCAACAAACTATTGGCATCTTGAAGAAATGCTCGAGATCCCTTGACACATCCTGGGGCGCCTTGCAGCCTTGTGACATCCATTGTAATCAGCTACTTGTCCCAGAGTATACGTAACTTGGAGGAGGAGGAGGCCCACTTGCAGGTAACACTAGATCAGGACACTGGCAGTGACCTGAAGATATTTGCACCATTGCAGCCTACAAGACTTGTGCCGTAGCTTGTCAGAGTGTACCTGCACTTCACTAACACACTGTTCTTGTGCAGCGTGTGGTGGCTAACTGCACCTTCAGCAATATTGTCTGTTGCTAATTTTATTTGGTTCTAAATATGGCGGTCAATATGGTCGCCTTCGTTAATCCTAATTATGTTTATGCCTTAGAGTCGCCAGGTATCTTTCGATACCGCCACAAGGTTAAACCCGAATACTGATCAAAGAGCCGATAGACCAGTTAGTGAGTTCAAAGTCAATACTATTTATTTACACACACAGTAATATCTACTCATGCACGAAATAGTACAAACTAAACTGTCTCTAATGCTAAAGCCTATACTTAGCTTTGGGCGCCCACTCAGTCAGAGGAACAATGGCCGTTGTTTGGATCTCAGGCTGCTGGGGTCGAAGTGGTGAAGGGGAACAGCTAAGGTCGTCCGTCTGGTAGTGAGCGTTGACCTTGGGCTTACTTGCTTCTGGTGTAGCTGGCGGAAGGGTCTCTCCGCTTTGAGAGCCGATTCCAGGAGAGCGATTCTCTCTCGGGGCTTTTTTCTTATACCCGAAGGTGGCTTTGTGCGTTTTTGGGCGGGCCTTGAACTAGTCCCCAATTAATTGGGCCGTATCTTGATCACTCGTATTGATCTTGACCAATAAAGGGTTGGGTGCCCTGATGGCTGGGCGGGTCCTATGTGACCACTTGCCTTGCTTTGTTTACGCTTTCGGTTTGGGGAACGGGCGCCGCGAGGTCTGGAGCTAGATCGGTTGCTTGAGTGTCTTTCCTTTGTTCCCGGAGATGGGTCATCAATATGCTAATAGACCTACAGTTTCAGTCTCGTCTGGGAGCTGCGGTTCCAATATGCATACAGGCTCTGTGCCTGCTTGCTTTCTTAGCATTGTCCATAGTCCCCTACGGTCTTTGCAAACATCCATTTTGTATTCTGGAAGTGGCCATCCCAGATGGCTACATGTCCTCTGCACCACCATTATGGGTATCTTTTGGTCTGCTGTCACCTTGTTGAACACTATCAGAAATACATTTTCTGGATAAAATGGAAGCAAAATATGAACATCCTATGCATGCAATTGATGTATTTAATCTGTTTTCCATCTGTAATCTTCCAGCACTGCCCTAATGTACCTTTTATGTGTTTCTTTCATGGGATGTGCGATTATTAGATGCCAGTGACAGTCTCTTGTGATTGAGCTAGTTCTGTGACACCTTGTGCTGAGTCATGAGATGGCCATGCAGCTGTTTCTTGCGTGTCTGATAGTGAGCTATCTGTCTGCTGTTCTCTTCATGGAACATAATCTTCTGTCTGTTGAATTGAAGTTTGGTTGAGCAGATGTGGCATTGCCTTAAAGGACAGCAGCCTTGCCTGAGCCAAGCTCAGACGTGCCCTGACCGCTAGGCATTGCCTCAGCATTACCACTGTCCTGTGGTGGGCAGGCCTGAGGGCAGCAATGAGTCCTTGAAGCCAGTGTAATGGCTCCTTCCATCTAATCCCCCAGTGTTTTGACGCTGAGCAAGAGATCTTGCTGTACAGTTCAGCATCTATCAAAGCAGTTTAATTTGTAAAGATTCTTTAACTCTGCTTATGATGCATTTCACTGGAGGCTAACCTAACCGAGACATGCAATCTCCTGGGAGAGGTGAAAAAAAGCGCCCACAACAAACTGTGAGAGGACAAGTCTGAGAAAATTCTCTCCACCTGCTTCGATGATCAACACAAAACTAGAAGACCACTCTGACCCTGTTTATTTATTTTTCAAATTTTTTCAATTATCTTTCTTTCCAATTAAGGGTAAATTTAGCATGGCCGATTCACCTAAACTGCACATCTTTGGGTTGTGGGGGTGAAACCTAGGCAGACACGTGAAGAATGCGCAAACTCCACACGGACAGTGGCCCAGGGCCAGGATTTGAACACATGTCCTCAGCGCCATAGGCAGTAGTGCTATAACCACTATGGCACGTGCCACCCCGACTCTGATTAATGTTATATGGTACTTAGCCCTTGTGTGAGGCAATCTCTGCCCAGATGCATTTGAGGTATGTGAACTTGATTGGCATGGTCAGTATTTATTGCCCATCCCTAGTTGCCCTTCAGGTGGTGAGCAGCCTTCTTGAACCGCTGCAGTCCCTGTGGTGTAGGTACAGCCACAATGCTGTTGGGGAGGGAGTTCCAGGATTTTTAGCCAGGCGACAGTAAAGGGAAGCGTGTATATTTCCAGTTGTCCCACAATCTGTAAACACCACCAGACCTTCCAAAGTTATGTGGCCACTGTCAGGCGACTCCACAAGATGATTGTGTTCCACCTGTCACTTTCTAAATATGCAGACGTATGGAGTTTGTGTGGGTGCTGCAGTTGAGGAACGGCTTGAACTGACTCTGGCCTCCTGAACTGCCAGCACCACATGTTCCTTCTCACTTTGTTCTATGCCGCAGTAGTTTCTGCTTCTCAAATGGGCTGCACATACATGTGCAGGCTTGCTGTGAGGTGCCTAGCTTCTTCCCTCGCACTGAGAATGGTGGCTGAGTCTTGTAGACATCTACAGAAACAAAAGGCAGCATATAATAGAATGCTGCCTGCTGACGTCACTTTAAATGGTATTTGCATGGAAACATAACATGTGCCAAGTGCCTTGCGTATTCACATTCTAAAATGAGAACAAAAACAAGCAAACTATCGTTGTACATAGCAATAGCACTTTAACCAAAGATCTGGTCAAGAAGAACATATGCTGTTTTTGTTTAAACTGTGAGAAATAATTCCCACAATCACCCTTGAAGAGACTCTCAGAGATCCCATCTTCCAGCTCCTTATGTTTATGTCCTATAAAACATAATCCCGGGTTCTTTCCTGTCCCATCACTATTTCATCCCACTCTCGAAATGGGGGGATTGATTTGAGGGATTATTGTTCCTGGCACAGATTTACAATGACAGGAAATGCATCAGGAAAAACTGCTGCAATGATAACTTGACCCCACAGATTTAACTGTGGGTCCACTTCAAAGACTGAGGAGCCATTCTTGCGGAATCCCAATCATCTTCAACTCAACTAGGGAGAACATTCTGTTGAACCAAACCAATCTACAAACTTGCACAGAAAGGAAAACACTCACTGATACACTTTCTTACGAAAGGCGACGATAATATACATGACCTGCAGTTTATTTTTTACCTCTACAGCTTCCTCTGATACATCTTCTAATCAGTCGCAAAGACTTTGGGCGCAATTTTTAACGAAAAAGAAACAAGAGTCCCGTTTTGGGCATGTTTAGCTGGGTGTTTCCCGGCACCTGCAGTGCCGTGAATGACCCCGCTTTTAAACAGGGCTCTTTTTTTTTCCGGGCGTCGGTAAGAATCGCCCCACCGAGACGACACTTACCTTTGCATTTACCCAGTGAGAGCGAAATCCAGATCGTGACATCTCGCGAGATCTTATTAGATCTCCGAGGTTTCGCAGGCATTGTAAATCCCACAAGAGGCCTCTCACGGGATTTACCAGCCACGTCGAGCCCGTATGATCGCGCCCTTCGAATAGAAAATACCCATGATGCAGTGCTTTCCTGCTCTTGTTAAGTTCTGACAACTAAATAATTTTCCGAGCTGGAAACCTTGAACCCTATCGGTCCTTGCCTCAAATGTGTATGCTTTCCGATGTTCCCAGCTGATTCTGATCATGGTAAAACAATTTTAACCAATAAGAATTTTTTTTTTTTTTAATTAAAAATTTGAACAAATTTTTTTTCAGATACACATTCCACTGCCATAGTCGGCGCTTATCATGGTGTATTCCTTTAAAACAGAACTCAAGCCCACAATTTTCCAAAGTGTGCCTTAAAGACATCGGAAGAAAATCTTTCCTCTTTTATGATAAAAAGCGAAGCTTTATGTACGAGGGGGATGAATAGTTCCTTTGTACTGACGCCAATTGCTGTAATATCTTTCAAAATCAAAGGAAAAAAATCCTTTGAAAAGGAAAAAAATGCACACACTGGAAATCTGAAACAAAAACAGAGAATACTGTACACCAGGCCAAACTGTACAAGTAAACAGATTAACGTAACTGCTGTGAACTTGTATCAGAACGTTTGCTAGTTCTTTTAAAAAATGGCACCTCCAAACTCCCTGAGGGGATGAAATTCGATTGTCCCAAAAAAGCTAGGGACCATAATTTGGGATAAACCCACCCATTTCCTTCCGATGCACCTAAATTTTGGCTGCCTGGTCACTTGTTAGTTGTGTACAACCCAGTCAGTGCTGGATACGCACAGCAGAGGACATAAGAACTAGGTAATTCAGCCCCTTGAGCCTGCTCCACCGCCATTCAATACCATCATGGGTGAACTCATCTCGGTCTCCATCTTCCTGTCTGCTCCCATAACCCTAATTGCTATTGCTAATTAAAAACTTATTTATATCCTCACATTTGTTTAGTGTTCCGGCCTCTACCACACTCTGGGGTAGAGAATTCCGTAGATTCCGTAGACCCTTTGAGTGAAGCAATTCCTCCTCCTCTCTATTTTAAATCTGCCATCCCTTAGCCTAAATCTATGGCCTCTCATTCTAAAATGTCCAATAAGGGAAAAAATCTGCTCTACATTTACCCTGTCAATCCCCTTTAGCATCTTGTATTGCTCAATTCGATCTCCTCTCCTTCTAAACTCCAGTGCACATAGGCCTAAACTGCTCAATCTCTCTTTACGTGGTACTCCAGTGCGGTCTCACCAATACCCTATACATTTACAACAGCACTTTCCTACTTTTATACTCTATTCCATTAACAATGAATGCTAACTTGCACTTGCCTTCCTGATTACCTGCTCTACGTGCATGCTTTCTTTCTGCGATTCACACATGAGGACACCCAGATCCCGCTGCTCTGAAGGATTTTGAGGTTTGTCTCCATTTAGATACTGGGCGCAATCTACTGGCTCGAGCGAGAGCGATTTGTATATATCCCACGAGGCATGAATACTGCCGGGAAACCCACGCATGACCACTCCTGACATCCACCGGCTGCACCGCGCTCTATCGACAGCGCAACACGGTCAGTGGATTGGAGCCCGAGGACAGAACCCTGTAGCACACAATGAACTACAGCTTGCGAACCAGAAAAATACCCATTTATCTCCATTCTCTGCTTTCTGTTGATTTGCCGATCCTCTATCCAAGCTAATATATTATCCCCCAACTCCCTTTTTGAACAGGGGAATTACAATAACCTTTCAGAATACAGAGAATTTTGGAATATTATAATCAATGTCTCCACTATCTATGTTGCCACTTCCTTTAAGACTCTAGGATGTAGTCCATCAGGCCTTGGGGACTTGTCTGCCTTTAATCCCAATAATTTTCTCATTACTTTTTTCCTATTGATGGCAATTGTTTTAAGTTACTCCTTTTCTACAACCTCTGCATTACCTGTTGCTCTTGAGATGGTTTTAGTGTTCTCCACCAAGAAAACTGAGGAACAAAGGTTGATTTAGTGTCTCTGCCGTATTATTAACTCCCCAGTCTTGGTCTTTAAGGGACCAATGTTAACTTTAGCTACTCACTTCCTTTTTATATACTTGTAGAATACTTTGCTATCCATTTTTATATTTTGTGCTAGATTTCTTCCATAATTTACCCAGTGTTATGGGCCAGGGTTTAGAGAACCCCAAAGTGTAACATGGAGTTCACCTGACCCACAACTTTTAATAGATTGTGGTATGGGGAGCACACAGCCCACTCTGCAGGTGTGGTACAGCAGAAATGGAGAAGTATTTTTTAAAGCAAAACAATGTTTATTCTATGAACTCAAGTGAACCTTTTTAAAACATACTTAGCAACCATTAATTCAAATACAACCTCCAAAGAATACAACACTAAGTAATGCTTAATAACTTCCCAAACAACATCCAGAAGGCTTAAAACAACTTTTACCAGAAGCACATCAGGTTAAAGTCACTATTGTTATTAGTTTTAAATCACCAGGATCAATTTACAGTCTTTAGATTACAGAGAGAGACTCTAATACACCACCTGGCTGTGACTGCAGCTATCCAGCTCTGAAAACGAAACTAAAACTCACGCTGCAGCAAACAGCCTAAAACAAAAGTAAAAAGCCGACACAACCCAACTCCACCCCCTTTCTGACATCACTGCAGTAATAAACACCAATTTCTTAAAGGTACTCTCACTACAGATATTTATATACTCACCCATTTATAAACACCCATTTCTTAAAGGTACTCTCACATGACACCTCCCCCCCCCCCCCAAGAAAAATAAAACAAACCATCAACTTCAAGATGGTTTCATTTTTCACCTTTTCACCATCCTTTAAGAAATGCACACAGTAAATATACTTTATCATTTAAAAAAAACAACACATGCAAACAAGTATAATAATATAGTCCATTTTTTTTTGTTCTTCGTCCTCCAACTGAAATCCTTCTCAATTGACAGTCTCTTCGAACAAAAAGGTCTCTGCAAGATCCGTCCATTTCGCTACGCCTCAGCATTTCTCTTTAAAGTCAGATACTTTCGTTCTATCTGATCATAGAGTCCCTTGTAATTCTCCAACACAGGAGCATTGGTTATCACAGCTTTCAGGCCATCAAATGCCTGTTGAAACTCTGCTATCCACTGGAATTTGTTAGGCATCTTGAGCAAGTCCATCAGTGGAGCAATCACGCTCCAAACATTTTTCACCAATGTTCGAACAAATCCACTCATGCCAAGAAATCGCATTATTTCCCTTTGTCTTGAGGGTATCGGAAACTCCTCAATAACTGTTGGTTTCACATCCCGTGTGACCATTCGACCCTGTCCGATTGTATGGCCAAGGAAAGTGACTTGGGCTTTTCCAAATACACTTTTGGCTAAGTTTATCACCAAACCCGCCTCCTGAAGTCGATTGAATAACTCCATCAGATGTTGTAAATGTTCTTTCCATGTCTGGTTGAAAATTACCAGATCGTCGATGCATACCGCACAATTGGGTAATCCTGAAACAACTTTGTTAATTAACTGTTGAAATGTGGCTGGGGCGTTTTTCATACCAAATGGCATAACTTTGAATTGGTATATACCATCTGGAGTCACAAAAGCTGGAATCTCCTTCGCCCTTTCGGATAAAGGTACCTGCCAGTAACCTTTAAGTAAATCCAGTTTGGAAATAAAAGCTGATTGTCCCACTTTCTCAATGCAATCCTCCAAACGTGGGATAGGATAAGAATCCGTTCTTGTGACTGCATTAACCTTTCTATAGTCCACACACAATCGTTGGATACCGTGTTTCGTTTTGGTACCATCACTATGGGTGAGCTCCATTGGCTGCAACCCACTTCAATTTTGCCATTTTTAAACATACTCTCAATCTCTTTGTTAACCTGTGCCAATTTTAAAGGGTTATGACTGTATGGATGTTGTTTGATTGGAACAGCATTTCCCACATCTACATCATGTACAGCCATTTTAGTACTTCCCAATTTATCTCTAAAAACTTGCCCATGTGATATCAATAACTCTTTCAGGTCAGTTTGTTTTTCCTCTGGAAGATAACTCAACAATTTATCCCAATTTTTAAGAAATCCTTGTTTTCCAATTTAATCTGAGGTATGTCAAATTCACAGTCATCTGGATTTGGTTCGTCACTTTGAATTAGAATCATTAAAACCTCCTCCTTTTTTTCTCCTTCCCTTTCAAAGTACCTTTTAAGCATATTCACATGACACACTCGGTGAGTCTTCCTTCTATCTGATGTTTTTACCACATAATTCATTTCACTTAATTTCCTTTCAATCTGATAAGGTCCACAAAAGCTTGCTTTTAAAGGTTCACCTACCACTGGTACCAATGCTAAAACTTTATCTCCACTGGCAAAACTACGAACTTTGGATTTCTTGTCCGCTACCCGTTTCATCACATTTTGTGCAACTTTTAAATGTTGTCTAGCCAATTCACCTGCTCTATTTAATCGTTCCCTAAAATTTGACACGTAATCCAATAATGTAATTTCCGATTTCTCACTCACCAATTTTTCCTTAATCAATTTAAGTGGTCCTCTTGCCTCATGACCAAAAATTAGTTCAAAAGGACTGAATTTGGTTGACTCATCAGGTGCATCCCTAATTGCAAACAGTACGAATGGAATCCCTTTATCCCAATCCTCTGGATAATCGTGACAATAAGCCCTCAACATTGTCTTTAATGTCTGATGCCACCTTTCTAACGCTTCCTGCGATTCTGGATGGTACACAGTTGATTTAAATTGTTTTATTCATAAGCTATCCGTAACTTCTTTGAATAACCTTAAGGTAAAATTTGATCCGATTGTTTTTCTGTGAGTAATCCATATATAGTAAAGAATTTTAGTAACTCCTCCACAATCTTTTTAGCTGTAATAATACGTACTGGAATGGCCTGTGGAAACCTAGTAGACACATCCATTATAGTCAAAAGATATTGATTCCCACTTTTTGTTTTAGGAAGCGGTCCTATGCAATCAATTAGGACACTTGTAAAAGGATCCTCATATGCTGGAATGGGTATTAAGGGTGCTGGTTTTATCACTGCTTGAGGTTTCCCTATCACTTGACATGTGTGACATGATTGACAAAATTTAACTACATCTTTATGTAGTCCAGGCCAATAAAAATATTTTTGTATTTTAGCTTGAGTTTTCCTTATTCCCAAATGACCTCACACTGGTACCTCATGTGCAACTCGCAACACCTCCTTTCTCTACCCGACTGGCAATACTACTTGATGAACTTCTGCCCACTTTTCATCCGCCTGCATATGGAAAGGACTCCATTTTCTCATCAAGACATTACATTTACGGTAATAACACTCTGGTAAACACTCAGATTCCTCTTCCGTGTATGCTTTCTGATACATCCGTTTTATTTCCACATCTTTCTGTTGTAACTCCGCCAATTTTCCTGAACTAAAAATATCCGCCTCATCCTCCACCTGTTATCAAAATCGTTTCTGATAATTTCACTTCAACTTCATCTTCACTCTTTGATTTCTCCTCTTGTCTTAACCTGTGACTTTGCGACCTTGTTAGTACACAATCCGGAAAAATCCCAGGATATTCGTCCTTCAACACTTCAATTGTCTGATTTTCCACTGGCTTATCAACCACAGTAGGCAACACTCCCACCTGCGATCCAGCTGTATCATTACCCAAGATAAACTGTATTCCTGGACAAGATAGTTTATCTATTACTCCTACTACCACTTCACCACTCTTCACTGGACTTTCCAACCTTACCTTATATAATGGAACACTACTCCTCTCACCCTGAATTCCACATATCACCACCTTTTCTGGCAACGTTCTTCCCAAACTACATAACTCCTACTCTCTTACCATTAAAGATTGACTAGCTCTCATATCTCTTAAAATTGTGTCTTCTTTACCTGCTCCTCCTGGTACACATGAGTAAACTTTACCCACACAAGTAAATTATTTAAAGAGATCTGGCACCTTCTTATCAATCACCTCTTGATCAGGCTGTACAATCTTTTGCACGTCCTTCGCTTCACTTGGGCTTTCCTTTATCACTTTAACCAACCCCACTGTCTTATCCTGTTTTACCACATCAGCCTTCCCAGTGCTTTTCTTCAACCACCAACACTGTGACTTTACATGTCCTAGTTTATTACAGTGAAAACATTTGAAACTTTTCATGTCTTTTTCACCTTCCTGGATTTCTTTTTTAATCTGAGGTACACTCTCCTTATTATCTCCCATCAGATCACCTTTGCCTCTACCACTTGAGTATTTCTCATGTCCCCAGTTTCTATCCCTCACAGGCTGAAACTGATGTCGGAAACCAAGCTTTGATTTATGAACTAATTCATAATCATCTGCCATTTCTGCTGCTAATCTCTCAGTTTTAACCCTCTGTTCTTCCACATGAGTTCTCACTACATCAGGATTTGAATTTTTAAACTCCTTCAAAAGTATAATTTCTCTGAGAGCTTCATACGTTTGGTCTATTTTCAAAGCCCTTATCCACCTAGCAAAATTACTCTGTTTGATCCTTTCAAACTCCATGTATGTTTGACCAAATTCTTTCCTTAATTTTCTAAACCTTTGTCTGGAGGCTTCAGGCACTAGTTCATATGCACCCAAGATGGATTTTTTCACCTCCTCATACGTCTCAGATACCTCCTCCGGTAGTGATGCAAACACTTCACTAGCCCTACCTACCAGCTTTGTTTGAATCAGTAATACCCACATGTCCTGTGGCCATTTCATTTGTTTAGCCACCTTCTCAATTAAAATGAAAAAGGCTTCAATCTCCTTCTCGTCAAACCTTGGCAATGCTTGGACATATTTAAATAGATTCCCACCACGCCTTCAACTTTGACGCTCTTTCTCACTATCCTCTTCACTATCATCCAACCGTACGTTTCCCTTTACGACTGCCAATTTTAGCTGACTGTCATGTTTCATGGCCATTTTCTGAAGTTCAAACTCTCTCTCTTTATCTTTTTCCCTGTTCTGTATCTCCCTTTCTCTTTCTTTTTGTTCTGATAGGGCTCTTGTTTCTATTTTCCTTTATCTCTCTCTCTATTTCCTCTCTCTTTCGTATTCAAGCTGCTTTAATGCTTTCTCATGTTCCATTTGTTTAATTTGTAACTAAAGTTTTGCTATTTCCAATGAGTCAAACTGTATCTCAGGCAACTTTAAATGCTTAGCCACCGCCATAATAACCTCATCTTTTCGCATTTTGTCAGGTAATGTTAACTGCAATATTTTTGCCAAATCTAACAGTCTGCTTTTAGTCTCTGTCCATAAGATACTGCGTGTGACCGTCTCCACCCCAAAACCTTCAGAGCCTCTGTAAGAGCCATTGTCCACAACACACTCCCCACTTAAACCAGAATACCACACCTGATAAGCAACCACAATATGTTCACCCCTCACTGCCTTTAAGTTCACTAAGCCAATCCAATAGATAGACTTTCATCCCCCTTGAGCCCCCAATTTGTTATGGGCCTGGGTTTAGAGAACCCCAAAGTGTATCATGGAGTTCCCCTGACCCACAACTTTTAATAGACTGTGGTATGGGGAGCACACGGCCCACTCTACAGGTGTGGTACAGCAGAAATGGAAAAGTGTTTTTTAAAGCAAAACAATGTTTATTCTATGAACTCAAGTTAACCTTTTTAAAACATACAGTGAACATCTTAGCAACCATTAATTCAAATACAACCCCCAAAGAATACAACACTAAGACAGAGAATGGACTCTGAGATGCTCTGACACAGTACTGGAGGTCTTAGTGCATGGTTTGGTCAAAACAAGAGAGGTCCTCTGTCCATATTGTGCAAAGAATTCCTCCAGACAACCTTTGAGAAGGCAGTAGGAACAGAGAGCCATCTCTATCGATGCCAGCAGTATGGGCCTGAAGATCTGGATGAAGTGCAGGAAGAAGTATAATGAGTTACACAACTGCTCAAGGTCAGCGAACCCATCCTCAAATGCCTTATCCTTACAGCTGAGCATTAGCCTCATAATTGCTCTGTTTGCCACACCTTTTCCACTCTCGTTCCAATAATATCTCTCAACCATGACTGGTACTTCACATTCACAGCTATACCTCACCTTCACACACTTAGCAATGCTCGAAGTCTCACAGCCAGTTATTTAAATCTGCCAGTCACTGTGACTGTGAAGGATCATGGAGTAATCTGGCACGAACCTATCCAGCATGGACGTGCTAGCCAGTTCCAAGGGAACAGATGCAAACTGATGTCTCTGCTTCCATTCCTGCACAAACAGAAGCCAGACATCTTCCGAATGCTGGCATAGTATCTCAGACTGAAGTTGTACAGGTTTGGCTTGATGTAATGCAGGCTCAATCTGCTGCCTTTACGGCTGGAGATACCAGTGCTCAAAGAAGATTGAACGTTCTTACAGCAGACCCACAACCTGTGCATCAGAAAATTACCAGAACTGATGCAGTGTCTTCCTGAGAGCAGTGGCTGTTTTTTCGTGGAGTACATACTTGCTGTCCTCTCTCAGGACAACAACATTCGACCTCCCAGCTGTGCTGCTCTGCCAGTGCCCTTGCTATTACCTGTCCGTTAGCCATCTCCGACTGCTGCCAGACATGCCATAGTGGTGCAGTCCAAATCTGGGCCTTTTAAGGTCTGAGGTGTGACTAATTATTAAGTGCAACATTCCCTGCTGAAAGTCAGCAGTTTTCCAGCAGCCATGTTGTGGCCACTGGGGTAGTAGTACAGAGGAGCACTAGGCCAGCTAAAGGCACACAGAAGTCAGGCACTAAGGGATTAGTTAAGTCTGAGATGATTTGGTGTGGAATGTTTGTGTTGGCTTTTGATTCTTTATTGTGGCCAACAAGATGCAGTGATGATCAGTAATAGAGGTAATGTGAGGTGTAAGACTGATGTTGAGTTAATCATTTGGGTTACATTCACTGGTACAACTGATGGATGAGCCAATCATTGAAGGTCCAGCCGAAAAGGGGATGTGTTTGTTGCCTCCTCCTCAGCTGTTTGCTGTATGCCTGATGGCAAGGGTAGTGCCCTCATGATCTATAAATGCACGGGTCCCGCACTGGAGTCAAGAGCCAGGTAGTCAGCAGATAGCCCTTGTTGCCCATTACCCTCCCTCTTGCCCTTCCTGGTGGCATAAATGCTGGTGGCACTGCGGACTTGCGCAGAGTAAAGGCATCATGACTGCAGCCAAGATGGTGGGCATTGGTGACCATGAGTCCAGGTACCAATGAGAAGATAGCTCTTCAGAGTGTGTTTCTGTAAAAAATGCCTCATGGCATCAGTCCTGAACTTAATTTTTATTGGTTAGACCCTGGGTGCTCCTGTTCTGCAGTTGTGATTGAACTAGAAATAATGCTCATTATTAACGTTTTCCAGTCAACTGAGTATCTTTGCATCTCCTGTCTCATTGGCCCATTTTTAAAAAAGATTGATCCAAAAATGTTTCCTTTGCTTGTAACTCGGTATTTTGACATTAGGAATTAACCTCATGGGCTTTCTCTCCAGAGTTTGAATGTTTCCCTTGTTCCTCAGTGACCAGACCTGAATACAATATTCAATGCACAACCTGCACAGAGCTCCAAGACTTTGGAAATATGGTTCAACAATCTGTTAACTGCTGTTCTGCAGTTACTGAATATGGTCACTGTTGAGTTTGCTACCACAGTACTCAGCCTCTCCCCCAGTTACTTCAACATTAGTCATTTAAGTAATTATATCTCCACTTTTTGTCTTCCAGTGTGTAAGAGCCTGCACTACATTGCATTAGATTGAAGTATTTTACCTCACAGGTTCCACACTTTGTTTCGGTCACAGAGCTGTAATGTTATTCAGGAGTTGCTTGACAGAACCTGATCACTCAGAGTGAGGCATGAACTGAATGGTTTGTTTTTTATCCCATTTTAAACGTTGGGCACGTCAACAGCCTTTCATACTGATGGAGTGAGATGCTATCTCGTCAGCCATGTTTCAATAGCCACGCTCAACATCATTGTACGGTTGTAACTTTTGTTTACCTATCTAATGCTTGCTCCCATGCGTCCAATGATTCTATGAGCCCTCAACATGAAACCGGTGCCAAAAGGCCAGCAGTAGCTGATTATTTTTAAAGCTCTGTTCAAAATTGTCCTCCTCACCCGGAGCCAAACTGTGCAGTTTTTAAATAGTACAGCTCAAAACCAAATACTTTCTGCAGGATCATGCTTTCTTTTCACCTCTTGTTCCTCCCTCTTTCCCTTCCTCCCTCATATGCTGAGTAAAATGTTGTAGTTTTCCTCGTGTGCTATTTCCAGACCATCATTTGCATTTACAGTTTTGATGGTAAACCGTTTCCTAAACACTGGCAGTATACCAGAGAGCAGAACCTTGTATTTCCATTTTTTTGAGACAGTAATGATTTTCTGTCTTGGACAGAGTCTGGACTCTCCGTCAGTAGGGTTGCTAACTCATTTAAAAGCAAAACACAATGGCTGCTGGAAATATGAAATAAAAACAGAAAATGCCGGATAAACTTTGTAGGTCTGGCAGCATCTTTGGAGAGAGAAACATAGTTAACGTTTCGAAACATTCTCTCTACAGATACTGCCAGACCTTCTGAGTTTATGCAGCATATTCTATTTTTATTTCAGATTGTAGCCTCACTTACATTCATCTGAGGAAAATAAAGAAAAGGTTTGCATTTCTATGGTGCTTCTTCATATTCTTTGGAAACTTCAAGGCACTTTTTCATCAAGGATTTACTTTTGAAGTTCAGTCACTGTTTTATGGGTGAATACAAGCAATCACATTTGCACACAAGGATTTGATTTGATTTGATTTATTGTCACATGTAAATGAGTGACGAGATGATTTGTTTCAATGATTTTGCTTGAGGGAAGACTATTGGCGTGTGCTTTTCTTTGAATGATAGTGTGTGATTTATTTTTGTTTCCACTCCATTATCATTGAATGCTGAAATTATTCCAGGTCTCTCCCCCCCCCCCCCCCCCCCCCCCTCTCCCCCCCCCCCCCCCTCTCCCCCCCCCCCCCCAAGCTAATGCTCTGTTACACTGACTTCATCTTTAATAGCGCTCTTCCAGCTCCTCAATAGCAACCTCTCTCACTTGATACATTAATACTATGTTTTATATGTATTTTTCACTACTTTATTTTATCTAACCAATAGAGTGACATTAACCTGTTGAGAACAAAGTAAATATAATGCCTGATGACTAATTTGAATATCTGCATTGCATTTTCCTATCATTGAGGTTTTAATACTTTGGTAAGAAAAATATTGTGAACTCAGGTTTGCTATTTACTGCTGTGGTGTACTTGGGTCAAAACATCAGGTGCCTGTTTATCTAACGAGCAGGTTTGGCATTGCATGTCCTTCAGGTACAGCCCATCTGATGGATGCTTGCCACATATTGCCGACTTACCTGTTCCTCACACTTCGTGTGCTACTGTTCTGGAAGATATAGCGATTCACATATTGTTAGTGTGTCATTGCTGCCTGTGTGTTGTATCTTAGAGTTTACTCGCTCCATTGTTCAGAGTCTGTTATGCAGTGCAAGGTAATGTATTTAATTCCCATATGCCAGCCTCACTCAGTGATAACCCCTACACTCTGCATTAATGGTGCCTTTGTCTTTATTGCAATTTGTCTTTAGTCTGCATTAACCAATGCATTTGCTGTGCCTGCCAGTCCATTCAGTAACATTGTCTGTATAATTATTGTATACACACTGTGCATATTAGTCTATTTCTTTACTGTGCAAAGCAGTCTTTATATGTGTGGCATGCTCTTCCTGTCAGCCTTATATTTGGAACTTGCCAGACTCTGTGCTTCAACATTCAGTTTGTGTGCGCGCGAACTGTCCTGTTTAAATACCATCTTCAGCCCATGTACAACGGGGCTGTGCTTCTGTTCTTGTTGTCTGTCTGACTCCATGCATACAACCTGTGAGTTCATGTATTTATTATGCTGTTCTCTTCTTGCATGTTTGTACACTGTTCTGCCGCTTCACTAGTCACTTCTACCTGAGAGCGATAGGCCGCAGTTATAGTGCACAAGACTTCACAGCTCGTTCCAGAATAATGTCAAGTGCGGCCTCAAACCAGAAAGTTACTAACTCTGACTCTGCTTCTACCAACATCATCGTATTTAAAAGGTACTGGTCATATTGGTTTCTCTCGACATTTTCTAATGTGTGTCCAAAAGATGAACGACTGTATTGTTAACAGCTCATGCTGCTTGGATTGGCATTAGCTTGAATTTCTGGTCATAGCGCCTTGTGTCAGTGGGCTAAAATCAGTCAGTAATTTGTAGAGGGGGAAATCATCCTTTTGGAGTTATCATTTCCAATATTCTTGCAAGCCTGTTGTTGGGCACAATCATATTTTGCTGGGTAGTACATACTGAACATTAGCTGACATATAGGTACCAGCAGCATTCATAGTTTAAAACACAGGCCTTAACTCAGGGTCTGGTGGAGCATTCTATGTTGTGGCTGAATTATTCTATGTTGTTCAGCAATGGCTGAATTATTTGCCTTGCTTAATTGTACAACGGCGGGATTTGGGATTGTAGGAATGGTCTAGAAGATGCTTTGTTACACGGGCGGTAATTTGAAAGCTACTCTTTTTCAGCTTGACCTGAAGGAAATAAAACCCTTCTTTGCTACCATGAGAGAAGCAGATTAACAGGATAAGAGTCAGATGCCGCAAAGAAGGGGAGATGGGTGATGTTGGTGAGATCAATCTGTTGATCCCCATGTTGAGATTTGTGTCTTCGATTGAACTTAACTGAGAAGTTAAAGCGGGACAAGAAACTGGTGCATTGTTTGCCACCAGGTCGTAATGTGAAAGTGTGGTGTCTTAACTCACTGCGTCAGTCAGTCATTTTCTATTTTTCCAGTGACTTTCACACATACTTCATTGTAATTGTTTATCTGACGTGCTCGCTGTTGGACTTTCTTCTTTTCTAAAATAATTCTCTTTCCACCATATACTTCCCTTGCAGCTCATCCTTTGGCAGGAGACAGGAAAGTCTTGTCAGCAGTTCTATCCCAGGTTCCGTCACCACGCTCTCCAGCACAAGCTCTTCCACCAACCCTGCAAGTAGCCGAGCCCTGACCACAGGCTTCTCAGCAACATCTACAGCTGGCACTTACTCAAGCCGGTAAGACTGACTCGGCAGTATGTTAACCTCAACCTTTCCCCTTCTGTAGTCTGATTGTCGTGGTTCCCATGAGCCCCGGAAGAACATGCCTGGGATAGGTCCCAGAAAAGCTGCTCACTCTTTGATTGTAGTTTTCTATCATCAGAGTTAACATTGAAACATAATCAACACTGAGCATTTACACCAAAGTCTTCAGAAGAGCAGTTGTGTAGTCAAATACTGAAAAGGTATGGAAAAAGCAGGGTAGTTGTGATGGGCAATTTTAACTTTCCCCATATTGACTGGGACTTCCTTACAGCTAGGGGCTCGGATGAAAACAATTTGTTAGATGTGTCCAGGAGGGCTTTTTGATGCAGTATGTTGACAATCCAACAAGGGAAGGGGCCACACTAGACTTGGTATTGGGGAATGAGTCAGGCCAGGTGATTGATGTTTCAGTGGGGGAGCATTTTGGGCTTAGCGACCATAATTCCATAAGATTTCGAGTAGTCATGGATAAGGACAAGAGTAGCCTGCGGGTAAGGGTGCTTAATTCGGCGAGGTCCAATTACATCCAAATTAGACAGGAATTGGGGAATGTGGATTGGGAGAGGCTATTTGAGGGCAAATCCACATCTGACATGTGGGAGGCTTTTAAAGGCCAATTAATTGAAGTGCAGGACAGGCATGGCCCGCAAAAATGGCAGGATTTGGGAATCATGGATGACAACGGAAATTGTAAGCTTAGTCAATAGGAAGCATAGGATAGGTCTAGGCATCTAAAAACTGACAAAGCCCTTGAGTACAGTGAAAGTAGGAAGGAACTTAAACATGGAATTAGGAGGGCTAAAAGGGACCATGAAATGTCTTTAGAAAACAAGGTCAAGGAGAATCCCAAGGCTTTTTATGCATAAAGTAGGAGCAAGAGAAAGAGTAGGCCCACTCAAGGACAATGGAAGGAATTTATACCTTGGATCGCCTGAGGTGGGGAAAATCCTTAATAATTTCTTTCTATCAGTTTTCACCAGGGAGAAGGGACAGGACGGATGTTGAGGTCAGTGATAGTTGTCAAAACTCTCTTGAGAACGTCGATATATTAAAGGAGCAAGTGTTGAGTATCCTAAATTGCATTAAGGTAGACAAGTCCCCGGGGCCGGATGGGAGTTATCAAAGGTTATTGCGGAAGGAAAGGGAAGAAACAGCTGGGGCCTTAACAGATATCTTCACATCCTCTTTAACCACAGGAGAACTTCCAGAGGACTAGAGAATAGCCAATATTATTCCCTTGTTTAAGAAAGAAAGCAGGAACAATCCACAAATTATAGGCCCGTGGTGGGGAAGCTTTTGGAAAAGATACTGAGGGACAGGATGTATGAACATTTGGAGGAAAATGGACTAGTTAGTGACGGGCAGCATGGTTTTGTACGGGGAAGGTCATGTCTCACCAACTTGACTGAGTTTTCTGAAGAGGTGACAAAGGAAATTGATGAGGGGAGGGCTGTGGATGTAGTTTATGCGGACTTTAGTAAGACTCTAACCAAAAAAAAAACAATCACTATAAGGATCCCAGCCGAGTAAAGATCAAGAGGGAGACTCGAGGGCAGGTAGAAGTAGAAAGAGGTTGAACCGTAACATCACAGCCAGCAGGTAAGTGATTGGCTGGTGACTGGTAAGTAGTTTTTCTTTTCCCTGAGGTGTGTTGATAAGGTAGGGTTATTCTATTCTTTTTTTTTTTTTTAAATCGTGTTATTGGTAACAATTTTTCTTTTTTTTTCCCTTCTTCATTTATCTATTATTTGATATTATAATTTTATAATTAGACTAAGTTAAGCTTAAGATTAAAAATGGCAGGAGATCGCAGACCTGTGTTATGCTCCTCTTGTTCAATGTGGGAGCTCAGGAACGTGGTTGATGTCCCTGGCTCCTTCACGTGCGGGAAGTGTGTCCAGCTGCAGCTCTTGTTAGACCGCATAACGGCTCTGGAGCTGCGGATGGACTCACTTTGGAGCATCCGCGATGCTGAGGAGGTCGTGGATAGAACGTTTAGTGAATTGGTCATACCACAGATTAGGATTGCTGAGGGAGAAATGGAATGGGTGACCAAAAGGCAGAGAAAAAGCAGGAAGGCAGTGCAGGTGTCCCCTGCGGTCATCTCTCTCCAAAACAGGTATACCGTTTTGGATACTGTTGGAGGAGATGGCTCACCAGGGGAAGGCAGCAGTAGCCAGGTTCATGGCACCGCAGCTGGCTCTGCTGTACAGAAGGGCGGGAAAAAGAGTGGAAGGGTTACAGTCATAGGGGATTCAATTGTAAGGGGAGTAGATTCTGTGGTTCTGTGGTCGGAAACGAGACTACCGAATGGTATGTTGCCCCCCAGGTGCACGGGTCAGGGATGTCTCAGATCAGCTGCAGAACATTCTAAAGGGGGACGGCAAACAACCAGTTGTCGTTGTGCATATAGGCACCAATGATATAGGTAAAAAAACGGGACGAGGTCCTATAAGCAGAATTTAGGGAGTTAGAAGCCAAGTTAAAAAGTCGGACCTCAGACGTAGGTAATCTCAGGATTGCTACCAGTGCCACGTGGTAGTCAGAGTAGAAATGAAAGAATAGGCAGGATGAATGCGCGGCTTGAGAGATGGTGCAGGAAGGAGGGGTTCAGATTTTTGGGACATTGGGACCGGTTCTGGGGGAGGTGGGAAGACTACAAATTGGACGGTCTACACCTGGGCCGGACTGGAACCAATGTCCTTGGGGGTGCTTTTGCTAATGCTGTTGGGGAGGGTTTAAACTAATGTGGCAGGGGGATGGGAACCAAATGAGGAGGTTAGTGGACAGTAAGGAGGCAGTAACTAAAGCTTGTAAGGAACTAGATCATGAAGTCAGCGTGACTAAGGGGAAGAGTAGGCAGGGAGCAGATGATGAACGCACAGGGACTGGTGGTCTGAGGTGCATGTGTTTTAATGCAAGAAGTGTAGTAGGTAAGGCAGATGAATTTAGGGCTTGGATTAGTACCTAGGAGTATGGTGTTATTGCTATTACTGAGATTTGGTTGAGGGAAGGGCATGATTGGCAACTAAATATCCCAGGATATCGATGCTTCAGGCGGGATAGAGAGGGAGGTTAAAGGGGTGGAGGAGTTGCATTACTGGTCAGAGAGGATATCACAGCTGTGCTGAAGGAGGGCACTATGGAGGACTCGAGCCGTGAGGCGATATGGGCAGAGCTCAGAAATAGGAAGGGTGCGGTAACAATGTTGGGGCTGTACCACAGACCTCCCAACAGCGAGCGTGAGATAGAGGTACAAACATGTGAACAGATTATGGAAAGATGTAGGAGCAACAGGGTGGTGGTGATAGGAGATTTTAATTTTCCCAACATTGACTGGGATACAGTTAGTGTCAGAGGTCTAGATGGAGTAGAATTTGTAAGGAGCATCCAGGAGGGTTTTCTAGAGCAGTATGTAAATAGTCCAACTTGGAAAGGGGCCATACTGGATCTGGTGTTGGGGAATGAGCCCGGCCAGGTGGTTGAAGTTTCAGTCGGTGATTACTTTGGGAATAATGATCACAATTCCGTAAGTTTTATGGACTCGTGGACAAAGGCGAGAGTGGTCCTAAAGGAACAGTGCTAAATTGGGGGAAGGCCAACTATACCAAAATTCGGCAGGAGCTGGGAAATGTGGATTGGGAGCAGCTGTTTGAAGGTAAATCCACATTTGATATGTGGGAGGCTTTTAAAGAGAGGTTGATTAGAGTGCAGGGCAGACATGTCCCTGTGAAAATGAGGAATAGAAATGGCTGAATAAGATGAGGGAAACATGGATGACAGGTGAAATTGTGAGACTAGCTAAGAGGAAAAAGGAAGCATACATAAGGTCTAGGCGACTGAAGACAGACAAAGCTTTGGAAGAATATTGGGAATGTAGGACCAATCTGAAACGAGGAATCAAGAGGGCTAAAAGGGGTCATGAAATATCTTTAGCAAACAGGGTTAAGGAAAATCCCAAAGCCTTTTATTCATATATAAGGAGCAAGAGGGTAACTAGAGAAAGGGTTGGCCCACTCAACGATAAAGGAGGAAAGTTATGCGTGGAGTCAGAGAAAATGGGTGAGATTCTTAATGAGTACTTTGCATCGGTATTCACCGAGGAGAGGGACGTGACGGATGTTGAGGTTAGGGATAGATGTTTGATTACTCTCGGTCAAGTTGGCATAAGGAGGGAGGATGTGTTGGGTATTCTAAAAGGCATTAAGGTGGACAAGTCCCTAGGTCCGGATGGGATCTATCCCAGGTTACTGGGGGAAGTGAGAGAGGAAATAGCTGGGGCCTTAACAGATATCTTTGCAGCATCCTTGAACACGGGTGAGGTACCAGAGGACTGTGGATTGCTAATGTTGTCCCCTTGTTTAAGAAGGGTAGCAGGGATAATCCAGGTAATTAAAAACCGGTGAGCCTGACGTCAGTGGTAGGGAAGCTGCTGGAGAAGATACTGAGGGACAGGATCTATTCCCATTTGGAAGACAATGGGCTTATCAGTGATAGGCAACATGGTTTTGTGCAGGAAAGGTCATGTCTTACCAATTTAATGGAATTCTTTGAGGAAGTGACAAAGTTGATTGATGAGGGAAGGGCTGTAGATGTCATATACATGGACTTCAGTAAGGCATTTGATAAGGTTCCCCATGGTAGGCTGATGGAGAAAGTGAAGTCTCATGGGGTCCAGGGTGTACTAGCTGGATGGATAAAGAACAGGCTGGGCAACAGGAGACAGAGAGTAGTAGTGGAAGGGAGTTTCTCAAAATGGAGAACTGTGACTAGTGGTGTTCCACAGGGATCCGTGCTGGGACCACTGTTGTTTGTGATATACATAAATGATCTGGAGGAAGGTATAGGTGGTCTGATTAGCAAGTTTGCAAATGACACTAAGATTGGTGGAGTAGCAGATAGTGAAGGGGACTGTAAGAGAATACAGCAGAATATAGATAGATTGGAGAGTTGGACGGAGAAATGGCAGATGGAGTTCAATCTGGGCAAATGTGAGGTGATGCATTTTGGAAGATCCAATTCAAGAGCGAACTATACGGTAAATGAAAAAGCCCTGGGAAAAAATTGATGTACAGAGAGATCTGGGTGTTCAGGTCCATTGTACCCTGAAGGTGGCAGCGCAGGTCGATAGAGTGGTCAAGAAGGCATACGGCATGCTTTCCTTAATCGGAAGGGGTATTGAGTACAAGAGTTGGCAGGTCATGTTACAGTTGTATAGGACTTTGGTTCGGCCACATTTGGAATACTGTGTACAGTTCTGGTCGCCACAGTACCAAAAGGATGTGGATGCTTTGGAGAAGGTGCAGAGGAGGTTCACCAGGATGTTGCTTGGTATGGAGGGTGCTAGCTATGAAGAGAGGTTGAGTAGATTAGGATTATTTCCATTAGAAAGACGGAGGTTGAGGGGGGACCTCATTGAGGTCTACAAAATCATGAGAGGTATAGACAGGGTGGATAGCAAGAAGCTTTTTCCCCAGAGTGGGGGACTCAATTACTAGGGGTCACGAGTTCAAGGTGAGAGGGGAAAAGTTTAAGGGAGATATGCGTGGAAAGTTCTTTACGCAGAGGGTGGCGGGTGCCTGGAACGCATTGCCGGCGGAGGTGGTAGAGGTGGGCGCAATAGCGTCATTTAAGATGTATCTAGACAGATACATGAATGGGAAGGGAGCAGAGGGATACAGATCCTTAGAAAAAAGGCGACAGTTTTAGAGGATCTGGATCGGCGCAGGCTTGGAGGGCCAAAGGGCTTGTTCCTGTGCTGTAATTTTTCTTTGTTCTTTGTTTGACAAGGTCCCACATGGCAGACTGGTACAAAAACCAAAATCACATGCGATTCGGAGTGGGCTGGATAGATGGATACAGAATTTGCTTGGTTATAGAAGACGGAGAGTAGCGGTGGAAGGGCGTTTTTTCTGAATGGTGATCTGTAACTAGTGGTGCTCCGCAGGGAATCAGTACTGGGACCTCTGTTGTTTGTAGCATATATAAATGATCTGGAGGAAAATGTGAGTGGTCTTATTAGTAAGTTTGCGGATGACACGAATATTGACAGAGTTGCTGATAGTGTCAAGGATTTCAGAGGATACAACAGGATATAAATAGCTTGGAGACTTGGGCACAGAAATGGCAGATGGAGTTTAATACAAACAAATGCGAGGTGATGCATTTTGGAGGATCAAATCTACATATGAATTATATTGTAACTGGCAGAACCCTTAGGAACATTAACATGCAGAGGGATCTGGGTGTGCAGTTCCCTAAAAGTGGCAACACGGGTGGTCAAGGTGATTAAGAAGGCATATGGCATGCTTGCATTCATCACCCGGGGCACTGAGTACAGGAGTTGGGAAATCTATATATAAACCACAGCTATATAAACCACAATTTGGTCGCATTTGGAGTATAGCATGCATTTCTGGTCACCACGTTGTCAGGATGTGGAAGCTTTGGAGAGAGTGCAAAGAAGTTCACCAGGATGTTGCCTGGTCTTGAGTGTGTTGGCTATGAAGAAAGGTCGAATAAACTAGGATTGTTTTCACTGGAAAGACAGAGGCTGAGGGGAGACCTGATAGAGGTCTACAAAATTATGAGAGGCATAGACAGGGTGGATAGTCAGAGGCTTTTTCCAAAGATGGAATTGTCAATTACAAGGGGCCACAGGTTCAAGGTGAGAGGGGGAACATTTAAGGGAGATGTGCGGGATAGGTTTTTCCCATAGAGAGTGATGGATGCCTAGAACACGCTGCCAGAGGATGTGGTGGAAGCAGGCATATTAGCAACATTTAAGAGGCGTCTGGATGGGGACATGAATAGGGAGGAAATAGAGGGATAGTGAGAAAGGGCAAAAGATTTATTTTTAGTTCGGGCATCATGCTCGGCACAGGCTTGGAGGACCGAGGGACCTGTTCCTGTGCTGTACTTTTCTTTGTTCTTTGCGCCTGCACCCCCTTTAGAATTGTACCCTTTATTTTATATTGCCTCTCCATGTTCTTTCGACCAAAATGAATCACTTCACATTTATCTGCACTTTACTTCATATTGAGGGTATTTGATATGGTAGATATTGTGTGTTTTACGACACCCTGGGTGACTGCGCGGTCAAATCCCAGCCCCACAGATCCAGGAGTCCCAACACAAGTGAATTGACCAATCATTTGTGTATTTATTTTCCTGAGATCTTTACCCTTGACTGTTTCAATGAGCTACAGGTACTAGATTTATATGTAAAACATTTTTTTAAACTTTATTTATAACAGGGAAAAAGATGAATATATAATAGTGAGACTGGAACAATTGTCTGCTAATCTAACTATTCTCCAAACCCTGTCCCACCCTCCAGCCAGACACACACAGTGGAAAAGGGGGGTGGGGGGTGTTCAAAAATAACAGGGATTAAGATGTATGAGATGGAACGTTGCTGCTGAGGTACAGGGTTTTGTAACCAATGATCTTCTAATGGTGATCTTCAACCAGAACCTCCAGGCTGTTAAATGCTCTCTGGAAAGTCACTTTCTCTTTTAACATTCGGGATCTTCACACTGAGAATTCCCGCTCTGAGGTCGGCTCAGTCCTGACAGGCCTCCACCAGATTGACTTCCAGTCTCGCTGAGACAATTTTAGTATTCTCTACCTGAGAATTTAAACAAAGGTTTTCCGTCCGCCCTTGACGAGATCTTGGGCCTAGCGGTAAAGGTGGAGGTGCACGAGGTGCTCCACAAGAAATGGCAGGAACGGTTCGAGGAGATGGAGAATCGGTCGAGGCGGAAGAATCTGCGGATCCTGGGCCTCCCGCAGGGGCTGGAGGGGTCGGACGTGGGGGCCTATGTGGCCACCATGTTAAACTCGCTGATGGGAGCAGGGTCCTTCCAGGGGCCCCTGGAGCTGGAAGGGGCCCTTAGAGTGCTGGCGAGGAGGCCCAAGGCTAACGAGCCTCCGCGGGCGGTGCTGGTGCGGTTTCATCGGTTTGCTCATCGGGAGTGCGTACTCAGGTGGGCCAAGAAAGAGAGGAGCAGCAGGTGGGAGAACGCGGAGGTTCGAATACATCAGGACTGGAGCGCGGAGGTGGCGAAGAAGAGGGCCGGGTACAACCGGGCAAAGGCGGTGCTGCACAGGAAGGGGGTGAAGTTTGGCATGCTGCAGCCGGCGCGTCTGTGGGTCACCTACAAGGACGGGCACCATTATTTTGAGTCCCCGGAGGAGGCGTGGGCCTTTGTTCAGGCCGAGAAGCTGGACACAAAACTGAGGGTCGGGATGGGGGGTCGGGCGTGGGGATGGTCGGGGATTGTTGTTGTTGTGTTACATTTTGAGGGGGGGCTCTTTGTTCTTGTTTATTTTTGGTTCGGTGTGGGTGGTTAGGGTGGGTTGGGCACTGTTTTGGTTGGGTCTGTCGGGTGGGCTCTTGGAGGGGGGCAAGTAAATGGAGAAGGGGGTGGATGGCCGGTAGGAGGGACGGGGCCCCACGGGGGAGGGTGAGGCCCGAGTCGGGGGTGAGGGGACTGGGCCTGTAAAAGGAGCTGCGCCAGAGGAGGCGGGGCTGGGCAGGTGGAAAGCGCAGGCTTTTTCCCGTGCTGAAGGCTGGAGGGGGCGGGGAAGCGCAGGTTTTTTCCCACGCTTGGGATGGAAGGGGGAGGCGGAGAGCCTGCTGGTGGGTAATGGAGGGGGAGGGGAAGTCCCACAATGGGAGGAGCCGAAGGAGAGGCGGGAGCGGCCAGGGTCAGCAGGAGTCAGCTGACTTGCGGGACTGCAATGGGGGAGCAATGCAGCTAGGAGGGGTGGGGGTGGGGGGGAACCGGATTGCTGCTGGTATGGTCAAGGGGGAGCTGGAGCGAGTAGAGGGGTTTGGGACGGGGGTCTGCCGCCGTGGGGAACGGGCCGGGCATGGGGTGCGGGCGCGTGGCTGGCCGAGGAGGGGTTATGGCTAGTCGGTGGGGGAGGGGGGCGGGTAGCCCCTTGATCCGGCTGATAACCTGGAACGTAAGGGGACTGAACGGGCCGGTTAAGCGGGCCCGGGTGTTCGCGCACCTGAAGGGGCTGAAGGCGGATGTGGTCATGCTCCAGGAGACACACCTGAAGGTGGCAGACCAGGTAAGATTGAGGAAGGGGTGGGTAGGCCAGGTGTTTCATTCAGGGCTGGATGCCAAAAATCGGGGGGTGGCGATCTTGGTGGGAAAGAGGGTGTCGTTCGAGACGTCGAGCATTGTGACAAACAATGGCGGCAGGTACGTAATGGTAAGTGGTAAGCTGCAAGGGGAGAGGGTGGTGCTGGTCAATGTGTACGCCCCGAACTGGGACGATGCGGGTTTTATGCGGCACATGTTGGGTCGGATCCCGGACTTGTAATTTGGGGGCCTGATAATGGGGGGGGGGGACTTTAACACGGTGTTGGATCCGGCACTGGATCGCTCTAGGTCCAGGACAGGTAGGAGGCCGGCGGCGGCTAAAGTGCTGAGGGGGTTTATGGACCAGATGGGAGGGGTGGACCCTTGGAGATTTGCAAGGATGACGGCTAGGGAATTTTCATTCTTCTCGCACGTTCATAAGGCCTATTCCCGGATCGACTTTTTTGTTATGAGCAGGGCGCTGATTGCGAGAGTAGAGGATACCGAGTACTCGGCGATAGCCATTTCGGATCACGCCCGCATTGGGTAGACCTAGAGCTGGGGGAGGAGAAGGACCAGCACCTGTTGTGGCACTTGGAGGTGGGGCTGTTGGCGGATGATGAGGTGAGCGAGCGGGTCCGAGGAACCATAGAGAGATACCTGGAGGCCAACAATAATGGGGAGGTCCGAGTGGGGATGGTCTGGGAGGCGCTGAAGGCAGTGGTTAGGGGAGAGCTGATCTCCATTAGGGCGCACAAGGAGAGGAGAGAGCAGAGGGAGAGGGAGAGGCTGGTGGGGGAGATGGTGAGGGTAGACAGGAGGTACGCGGAGGTGCCGGAGGAGGGACTGTTGAGGGAGAGGCGTAGCCTCCAGGCTGAATTCGACCTGTTGACCACCAGGAAGGCGGAGGCGCAGTGGAGGAAGGCCCAGGGGGCGATTTATGAATATGGGGAAAAGGCAAGTCGGATGCTGGCACATCAGCTTCCGAAGCGGGACGCAGCTAGGGAGATCGGGGGAGTTCAGGATAGGGGAGGGAGTGTGGTGCGGAGTGGGGTTGGCATCAATGGGGTCTTCAGGGACTTTTATGAGTAACTGTATCAGTCCGAGCCCCCACTGGAGGAGGGAGGGATGGGCCGCTTTCTGGACCAACTGAGGTTCCCGAAGGTGGAGGAGGGACTGGTGGCGGGATTAGGGGCCCCGATTGGGCTAGAGGAGCTGGCCAAAGGGATAGGGAGCATGCAGGCGGGGAAGGCACCGGGGCCGGATGGTTTCCCGGTCGTATTTTACAAAAAATATGTGGACCTGTTGGGTCCGTTGCTGGTTAGGACCTTCAATGAGGCAAGGGAGGGTGGGGCTTTGCCCCCAACGATGTCCTGGGCAATGATTTCCTTGATCCTGAAGCGGGACAAGGATCCCCTACAGTGTGGGTCTTACAGGTCGATTTTGTTGTTAAATATTGATGCCAAGGTGCTGGCGAAGGTCTTTGCCACGAGAATTGAGGATGGGGTGCCGCAGGTCATTCACGATTACCAGACTGGGTTCGTGAAGGGGAGGCAGTTGAATGCGAATGTGCGGAGGCTCCTGAATGTCATTATGATGCCGGCGAGGGAGGGGGAGGCGGAGATAGTGGCGGTGATGGATGTTGAGAAGGCCTTCAAAGGGCTATGGAGAGAGAGCGGGTAAATGGAGTTGAAATCAGCCATGATTGAATGGTGGAGTGGACTCGATGGGCCGAATGGCCTTACTTCTGCTCCTATGTCTTATGTTCTTATGGAAAGGGTAGGGTGGGGGTACTTGTGGGAGGTGCTGAAGAGGTTCGGGTTTGGGGAGGGGTTCGTCAGGTGGGTTAGGCTGTTGTACGAGGTCCCGATGGCGAGTGTGGCCACGAACAAGAGGAGGTCTGAGTACTTTTGGTTGCATCAAGGGATGAGGCAGGGGTGTCCCCTGCCTCCCCCTGCTCTTCGCACTGGCGATTGATTCCCTGGCTATGGCACTGAGGGAGTCGAGGAACTGGAGGGGGCTGGTGCGGGGTGGGGAGGAGCATAGGGTGTCGCTCTATGCGGACGACTTGATGCTATATGTGGCGGACCCGGTGGGGGGAATGCCGGAGGTAATGAGGATCCTCAGGGAGTTCGGGGATTTCTCAGGGTACAAGCTCAACATGGGGAAGAGCGAGTTGTTCGTGGTTCACCCAGGGGACCAGGAGGGGGGGATTGGCGAGCTTCCACTAAAAAGGGCGAAGAGGAGCTTTAGGTATTTGAAGATCCAGGTGGCCAGGAGCTGGGGGGCCCTGAATAGGCTTAATTTCACAAGGCTGGTGGAGCAAATGGAGGAGGAGTTTAAGAGGTGGGACGCGTTGCCGCTGTCCCTGCCGGGTAGGGTGCAGTCAGTCAAGATGACGGTGCTCCCGATGTTTTTGTTCCTGTTCCAGTGCCTCCCCAGTCTTATCCCGAAGGCCTTCTTTAGGCAGGTCAACAGGAGCATAACGGGGTTTGTGTGGGCGCGAGGGACTCCGAGGGTGAGAAGGGTGTTCCTGGAGCAGAGTAGAGATAGGGGGGGGCTGGCGCTGCCCAACCTCTGTGGGTCTACTGGACCACCAATGTGGCGATGGTGCGCATGTGAGTGATGGAGGGGGAGGGGGCGGCATGGAAGAGGCTGGAGACGGCGTCTTGTGAGGGTACGAGTCTGGAGGCGCTGGCAACGGCGCCGCTGCCGCTCCCTCCAATGAGGTATATCACGAGCCCGGTGGTGGCGGCTACCCTCAAAATTTGGGGGCAATAGAGGCGGCACAAGGGGGAAGTGGGGGCCTCGGTGTGGACCCCGATACGGGGGAACCACCGGTTTGTCCCAGGGAGAATAGATGGAGGGTTTTCGGGGTGGCACAGGGCAGTGATGAGAAGGTTGGGGGACCTGTTTGTGGATGGGAAGTTTGCGAGCCTGGGTGAGCTGGAGTAGAAGTGCGGGCTCCCCCCGGGAAACACCTTTAGGTATCTACAGGTAAGGGCATTTGCCAGGCAGCAAGTGGTGGAATTCCCGCTGCTGCCGCCACGCACGGTACAGGACAGGGTGCTCTCGGGGGTGTGGGTCGGAGAGGGGAGGATTTCGGCAACATACCGGGTGATGCAGGGGGAGGAGGAGGCCTCAGTGGAGGAGCTGAAAGGTAAGTGGGAGGAGGAGTTGGGAGAGGAGATCGAGGAGGGGACGTGGGCAGATGCCCTAGGGAGGGTGAACTCTTCCTCTTTGTGCGCGAGGCTCAGCCTCATACAGTTTAAGGTGCTGCACAGGGCACACATGACTGGGACAAGGATGAGCCGGATTTTTGGGGGTGAGGACAGGTGTGTTAGGTGCTCAGGGAGCCCAGCAAACCACACCCATATGTTCTGGGCATGCCCACCGCTGGAGGAATTTTGGAAGGGCGTAGCGAGGACGGTGTCGATGGTGGTAGGATCCAGGGTCAAACCGGGCTGGGGGCTCGCAATATTTGGGGTTGCAGTGGAGCCGGGAGTGCAGGAGGCGAAAGAGGCCGGTATTCTGGCCTTTGCGTCCCTGGTAGCCCGGCGAAAGATTCTTCTTCAGTGGAAGGATGCGAGGTCCCCAAGCGTGGAATCCTGGGTCAACGACATGGCGGGATTTATTAAATTGGAGAGGGTGAAATTTGCCTTAAGGGGATCTGTGCAAGGGCTTTTCAGGTGGTGGCAACCGTTCTTAGACTTCCTGGCAGAACGGTAGACAATGGTCAGCAGCAGCGGCAACCCAGGCGGGGGGAGGCGGGGTGTTCTATTTTATTTTTGTTTGTCTACACTGGGTGATCTGAGGGGGGTGTATATATTTGTTATGTTCGCTATGTGTTTCGGCGGGTGCTAATTTAGTATTTATGTACGGGGAGAGGGGGGCATCTGTTTTGTTTTGTATTTAATTCTATTGGGTTCCTTTTACATTTTGTTTGTTGATATTTTGTGAAAACTTTATAAAAAATTATTTAATTAAAAAATATCTAACCAGAACTGAGGTAAAGTGGAGCTATTCTCCTGACCTGCCTTTCTTCAAGAAGGTTCTGAGTGGCTCCACCAATCACAAGCAAGAACAGGAGATGTCCCAGAATTTCAGACCCACTGCTTGGCTGCTTGCCAAGCCCATCAAACTGGCATTATGGATATTGCCACAGAGCATAAAGGGGAGATCTGGGCCAGTATATTAGACCAGGGGTGTTTTCAGTTAGACCAAATTGACACCGTGTCTGCAGTTTAAACAAAACTGCACGTTGCAGGGATAGGGATTTTTAAAGAAGAAACCTGGAACAGAGAAGGATTAAACAAGTTCCTTGCATGAGGATGTTTCCATTTGTAGAACGGACACAATTTGAGAATATGAGACCTGCCATTTAAGTCAGAGCTGAGTAGAAATTATTTTCTCTCAAAGAGTCTTAGTTTGTGGAATTCTCTTCTCCAGAAAGCAGTGGAGGCTGGATCACTGAATTTATTGAAGGCCGGGTTAGACAGATTTTGATGGACATGGGAGAACGAGGGTTATGGGGAGCAGACGGCAAAGTGGAGTTCAGACCATAGCTAGATCAGCCATGATCTTATCGAATGGCAGAGCAGACTCAAAGGGCAGAATGGCCCACGCCTGCTCCTAAATCCTACATTGTACTGTGTTCATCTGCCACCTGTCTGCTCATTCCACCAACTTGTTTATGTCCTTTTGAATTTCTACACTGACCTCCTCACGGTTATGAAATGTAATTTCAATATTGGAATTTAGGCTGTGAACAAAATGTCAGGCGTTCCGGGGTACACCTTGCTATCAAAGTTCTCTCCTACTGTTATTAAAAAAGAGAGTGCATTTAAGTGTCTCAGTTGTGTTGTACATGTGCCGTTCTAGTGTTTTACCCTGTTGCGCCATTGCGAGTGCTAGTGTAGACAGCTGCCATAAATAACCATGGTGGCACTATTACTCGGCTTATTTAGGAAAACAAAGGTCATGATACTGGAATGGTCTTTCTTCTCTTCATCCTCTTTATGGAGAAGCCTCTGCCTCCCTCCACACCCACCCACCCACATTCAACATCATCCGTCCCAGAGTGAAGTTCACCTAAGAGTCTCAAACTAGCCTGTTAACAGGGGTGGGGCTGGGGCAGCACCGCAGACACAAACACATCCCCGGCCACCCGCCCCATGAGCTCTGGTTGAGGCCACTTGCCTCGGCAATTTTGAAAAAGGTAATCTTGCTTCGGGACAACTTTATGTCCGAGGTGGAATTTAGGAGCTCGAGTCCTTTTCCCCCTCCGCCCATTGACACACACCCCCACCCAACCCTCGGCCCCACCAGCCTGCCCATTGGTCAATGTGCCTGTCAGTCAAACTTTCGCCACAGCATCTTGTCCCAAGTCATGGAAAGCTTTCTGGGTGGCAGTGGCTAGCACTGTTGCTTCACAGCTCCAGGGTCCCAGGTTCGATTCCCGGCTTGGTCACTGTCTATTTGGAGTCTGCACGTTCTCCCTGTGTCTGTGTAGATTTCCTCCAGGTGCTCCGGTTACCTCCCACAGTCCAAAGGTGTGCGGGTTAGGTGGATTAGTCACACTTAATTGCCCATAGTGTCCAAAGGTTAGGTGGGGTTGCTGGGTTACAGGGATATGGTGAAGATGTGGGTTTATAGGGTGCTCTTTCAGGTGCCGGTGTAGACTTGCTGGCCCAAATGACCTCCTTCTGGCCACGCCTATTTGTTCCTTATTTGGGAAAAAAAAAGAATTGGGTTCTCCAAATTTAAAACAAAAAAAATGAAAAGCTTTCTGGCATGTTAGGCACTGGAGTAACATCATTGGATTTCTGCATATATATGGACCTGCACCATGCACATCTGGGTAATGGCAGCCATCTTACATTAGCAAGAGACACAGTGGATTTAGTTAAGAGTTTGAAAATTATAAAGAAAATTGATTTTTAAAAATTGTTGAGGCAGGTTGTTGAATGTGGTGGAGGGTTCAAATGGAGTTATGGTTCAGTAGGTAAAGGAATTACCCAATGTGGGAATCAGTCAACACTTTCAGCAGGCGGGAGGGAAAATTTGCTGGATAAACCTGATTTGCAACTTCGAGTCTTACGTATGGTTTATACTTTGCTGTGGACCTTAATTTAAAATGAGACGTAAATACTTTGTCAAGTTTACCCAAAGAATGACATTGCACAGATCACACTACTGGTAACATGTGTCATGGAAATTTGATCAAGGGCCTGAAGTGGCTCAATGTACATAGTTGCAGGAGGAGACTCAATTCACATGCCATACTTTGTTTTTTCATACCTCAGCTCCCTGACTCGAAACCAAGCTGGAAATGGAGCAGAAAAAGAGAGTAATCCTACCACACAAGGCAATAGTTCTGGCACTGAGAACCGCGAGAGACGGAGGTAACAGCTAGAAATAAAATTATAGAGTGATGTGTGCTTGAGAATGAGTCAAATGCTCAAGAATGGTTAGTGTGTGTGTGTACACATAGATAAAATAAATATATATATATATATATATATATATATATATACACACTGATTGTTATTTGATTGGTGTCTGCACGGTTTAACTATACTGTTGTTTAACTCAGTTGTAGTTTTGCTGAAGCAAAGGACTTTGATTGATGTTGAAGTGTTACTTTGCCAGTGGAATCCCTTTAAGAATCTCAGGGCAGCATGATGGCGCAGTGGTTAGCACTGGGACTGCGGCGCTGAGGGTCCGGGTTCGAATCCTGGCCCTGGGTCACTGTCCGTGTGGAGTTTGCACATTTTCCCCGTGTCTGCATGGGTTTCACCCCCATAACCCAAAAGATGTGCAGGTTAGGTGGATTGGCCATGCTAAATTGCCCCTTAATTGGGAAAAAAAATAATGGGGTCTGGTGTCAGTCAGACTCCTACCCAGCATAAGGTTACCCGGCCTTAACCCAATTCCTTATGGACGTGCACTCTCAACTTAAAGCTGTTTCTACTAGTTGGAATCACATTGGATCACATCACCTGCTCCCTAACACTTCGGTGAGTCAACAGGTCTCCAAAGCTGCCACCAGACACTTCCAACCAAGTGGCCATTATATTTGTGTTCTGACCACATTATGTGCCCTTTGATTGATACTTGCCCTATCCCCCCCATTAATTCCGAGGTTGTTCAAGACTCTGCTCTATTTCCCAATCCAGTTGTTCGCCTTATCAAGAACAAATTATCATCAAACTCTATCTGTTCTAATACTGTTGATGCCACTCAACTTGAACAACTCCCGTCAGGTTGCACAGGCTCCATGTTCAAAACATGTTACCTTGCAGTCCAATGGCTAAGCACTTCAATTCAAAAAGAAGGCCCACAAAAATCATCACAATTCAACTAGGAATGGATAAGAAATGCCGACATTCCAAGAATTAATTTTATTAAACTGCGCTATTGGGAGTAGAGTGTCAAAAATAAAAAATGTCAATCTTTATACAATCTTTGAAATGACGGAATTGAAATAAAAGTCATGACCCACTAACAAACTCCTTAATGGAATTGAGAAACCTGCTATTTCCAACAAACGGACCTGGTTATTTGACCTGTAAATTAGTTGAGGTCCAGAGGCTTTGATCTCCAGGCTAATCAAAGTATACCTAACTAAAGCATGAATAGACATGAGTCACACAAAATGAGGGATATGCTCATCAATGTGGAATACAAACATCAACCATTATGTCTTTAAGTTTGATAGATTGGCATACTTTGAAATAAACTTTCTGGGCTAGGAGGGACAAGCAGGGGAGTAAGACTGACTGGAGTGGTCCATATGAGCCAGCATAGTCCCAATGGGTTGAATGGCCTCCTGCTGTGCCATAAATGACTATAATGCTACGGATGCGCACTTGAAGGAAAACTACTTACTTGGAGGTCTTAGAATTTGGAATGCATGGGAAACATTTTATGATCAGGGAGTCTGTATAATTCGAATTCAACAGCGACAGTTTGCCTTTCAATATCTACCGGAAGAGAGGAAACTTGACTTTGCGTTTAACCCAAAAAGTTAACTTTCTAACTTTGATGACTAGATTTGCGATGAAAGGTATGGAAGGCAAATGTAAATATTGAGCATCGTGTTTTGAATCTTGGCATGATGGCCCCAGTTTTCCTCCTCTTCTCCCATTTCACATCAGAATAAATCAGGCAGTACACTTTTCACCAGCTCCCACTTTGACCTCTGGGTTCAGATCATTTAAATGGGCTAGTTATTTAGTGACAGGAATATGCTAAAGTCCTAAAGGTAGACAAGTCTCCTGGACCTGATGGAATGCATCCCAGAGTGCTAAAAGAGATGGCTAGGGAAATTGCAAATGCACTAGTGATAATTTACCAAAATTCACTAGACTCTGGGGTGGTCCCGGCGGATTGGAAATTAGCAAACGTGACACCACTGTTTAAAAAAGGAGGGAGGCAGAAAGCAGGTAATTATAGGCCAGTGAGCTTAACTTCGGTAGTAGGGAAGATGCTGGAATCTATCATCAAGGAAGAAATAGCGAGGCATCTGGATGGAAATTGTCCCATTGGGCAGACGCAGCATGGGTTCATAAAGGGCAGGTCATGCCTAACTAATTTAGTGGAATTTTTTGAGGACATTAACAGTGCGGTAGATAACGGGGAGCCAATGGATGTGGTATATCTGGATTTCCAGAAAGCCTTTGACAAGGTGCCACACAAAAGGTTGCTGCATAAGATAAAGATGCATGGCATTAAGGGGAAAGTAGTAGCATGGATAGAGGATTGGTTAATTCATAGAAAGCAAAGAGTGGGGATTAATGGGTGTTTCTCTGGTTGGCAATCAGTAGCTAGTGGTGTCCCTCAGGGATCAGTGTGGGGCCCCCAACTGTTCACAATTTACATAGATGATTTGGAGTTGGGGACCAAGGGCAATGTGTCCAAGTTTGCAGATGACACTAAGATAAGTGGTAAAGCAAAAAGTGCAGAGGATATTGGAAGTCTGCAGAGGGATTTGGATAGGCTAAGTGAATGGGCCAGGGCCTGGCAGATGGAATACAATGTTGACAAATGTGAGGTTATCCATTTTGGTAGGAATAACAGCAAAAGGGATTATTATTTAAATGATAAAATATTAAAACATGCTGCTGTGCAGAGAGACCTGGGTGTGCTAGTGCATGAGTCGCAAAAAGTTGGTTTACAGGTGCAACAGGTGATTAAGAAGGCAAATGGAATTTTGTCCTTCATTGCTAGAGGGATGGAGTTTAAGACTAGGGAGGTTATGCTGCAATTGTATAAGGTGTTAGTGAGGCCACACCTGGAGTATTGTGTTCAGTTTTGGTCTCCTTACTTGAGAAAGGACGTACTGGCACTGGAGGGTGTGCAGAGGAGATTCACTAGGTTAATCCCAGAGCTGAAGGGGTTTGATTATGAGGAGAGGTTGACTCCAGGTGATATACTGGGACTGTACTCGTTGGAATTTAGAAGGATGAGGGGGGATCTTATAGAAACATATAAGATTATGAAGGGAATAGACAGGATAGATGCGGGCAGGTTGTTTCCACTGGCGGGTGAAAGCAGAACTAGGGGGCATAGCCTCAAAATAAGGGGAAGTGGATTTAGGACTGAGTTTAGGAGGAACTTCTTCACCCAAAGGGTTGTAAATCTATGGAATTCCTTGCCCAGTGAAGCAGTAGATGTGATAATTTACCACATTGGGGTGGGGAGATGCACGAGCAGTAAAATGGATGGGGGAGCAGTTGCACAAAGAATGGAAATCTCAAACTTAAGGCTCCTTTCCCCTGGCTAATAAAGTCCTTGTGAACGAGGCATTATTGGCTCTCCCACTCGACGTCCTTCGAATGTTTATTTTCTGCCACGTTTTACTGTTTCCAGATCCTACCTCACCCCGGTCCGTGACGAGGAAGCTGAAGCGCAGAGAAAGGCACGCTCACGACATGCCCGCCAGTCTCGCAGGTCCACGCAGGTGAGCATGAGAGTGGTCTGCTACAGTTCCAACATTGCTTAAAGGTTCCATTTGCCTTTGCACTATTTTCATCTGTCCAGATGTTCAGTGACACTCCATAAATATCTCAAATGGAATGTGCATGCCAAAAATCAGGCATTTAAAGCAGAAGCCCATTTTACTATCTGAAAAATTATTAGACCTGGAGTCTGGGCTTTACCCTATTGAATACAAAATAATGTAATGGCAGCATTGGCATCTTCCATCCCTCATAGATGTCTTCAACTGTTCTCTAACCCATTGCTCAGATCCAAGAAACCGTGCGTGTTCAACCACACCTCAATATGCACCATTACGTTCCGCGCACTGCATCTCAGTGCTCCTGGGTACATACCTTGTTGCTCCTTACCAAGTCGCTCCTTTTTATTACTCATTTTGTGGTGCAGGGTGTCACGCTGACAGACCTACAGGAGGCCGAGAAAACAATTGGACTGAAGCGGGAGAAGAAGGTTACAGAACAGGAGAAAAGCAAAGAAAAAGAAAAGGAAGAGAAGGAAGCAGAGGTTAAAGACATGGCATCAAAATACAGATATAGCAAGACCAGTCAAGATGAGGTAAGACGAGTGGTAACCAGATGGCTGGATGTACACGCATTATACTAAACTTTTCCTGAAACCCTTACCAGTGCCTTTGTTACCTATGGATTGCACTATTTCCATGCTAGCCTCCCATCTTTTCACATAAAATCCTGTCATCCCTGTGCCCGCTGCCCTATATTAGATCATAGTCTGGCAATGCCTCCATTTTCAAATTCTCATCCTTGTTTTCAAATCCCTCCATGGACTCACCCCTCCCTATCTCTGTATTCTCCCCCAAGCCCACAACCTTCTGAGTTATCTTCACTCCTTCAATTTTGGCCCCTTGACCATCTCTGATTTTAATCGCTAACCATACCTTCAGTCATCAAAACTCTGGAATTGCCTCCTGAATTCTCTCAGCCTCTATTTTCTTCTTAAGACATTACTTAAAATCTACCTCTCACCTATCTACCTCTCACCTATCTTAATATTTCCTGGTGTGAAATATTGTTTGATAACACTTCTGTGAAGCACCTTGGGATGTTTTACATAAAAGGTGTCATATCAACACAACTTGTTGCTGATGCTTCACTATTCATTTTCTAATGATTTAAAATTATAACTATACGTTTTGCTATGGAGAATTCATTTTGAAAAGATGTTTGTCCATTCACCTGTAACTGTGTTGCTACTTAATTCATATTCCCTCTTTCTCCTATTTTGTTCCTGTCAAAGCCATTTCCATAGATCTTTATCTCTGACACCACTTTGTGTAATTCCAACATTGTTTCCTCTACAAGTTTCCCACAGCAATTTGATAGTTTTGTAAGGTAAAAGTACCAAGTTGCATGGATCAAAGACGGGCAGAGTTCAGGAACAGATCAGCCATGATCTGAGGGAATGGTGCAGAATGGGGATACAATGGTCTAATCCTGTTCCAATGCTTTTTCGGAAGAGCTCAAAACAAAATAGGGATTGAATTCTCAGAGCTTTAATTCAGACAAGTTTGACATTCAAATGTTAACAACTTTTATTCATCTACAAGGAACTGCTTCATTCTATTTTTGCCACTACAGACTGTTCCACTTCTCTCTCGTGCATTCACTCTGCACTGTCACGACTCATCTCATGCCATTGTGCACTCATTTTATCTTGGTGGTTATTCATTTTCCCTTTTACTTGTCCATTTGCTCTGGTTCATATTCTCTGCCTTTTGCATTCTTAAATATAGGCCATGCCCTAAAGCATTAATACTTAATCACAAAGTTACTCACTATGTTCCTGCCCAATACAGGAGAAGAACTGGCGGTCAAGATTAGCTAACCTACAGAAAGCAGATCTACTGGGCCTCACCTCCTCCTCCTCCACGGAATCCAACCGTTTTAGCGTTCCTGGTTACACCTACCACAATGCTGTACAGCCATTGGACAACAAAGGTATCTCCAAACTTCTCCCATGCAGGGAATGCTCATTAACTACTTGATGCTTCTCCAAAATGTGGAACAACAAAGTACTCCATCAAGTTGTCATTGCCATAGCATTTCAGAGCAGTAGAGAGAAACCAGCCTTGATCAGAGCTTGCTTTAGGGCACAGTGGGCCAAAGCACATCTGGTGTTGTCCCAACCTTCCACACAAGGAAGTTCCCTGAGACAATCTGCAGTATGTGGTGTTGGCTGATCACATCCAGGCCATCAGTGGGTATTCCAGAAATCCATTTATAGTTCCCTTGACTGTACTTCTTGTGACTGAACATGGTGCCTGTGACTGAACACGGTTCCTGTTCCGAATTGCCTCCTTGTGGGTCTTTCATGAGGAGATAATCGGGCTTGTCACCTGATGCCCTCCATGATTAACTAGTCTACTGACACATGAAGAATGACCACTTGGGTAAAGTACTAATAGGTCCTCAATGCATTTGGAGCAGTACCTTAGTGGGATTCAGCACTGCCAGGGCTCAAATTCCTGCGGAATTCTCATGGTACTGAAGGTCATCATACTCTTCCAAAAAAACAAATTATTCATTCTTTAAAAATCAAATCTGTGAACTACAGCCTGAATCAGGAGAAGGCCTTTCAGCTAATCCAGACATCTTTATCCTGAGTCAACGTATAATTATCTCTGAATCTCCCATGCTAGGTATTATTGAATAAAAACTAACAATGAAGAGGCATCTCGTGTTCCATAACAATGGTCCATTAAGGACTCAGGTGTGGATATCAGCGTTTTAGCAATTGGCGTGCCTTCCCCAATGCCTCAGGCAATCTGTTTCAATGCCTATTGAGCCGTACAGACCAGATAACTCCAGTTCAATCACCAGCCCATAGTGAGCTAAATTGGTTGGTCTCAGCATGGGTGGTAATACAGGTACAATAATTAGCATCAATCGTGCTGGATTAGAGGGATAATTGAACAGATTGTTTCCAACCACAATCTATTGACTCCTGCTGGAAGGTCTGTGTGTTTGGGTGTCGGTTGAGGAATACGATCAGGTTCTGCTGTGGATTTTCCACAGTGGAATACCCATTTGACACACTCTCTGTCAAGGCTCGTTCATGAAGGTTGAGCACTTGGTCAGAGCATCACTGGTTACCTCTGCAGCTACTCCTGAGCCAGAGTTTTTATCTTTAAATGCTGATATTGCCACTGAATTTGTTTGTGTCTGGGTGGGGATGGGTTTCACTTCTAGCTGCTGTGCGACACCTCGTGGTGCTGAATTTTGTACCTGGGTCCTGCCATTCATTGCTGGGTGCTGTTTTATTTCCAGGGGGCATGTGCTGCGACCAGCAGCTGCTTTTTTTTGCATCCGGATTCTTGACACATTGGGTGTGGTTTATCTCTGGGACAGCGAGTTATTGCTGCTTTGGTGTTTGTCTCCAGTTACTGCGTGTTGTCTCTAAAGACTGTTGCTAGCTGCAGGCTGAGTGTTGAAACTTGGTGCTCCGGGAGATTGGCATCTGTGTGATGTTATTAAAGAGTTGATCACAACTTTGGATCTCTCCCGCAGAATTGGAGAAGGCTAAAGAGGAGGAGAAGGAATCGGATGACTCATCGTTCAAAAGGTCTGGAACCAGGGACCGGAGACGGCCAAGGGGGAAAAGAAGATCAACAGGTGTGCATTCCATATCACAAGATGTAAGTATTCCGAATATTCAAGCGAATTCTAAGTCTGTTCAGGTACACTGCAAGCCCTCTCCAATAAAACCAATAGAAACCGTTGCAATCCTTCACACTGAAATCAAACATACACATAATGTTTTGTTAATATTTCCAATTAAACTAATTATAGCAAGTCTGGTGCTGTACCCAGGGATGCAGGATTACCATTTTTGGTTTATTCGTCCACGGGATGTGAGCATCACCTTTATGGCCCATCCCTAATTGCCCTTGAGAGGGTGGTGGTGAGCTACCTCCTTGAATCACTGCCGTCTGTATATTGTAGGTACACCCACAGTGCTGTTAGGGAGGGAGTTCCAGGATTTTGACCCAGTGACAGTGAAGGAAGTGCAATACATTTCCAAGTCAGGATGGTGTGTGGCTTGGAGGGGAGCTTGCAAATAGTGATCATAGAATCATCGAATTTACAATGCAGAAGGAGGTCCATCGAGTCTGCACAGGCCCTTGGAAAGAGTATCCTACTTAAGCCCACACCTCCACCCTATCCCCGTAATCCAGTTATCCCACCTTTATCATGGCCAATCCAACTAACCTGCAATTCTTTGGACTGTGGGAGGAATATGGAGCACCCGGAGGAAACCATCGCAGACACAGAGAGAATGTGCAGACTCCGCAAAGACAGTGACCCAATTAAGGAGCAATTTGGCGTGGCCAATCCATCTACCCTGCACATCTTTGGGTTGTGGGGGTGAAACCCACGCAAACACGGGGAGAATGTGCAAACTTCACACGGACAGTGACCCAGAGCTGGGATCGACCTGGGACCTCGGCGCTGTGAGGCAGCAATGCTAACCACTGCGCCACCGTGCTGCCGGCAGTGCATTTTATAGATGGAACTACATACAAAATAGGAGCAGCAATAGGCCATTTTACCCCATGAGCCTGCTCCTTCATTCAATAGGATAATGGCTGATCTGTTTGCATTGAGATCCACATTCCCATCCACCCCGATAACATTAGATTTGATCCCTTTGGTGGTTCTCATTGGGGTTTCAGATATACCGGAGCTGCAGGTGGGAGCGAAGACAGATGCCCTTGCCTTCGCCTCGCTAAAGCCCGAAGCCAAGGGCCGGGAATTCTCCGAGCCCGCGCCGGCTCGGAGAATCGGAGTTGCCACCGGGACGGCTCGCAGTGCCGATCCCACGCCGAGACGCGATTCTCCAGTGACCAGAGAATCGCTGCCAGTCCCGCGTGCGCGATCAGTGCGCCGCCAGTCGGGAGCCGTTGAAAGAGGCCCCCACAGCAATTCTTCGCGGTCGACCGGCCGAGTTCCCGTCAGCGTGGTTCTAACATGGCTCCACCCGGCGGGAGCTCGGACCCACAGCCGCGGTGGCCGTCCTGGTGGGGGAGCGGAGGGTTCAGACTCGGCGGGGGGGGGGGGGGGGGGTTGCATCCACGACAGCCAGGCCCGCGATCAGGGGCCACCGACCGGCGAGCGCACGCGATCCGGGGAGGGGGCCTACCTTCTTCTGTGCCGGCCTGCTGTGTGGCTCGCCATGTTGTGCGGGCGCAGCGCGGAAGTGGCCGCCGCGCGCAACCGCGGCCGGCAGTGCAGGGCTGCGTATCGGCGGCGGAGCTGCGTGCAGCACCCCAGCACCATGCTGGCCCCCTATGGACCACGGAATCACTGGGCCAGGAGGCCCGTTGACGCCGGCATGAAACACTCCGGTGTTTACGCCGGTGTCAACACTTAGCCATGATTTCAGAGAATCCCGGCCAAGTACTGTTTGGATGGAAATCTTCGGTCCCACCCAGTGCCATGGTTTAGTGACTTGATGGAATTCTTACATTTAAAAAAAGTCAAGTATATCATGGGAGGGTCAATCGAAGGGTTCAACCTGAGGTGGCAGCACTTCATTTCATATTTCACGGAGCTGGTCACCGTCAGATATTGGGTGGGGGGCTGAGTGAGGGGGGGGGGGGGACTGGGTGGGGGAGAGGGACTGGGGTAGGTTAGGAGAAGGGGCGGGGGGGGGTGGGGGGAGAGAGAAGGGGTTGGGGTGGGGGGGGGGTTATTTAGGGAATAGTTTTTTATTTTGGGGCTTGGATTTGAGGTGTGGGGGGTTGAAATATTGTAGCTGTTATATCAATATGGTTGTGAAGGTGTTATATTGGAAAACCATTTGTTAATAAAAATATATATTTAAAAACCTTTGATTTGATTTCCTTGCCCTAAAAAGAATCTATCTATGTACGCCTTAAAAATGTTCAATGACCTCTCCTGCCTCCTGAGGCAGAGAGTTCCAAACTTGCACAACCCTCAGAGAAAAAGACTCTCCTCAACTCTGTCCTGTAAGGGTGACCCCTAAATTTAAAACAGTGCCCCCTTGTTCTGGACTCACCCGCAAGAGGGACCATCTTTTCTGCATATACCTTGTCAATACCATGCGGGATCCTATATACTTCCAAAGATGTGCCGGTTAGGTGGCTTGACCATGCTGAAAATTGCCCATTGGGACCAAAGGTGTGTAGATTGGTGGGTTTACGGGGATAGGACAGGGGAATGAGCCTTGGTAGGGGGCTCTTTCAGAGGGCAATGCAGACTTGATGGGCTGAATGGCCTCCTTCTGCACTGTAAGGATTCTATGATTCAAATACTGATTGACTTCAACTAAGTCACCCCTCCCTTCTAAACTCTAGCACAAAAAAGCGCAGCCTTTTGAAACTATTTGTATAAAGAAACTCTCAACCTGGGGACAAATTTAATGTAATTTGCCAGCTTGTAGACCCACAGGATTGGGTGGATCATTGGCATTACACCCCATCCTATGTTGCATTCCATTGACTTCAATGCAGGGTAAAATTGGCAATGTGTATTACTGCAAAGTACCTGATGTCACGAGTTTGCCTGCAATATTTCTATGGATCATTAAAGCTAATTTAAAACCCTTTCTTTTGGGTGGCACGATGGCACAGTGGTTAGCACTGCTGCCTCTCCGTGCCAGGGACCCGGGTTTGATTCTGGCCTCGGGTGACTGTATGGAGTTTGTACGTTCTCCCCGTTCTTCATGGCTTTCCTCCGGGTTCTCCGATTTCCTCCCACAGTTCAAAGATGTGCAGGTTAGGTGGATTGGCCAGGCTAAATTGCCCCTTCGTCTCCAACAGGGAGGTGGGGGTCACAGGGATAGGGTGGGGGATTGGGCCAATGTGGAGTGCTCTTTCGGAGGGTGGATGTTGACTCGATGGGCCAAATGGCCTTCTTCTCCACTGTGGGGATTCTATGATTCCACTGTAAAATGAAAATGAGCAAAATAAACTGCACCCGAAAACCCAGGTATATATTTAGAGAAATTAGTTCTTACTTTGAACATTACTAAAACGTTAAAAAAAAGGGTTGGAGAGTTCAGTACTGTCAAGTTAAATCACAATTATTTAATTTATAGAAATCATTTTTTTTTTTAATAAATGTTTTATTAAAGTTTTTCCAATGAGCATTTTTACATAACAAAAATCGAAATACAGATAAAAATAAAAAATAACAATCAACATATCCCAAAGCTTACAATGAAACTACTTACACAACAGAATTTTTTTTTTTTTAAACAGAACAAGGTGGGTTTTGTCTCCATGCCCAACTCACATTATATCAACAGTACCCCCACCTGAACCCCCCCCCCCCCCAGGATGCTGCTGCTGCTGACACTTACTGCTCCCCTAGAAAGTCAAGGAAAGGTCGCCACCACCGGGAGAGCCCCATCAAGGACCCTCTCAAGGCGAACTTTATTCGCTCCAGGCTGAGGAACCCCACCATATCGCTAACCCAGGTCTCCACACCCGGGGGTTTGAGTCCCTCCACATTAGCAAGATCCGTCTCCGGGCAACCAGGGAGGCAAAGGCCAGTACCTCGGCCTCTTTCGCTTCCTGCACTCCCGGCTCCTCCGCCACCCCAAATATCGCTACTGTTGGACTCGCCTTCACCCGAGTGTCCAAAATCCTAGACATCACCCTCGCAATCCCCTGCCAGAATTCTTTAAGCGCCGGGCATGCCCAAAACATATGGGCATGGTTCGCCGGACTCCCTGCACATCTCGGGCACCTGTCCTCCACCCCAAAAAACTTACTAATTCTTGCTGCCGTTATATGCGCCCGATGCACCACCTTAAACTGAATTAAACTGAGCCTGGCACATGATGAGGAGGAGTTCACCCTGCCCAGGGCGTCGGCCCACAGGCCCTCATCCAACTCCTCACCCAGCTCCTCCACCCACTTGCCCTTCAACTCCTCCATTGAGGCTTCCTCCACCTCCTGCAGCTCCTGATATATGTCCGACATCTTCCCCTCCCCTACCCAGATGCCAGGCACCACCCTGTCCTGGATCCTACGCGGGGGCAGCAGCGTAAATGTCTCCACCTGTTTTCTAAGAAAGTCCCGAACCTGGAGGTACCTGAACGCATTCCCCAGGGGCAGGCTGAACTTCTCCTCCAGCGCCTGCATGCTAGGGAAAGTCCCGTCTATAAACAGGTCCCCCATCCTCCTAATACCTGCCCTATACCAGCCTTGGTATCCCCATCCAACCTACCCGGAGCAAATCTATGGTTATTCCGTATCGGGGTCCGCACTGAGGCTCCCTCCTCTCCCCTGTGTCTCCTCCACTGCCCCCAGATCCTCAGTGCCGCCGTCACCACCGGACTAGTGGTGTATCGCGCCGGCGGGAACGGCAGCGGAGCTGTAACAAGTGCCTCCAACCGCGGGCGCGCCCCCCCCTTCCCGGGCTACGCTCCAAGAATATCCTTTTGACTCGCGGAGTTTTATTCGCCCACACAAATCCCGTCACAATCCTATTCCCCGCTTAAAGAAGGACTTGGGGATGAAAATGGGGAGGCACTGAAATACGAAGAGGAACCTGGGGAGAACCTTCACAGTCTGCACCCGCCCCGCCAAGGAAAGCGGGAGCATATCCCACCTTTTAAACTCTCCCTCTATCTGCTCCACTAGCCAGGTTAAGTTGCGCCTGTGCAGGGCATCCCAGTTCCTGGCCACTTGTATCCCCAAGTACCGAAAGCTCCTCTCCACTATCCTGAGTGGGAGCTCCCTCAGACTCTCCTCCTGGCCCCTACCGTGGACCACGAACAGCTCACTCTTCCCCACGTTCAACTTATACCCCGAGAACCTCCCAAAGTCCCCCAGGATCCGCATGACCTACCCCATCCCCTCTAACGGGTCCGAAATATACAACAGCAGGTCATCTGCGTAGAGGGTGACCCGGTGCTCCTCCCCTCCACGCACCAGTCCCCTCCAATCCCCCGAAGTCCTGAGCGCAATGGCCAACGGCTCAATTGCCAGGGCAAACAGCAACGGGGACAGGGGACACCCCTGTCTCGTCCCCCAATGCAGCCTGACATATTCCGACCTTAGCCGATTGTGGACACACTCGCTACAGGGGCCTGATACAGCAGCTTGACCACCCTATAAATCCCTCCCCAAATCCAAACCTGCCTAGCGCCTCCCACAGATACTCCCACTCCACCCTGTCAAAGGCCTTCTCCGTGTCCCCCCACTCCGAGGGCATCATGATAATATTCAGGAGCCTCCTCACATTCGCGTTCAGCTGCCTGCCCTTAACAAAACCCGTCTGGTCCTCCCCAATCACTCCCGGGACACAGTCCTCTATTCTGGTGGCCAGAATTTTTGCCAACAGCTTGGCATCCACGTTCAGGAGCGATATCGGCCTGTAGGACCCACACTGAATCGGATCCTTCTCCTTCTTCAGGGTAAGCAAGATCAATGCCTGCGACGTTGTCAGAGGGAGGATCCCTTTCTCCTTTGCCTCATTGAAGGTTCTCATCAGGAGCGGGCTCAGCAGCTCCGAGAACTTCTTATAAAATTCTACGGGGAAGCCGTCCGGGCCCGGGGCCTTGCCCGTCTGCATGCCTACCAGCCCCCTGACTACCTCCTCCAACTCAATCGGGGCCCCTAGTCACTGCACCCGCTCTGCTTCCACCCTTGGGAACCTCAACCAGTCCATGACCGCCTCATCCCTTCCCCCTCCCCGGGGGGGTTCCGACTCGTATAACTTCCCCTAGAACTCCCTGAAGACTTCATTAACCCTCTCTGGGCTCAGCACCATGTTGCCTTCCCTATCCCGCACTCCCCCAATCTCTCTGGCCACCTCCCTCCTGCGCAGCTGGTGCACCAGCATCATACTCGCCTTCTCACCATACTCATAAACTGCCCCCTTTGCTTTCCTCAGCTGCGCCTCCGCCTTTCCCGTGGACAGCAGGTCAAACTCCGCCTGTAATTTCCAGCGCTCGTTCAATAGCCCTCCCTCTGGGGCCTCCGCGTACCTCCTGTCTACCCTGAGTATCTCTCCCACCAGTCTCTCCCTCTCCGCCCTCTCCTTCTCTCTATGGGACCTAATGGAGATTAACTCTCCCCGAATAACCGCCTTCAGAGCCTCCCAAACCACTGCCACCATCACCTCTCCTGTGTCATTCGCTCCCACATAATTCTCAATGCTCCTCCTTATCCGCCCACACACCTCTTCGTCCGCCAGCAGCCCCACACCCAGTTGCCAGAGAGGGCGCTGACCCCGTTCCGCCCCCAGTCGCAGGTCCACCCAGTGCGGGGCATGGTCCGAGACCGCAATGGCCGAGTATTCTCCTCCCTCCACCCTCGGGATTAACGCCCTACTCAACACAAAGAAGTCTGTTCACGAATAGACTTTATATACATGGGAGAAAAAGGAAAGCTCCTTCGTTCTTGGCCGCGTAAACCTCCAGGGGTCCACTCCCCCCATCTGGCCCATGAACTCCCACAAGGCCCCGTCCGCCGCCGGCCTCTTTCCCGTTCTGGACTTGGAACGATCCAAGCTCGGATCCAAGACCGTATTAAAATCCCCTCTCATAATCAGGTGACTTATCTCCTAGTCCGGGATCCTACCCAACACACGCCTCATAAAGTCCGCATCGTCCCAGTTCGGGGCATATACATTCACTAACACCACCCGGGCCTCTTGCAGCTTGCCACTCACCATTATATACCTGCCCCCCTTATCCGCCACGATGCTCCCCGCCTCAAATGCCACTCGTTTACTGACCAAAATAGCCACTCCTCTGGTCTTTGAGTCTAACCCCGAGTGAAACACCTGTCCCACCCATCCTTTCCTTAGCCTCGTCTGGTCCGCGAGCTTTAAGTGCGTCTCTTGCAACATGGCCATGTCCGCCTTCAACCCCTTTAAATGCGAGAACACGCGGGACCTCTAGACCGGCCCATTCAGGCCCCTCACGTTCCACGTGATCAGCCTGGTCGGGGGGGTAACCACCCCCCTCCATCCCGCCGACTAGCCATCTCCCTTTTTCGGCCAACCGCGTGCCCTCACCTCCCTCCTCCAGCTCTACCCCGGTGGCCCCCTCGCCCGACTCTCCATCCATACCCCTCACCTGGCTCCCCTTCAGTCAGCAAAACAGCACCCCTTCCCCGCCCCCCCAAACCGCCCGCACCCCCACCCGCTCCCCTGCCAAGCATCTGCTTAGCTCTGGTTTCCCCTCCATTGTGCTTCCGTGAGTCAGCTCACTCATGCTGACCCCGGCCGCTCCCACCTCTATATACCAACCCTTAACTTGTTGCCTCCTTCGGGCTGCCCTCCCCCCCCCCCCCCCCCCCCCCCCCCCCTGCTCCCCAGCAGGGTAGAGGGGCAAGCGCCACCTGGGACCTCCTCGTGCGCCGGACAGCCCGTCCCGGGCATTTCCCACCCCCTAGCACCAAACACCTGGAAAATAAAACACCTGGGAAACAAGCAAAACAAACAACAAAACCCCCAACAAAACTAGGGCAGACATGCCCATAAACTTATGCTTTACCCGCCGTCCTCCCCTCGGTCCCTCCCCACCCGCACATTTCACCCCCATACAACAGTCCCTTAGTTCAGGTCCAGCTTCTCCTGCCTGATAAACGACCACGACTCGTCTGGGGTATCAAAATAGTGGTGCCTGTCCTGGTATGTTACCCACAGTCTCGCCGGGTGCAGGAGCCCAAACTTCACCCCTTTACTGTGGAGGACCACCTTCGCCCAGTTAAAACCTGCACGCCTCCTCGCCAGCTCAGCTCCCAGCTCCTGGTAAATTCGGATCTCGCCATTCTCCCACTTACTGCTCCGCTCTTTCTTCGCCCACTGCAGGACTCGCTCCCGGTCTGCCAATCACTGAAACTGTATCACCATCGCCCTCGGTGTCTTGTTTACCCCCGGCTTTCTGGCGAGAACCCTGTGCGCTCCATCCAGCTCCAAGGGCCACGGGAAGGCCCCCCCACCCATCAGCGTCCCCAACATTGTGGCCACGTACGTGCTCGCGTCCACCCCCTCCGCTCCTTCAGGAAGGCCCAGGATCCGCAGATTGTGGCTCCGAGATCTGCACTCAAGGTCATCCAGCCTCTCCTGCCATCTCTTATGGAGCGCCTCGTGCGCCTCCACTTTCACTGCCAGGCCCAGTATCTCGTCCTCGTTCTCCGCCACCTTCCTCGTCACCTCCTTGATCTCCTTCTCCTGCGCCTTCTGGGTCACCACAATTCACTCCATGGAGGCCAGCATCTCCGTTTTCAGCTCCATGAAGCAGTTTTTAAGGAGCTCCTGCTGTTCTCTGGCCCACTGGGCCCACACCTCCCGATCCTCTCCGGCCGCTATTTTGTCCTCCCGGACCTTCTCGACCTTCTTCCCCGGGGTCGTACGTCTTCCACCAGCAAGGGGGGGGGGGCTCACCCACGGGCTCTCCCACGTCTGTTCCCACGCCGGTCCCTCCTGTTAACTGCCGTCGCCGTTCCTTTTAGCGGCCCGAAACACCGATCCCGGCGGGAGCTGCCGTTCGCGTAACCTAGCAGGTCATGGCCGCTACCGGAAGTCTAGAAATCACTTTTCTGAGGGTCACAACCACAAGCTCCCTGCATACTCAAGATATTGGCCGTGATTTCTCACAGCAGAGCAGACTCGCCAATGGCCGCCAGCGGGAACTTCTGGCCCCGCCAAAGTCAATGGCTATTTGTGTTGTTCACCATCCACACCGCCAGTGAACCCACCATGGAGGTCGACCTTGGCGGGGCCCAGAAGATGACAGCGGCGAAAAGGATCGGAAAATCCCAGCCATTGTCTTGTTGTGTGATAGGACAGTACAAATCAAGAAAAACGATGTGTTGGGAAAAGTTGTAATCTTACCTAGGAGTGTGACGAGTCTTTGATTACAGTATTTTGGATTATACAGCACCATTAACACGATGTCTGATGGCATTCTACAGATGTGTGATAACTAAATTAGCTGTCACTAAGGTGATCAAAAACCTCATTAGAGGTCATACTTTTGGCAGGTTTGAAAGGAGTGACATAGGTGACGTTTTGAGAAGGAAGTCCTTCCACTGTGCATCAGTGGTGAAGGGAGTGAATGTTGAAGGTTGTTGATGGAGTGCAAATCAAGCGGGTCGCTTTGTCTTGGATGGTGTCAAGCTTTCTGAATGTTATAGAATAGACATATTCCTACAGTGCAGAACGAGATCGGGTCTGCACTGACCCTCTTAATAGAACACCCGACCCAAGCCCCCTGCCCCGCCCTCTCCCCATAACCCCACCTAACCTGCACATCTTTGGACACTAAGGGAAATTCAGCTTGGCCAATCTACTTAACCTGCACTTCTGTGAACTGTGGGAGGAAACGGGAGCAGCCGGAGAAACTCACGCAGACACAGGAAGAATGTACAAACTCCACACAGTCTCCCAAGGCCGGAATTGAACCGAGGACTCTGGTGTTGTTTATCATAGAGTTTATCATAGAATTTACAGTGCAGAAGGAGGCCATTCGGCCCATCGAGTCTGCACCGGCTCTTGGAAAGAGCACCCTACCCAAGGTCAACACCGCCACCCTATCCCCATAACCCAGTAACCCCACCCAACACTAAGGCCAATTTTGGACACTAAGGGCAATTTATCATGGCCAATCCACCTAACCTGCACATCTTTGGACTGTGGGAGGAAACAGGAGCACCCGGAGGAAACCCACGCACACACGGGGAGGATGTGCAGACTCCGCACAGACAGTGACCCAAGCCGGAATCGAACCTGGGACCCTGGAGCTGTGAAGCAATTGTGCTATCCACAAGGCCACCGTGCTGCCCTCAGCAGTGAGGCAGCAGTGCTAACCACTGTGCCACCGTGCTGCCCAAATTTAAATTCCACCATCTGCCATGGTGGGATTTGAACCCATGTTCCCAGAGCATTTGCCTGGGCCTCTGGATTACTAGTCGATTAACATTACCTCTATGCCAACGTTCTCCCCCTTTTTGATGGAGCTGCACTCATCCAGGCACGTGCAGAGTATTCCAGCACACTTGTGTGCCTTATAGATGGTTGACAGAATTTGGGAAGTCAGGAGGTAAATTACTCTTAATTCCCAGCTTCTAACCTCCTTTTGTTGCTCAAGTATTTATATAGCTGGTCAAATTCAGTTTCAGGTCACGCTTAACATCATCAGTAGAGAAACGCTCAGTAATTGAGTGTGACAACTGAGAGTATCTGAATATGTTTTTTGTGGGCTTCAGCGGGAGGCAGTGATGTAGTGGTATTGTCACTGGACTCGTAAACCAGAGACCCGGAGTAATGCTCTGAGGATCCAGGTTCAAATCCTGCCATTGCAGATGGTGAAATTTGAATTCAATACAAATCTGGAATTAAAGTCCAATGATGACCATGAAATTGTCGTAAGACCCATCTGGTTTACTAATGTCCTTTAGGGAAGGAAATCTGCCGTCCTTACTCGGTCTGCCTACATGTGACTCCAGACCTACAGCAATGTGGTTGACTCTAAACTTCCCCCTCAAGTGCTGAAGGGCGCTGTAGTCGCACTGAAGGACACGGTAGTCGCATTGAAGGATGCGGTAGTCGCAATGAAGGACGCGGTAGTCACACTGAAGGGTGCTGTAGTCACACAGAAGGGCGCTGTATTCACACTGATGGGTGCTGTTGTCACACTGAAGAGGGCTGTAGTCACACTGAAGGGTGCTATAATCCTGGGCAAATTTCTCAACTAGTACATCAAGGAAGGAGAGATAATTTGACTGCTCCATTTCAAATGTGAATTTGAGCGCAGGATGGAGCCCATAAATTAAGAAATTAAGGAAATTATTACATTTAGATGTGGACTGAAATAGCACAAACAAATCATCCACATATGGACAATATGTAAAGGGTAGGAGGTAAGGTGTCATAATAATAATCATCTTTATTGTCACAAGTAAGCTTACATTAACACTGTAATGAAGTTACTGTGAAAATCCCCTAGTCTCCACACTACGCCGCCTGTTCAGGTACACTGAGGGAGAATTCAGAATGTCCAAATTACCTAACAGCACGTCTTTGTGGGAGGAAACCGGAGCCCCCGGAGGAAACCCATGCAGACAAGGAGAGAACGTGCAGACTCCACACAGACAGTAAACCAAGCCGGGAATCGAACCTGGGACCCTCGCGCTGTGAAGCAACAGTGCTAACCACTGTCATACCATGCCGTCCATTCCATCAAAGACACATTCCTCATGTGTTCAAGATGAAAGCTGTGAATGTCTCTCTTTTTCAGCCATACTAATGTTCTCTATTACCAAGCAACCTTGTTGATTTTTCACAGAAATATTTGACTGTCTCAGAACTTTAGATGGAAAAATCAAAAGTAAGATAAGCAGTTGGAAAACTACCAATGAGCTTCACAAAATACTGAGGGAAAAACAACTAATCCTGTTCTACCTGTCAAGGGTACTAGCCAATAAAAAAGGAAAATAAGGATGAACCTCTCAAGCATTATTTGGTAATAATTGAAATGTCTAAGATCTAAAACAAGGGTTTGAACAACAACAACAAAATGTAAGTTGACAAATTTCACAAAGCATGGTTAAATTTAGCCAGCTTTTAATACCAGCCAGGTCAAAATGCCACAGCTGGTTACATAGTCACCTCTGAACCAGGAGGCAATGGTTTGAAAACCAAATTAGTCCAACGCTGAGAGACTGTATTATCATATTTTGGATGCGATGTTAAATGGTGGTTTTGTTTGTGTGCACATAAAATGTTCAACTGCGCTATTTCTGGGGTCCTGGGTAATATTTCTCCTTCAACTGATCTTCGTAATTATGCAATTTATAATTGCCACATTTGCTTGTGCAACAACAGGGACCTCTCAAAAGTAATTTGCTGATTGTTAAATATTTTGAAATTTCCTGAAGACTTGCTTAGTTTCTTTATAAATACAATTTTTAAAAAAAATTCTGGTTCTCTTTACCTGAGGGCCTCAGCCTCTCCCAAGAAACTGGCCTTAGACTTTAGTACCTTCTAGCGTGTGCTGTAATTATCTAGGTGAAGGCAGATTTGACAGTCTCAGCACGAGCGCTTATAATTGTCCACGATGCATCCGTCGCAATAAGTGCGCTGAACAGGTCAAATGCTTCTCAACAATTTCCTCGTATCTTTTTAGCTATTCTTTCAAATCTATTTGAAGCAAGTTTTATTCAGGTAATGGTTGTATTAAGGTTATCTTGAAAGAACAAAATATTGATTTTGTGTGAGAGGAAAGGAGATGTATTTCAAATATGATGGACCTTACGAAGTGCACATGAGTTGCAGTTTTTGCTTATGTTAAAATTATAATCACTGGATTTCCGGTGGGGCTATGAGGGAGTAAGTTGCGTATTTGGTGGCTCCCACTCTGGCCGGACTTTTGGACCATTCCCCCTGACTTTTTTGTGTTTTTGAGCGCTGGCTTTGAAGACAAAGTCAATTTGGCACTGGTTCCTCACATCGGTGTATGGAACGAAGAACCCCAAGGGATCGAAAAGGGAGAAACAAGAAGACAAGCAAGGGCTGGGTGGAGGTTGCGGCAGAAGGCAATATGGCTGATGTTCAGACCCCTGCTGTGACGGCCCAACCATCAACGGAGGAGTTGATGCAGGTCATTCAAGAGGGCTTCGCGAGGCAGAAACGGGACTGTCTTGATCCGATAAAGGAATCGATCGATCGGCTGGAGCGCAGGCTGGATGCCCAGGATCGGACGATTCAGAAGCTGGAGAAAGCGCTGGCGGACCAGGAGGGGCACCAAACGGTGGTTGAGCTGGAGGTGGGAATGATGAAGGATCAGCAAAAAAGCCTGCTGGAGAAGGTAGAAGACCTGGAGAATAGAACTCGCCGGCAGAACTTACGAATTGTCGGTCTCCCGGAGGGGGCTGATGCTGGCGCGTTTGTGGCGAGTATGTTTCAGAAGCCTCTGGGGGAGGGGGCTTTTCCCCGACCGTTGGAGGTGGACAGGGCGGACAGAGCGCTGGCGAGGAAGCCGTGGCTGGGGGACCCCCACCCAAGGGCGATAGTGGTCCGGTTCCACAGGTTTTTGGACAAGGAGTGTGTTCTCCAGTGGGCCAAGCGTATGCGGAGCTGCAAATGGGACAACAGCATTTTGCGTGTCCACCAGGATCTGAGTGTGGAGGTGGCCAGAAGGAGGGCAGGCTTTAACCAAGTTAAGACGATGCTGTTCAAGAAGCGTGTGAAGTTTGGACTGTTATACCCGGCGCATGTTCACCTTTGGTTTACAGGCCACTGAGCAGAATCAATGCGACTGCAACATGCGCCAGGCTCAGCTTGATCCAATTCAAGGTGGTCCACCGGTCCCACATGACAGTGGCCCGGATGAGTAGATTCTTTGGGGTGGAGGACAGGTGTGTAAATTGTGCGGGAGGACCTGTGAACCATGTCACATGTTCTGGGCGTGTCCAAAACTTAAGGGATATTGGCAGGGGTTTGCGGACGTCATGTCCAGAGTATTGAAAACCAGGGTGGCACTGAGTCCAGAGGTGGCAATTTTCGGGGTGTCGGAAGACCCTGGAATCCAGGAGGAGAAAGAGGCAGATGTTCTGGCCTTTGCTTCCCTGGTAGCCTGGAGATGGATACTGCTAGCTTGGAGGGACTCAAAGCCCCCGAAGTCAGAGACCTGGCTAACTGACAGGGCGAGCTTTCTCGGACTAGAGAAGATTAAGTTCGCCTTGAGAGGGTCACTGTTAGGGTTCACCCAGAGGTGGCAACCATTCATCGACTTCTTCACGGAGAATTAATCGGCAGCAGGGGGGCGGTTAGGGTAGAGTAGAATAGGGGTCAATTAGGCGGGTCTTGGCGGGTTGGGAGTCGGTGACTGCACTATGTTTATTGTTCTTTGTACATTGTTTTTATACTGTTGCTGTTTGTAATACCAAAAATACCTCATTAAAATTGTTTATTTTTTTAAAAATTATAATCACTGTATAAGCTTCAAGCTGAAAGAAATTGAGGACCCGATATAATCCTAACTGACCTGGCAGGCATGTGATATGTTCAAGTTGGATGCCTGTTTCACACCCTTTCTGATGTTTTTTAATGTTGTTTACTTCTGCCATCGACCCTCTTGACATTCAGGAGCATCTCCGCACATTTACAGGCTGTTTATCAGAAGTTGTGTTAAATTCTGTTCATCTTTGGTTGGGCCACAATCTCAGTTCTGATCTCCATATCGTAAAATGGATATAGTAGCATTGGAGAAGGGTCTAAAAATATTGACAAGGATGATGCAAATTTATAACGATCCAATGTCACCACATCCTTCTTCAAATAAAAAGATCAAAACTGGACACAATACTCCAGATGTGGTCTCACCAACAGCCTTTACAATTGCAACAACACTTCTCTACTTTTATACTCCAATCCTTTTGCAATAAACGCTAACATTCCATTTGCCTTTTTTATTGCATGCTGTATCTGCATTCTGACTTTCTGCGATTCATGAACAAAGGCACCCAGATCCCTCTGCCCAGACATATCTTGAATCTGCTTTCCATTTAGATATTTTGCCTTTCTATTTTTTTGGTCAAAATAATTAACCCACACTTATCTACATTAAACTCCATCTGTCAAACTTTGGCTCAATCTCCTAGCCTATCTATATCCATCTGTATACTCTTGATCTCCTCTTCACTGCCTGCTTTCCAACCTATTTTGGTATCATCTTCAAATTTTGCTATATTACACTGTATCCCTGCTTGATTATCATTTATATAAATTGGGAACAGTTGATGTCTGAGGACTGAGCCCTGCGGCACCCCGCTAGTGGCAATCTGCCAGCCAGAGAAGGATCTGTTTGTCCCAACCCTCTGATTTCTGTCAGTCAGCCAATCCTCAATCCAATCTCATACTCTACCCCCAATCCTCTGCGATCTCACCTTCTGGATCAGTCTTTTAAGTGGCACCTTATCAAACACGTTCTGGAAGTCTAGCTATACCACATCCACAGGTTCCCCATTATCCACATTGCTGGTTACCTCCTCAGAGAACGCAAACCGGTTTGTCAAGCATGACTGACCCCTCATAAAACCATGCTGACGATGATGGATTGAGCTTTATCTTTCCAAATGTTCAGTCATCTCAATACTGATTGATTTCAGCAACTTCCCCACCACAGAAGTCAAGCTAACCGGTCTATAGTTTCCTACTTTTTGCCTCCCTCCCTTTTTGAATAGGGGCGTCACATTAACATGTTTCTAATCCAACGGGACCCTTCCAGAATCCGGGGAATTCTGAAAAACCATAACCAATGCATCCACTATCTCTGCTGCCACCTCCCTTAATGCCCTAGGGTGCAAGTCATCAGGTCCTGGAGACTTATCTGCCTTTAATCCCATCAGTTTATTTAATACCGTCTCCCGAGTGATGGTTACTGCACCAAGTTCCTCTACATTAACTGTAGTTTTTGGAAAATTGCTATTAACTTCTACCATGAAGACAGAGGCTAAATATTGGTTCAGTGCCTCCGCCGTCTCTGAGTTTCCCATTATTACCTCACCATTATCGTCCTCTAAAGGGTCAACATTTACTTTAGCTATTCACTCCCTCTTTTTATATACTTATAGAAGCATTTGATATCAGTGTTTATGTTTTCTGCTAGTTTCCTTTCATCGTTCATCTTTGCTCTTTTGATTTTATTTTTAGTAGCCTTTTGCTGAACCCTAAAGTTCTCCAAATTCTTCAGCTTACCACTGGCTTTTTTTTAATAAACATTTTATTGAGGTATTTTTTTGGCATTGTAACAGCAGCAATATAAACAATGTACATAAAAATATAGTGCAAATACCGCCACCGTCTCCCACAGGTCCCACCATTACTTAACCCCCTAATCTACGCTAACCTACCGCCCTTCTGCTGACGGTTAATTCTCTGCGAAGAAGTCGATGAATGGTTGCCACCTCCGGGCGAACCCTAACAATGACCCTCTCATGGCGAACTTAATTTTCTCCAGGCAGAGAAAGCTAGCCATGTCCGATAGCCAGGTCTCCGACTTCGGGGGCCTTGAGTCCCTCCATGCTAGTAATATCTGCCTCCGGGCTACCAGGAAAGCAAAGGCCAGAACATCTGCCTCTTTCTCCTCCTGGATTCCTGGATCCTGCGACACCCTGAAAATCGCCACCTCTGGACTCAATGCCACCCTTGTATTTAATACCTTGGACATGACATCAGCAAACCCCTGCCAAAATCCCCTCAGCTTTGGACATGACCAGAACATGTGGACATGGTTAGCTGGTCCTCCCACACATTTTGCGCACCTATCCTCCACCCCAAAGAATCTGCTTATCCGGGCCACTGTCATGTGAGCCCGGTGAACGACCTTGAATTGAATCAGGCTGAGCCTGGCACATGTTGCGGTCGTGTTGACTCTGCTCAACACGTCCGCCCAAAGGCCCCCCTCTATCTCTCCTCCCAGCTCCTCCTCCCACTTTCGCTTCAGCTCCTCGATCTGCGTCTCCTCTGATCCCATATAAGCTCCTTTTATATGCCCGAGACGCTCCCCTCTCCTATCCATCCTCTAGAAACCACTCTATCCTGAATCCCCCTTAGCGGCAGGAGTGGGAAAGATTACCACTAGCTTTTGCAGTGTGATATACCCTAGTTTTTGCCTTGATGCCATTCTTGACTTCCTTGTTTAGCCATGGAACAATTTTTGTCCTTTTACAGTTCTGCTTCCTTTCAAGAATGCACTTTAATTGAGTAGTATTTAATATCTCCCTGAACATCCACCATTGTTCCTCAACTGTCCTATCCACAATTATCTGTCCCCAGTCTACTTGGGCCAACTCTATTCCTCAGGCCTGTAAAATTACTTCTGCCCAATGCTAAAACTCTAGTACGTCTTCTCTCGCTCAATTTAAATTTGAAATTCTAGCAGGCTGTGATCACTCCTTCCAAGAGGATCCTTAATGACAAGGCTATTTATCAACCATTCTTTGTTATATAATACTAAATCTAAAATAGTCTGCTTCCTGGTTGGCTCCATAACATATTGTTCTAAGAAACAATTCCTCATACACTCTTACGAAATCTCATTTGAGGCTACCCTTGCCAATTTGATTAATCCAGTCAATATGCATATTAAAATCACCCATGATTACTGTTGTGCCCTTCTCACAAGCCCTCATTGTTTCTTGGTTTATACTATGCTCCACTTTGGAAGTATTGGTCGGGGCCTGTAAATTTCTTCTACAAGGAGTTTTTTGCCTTGTTTTTAATTTCCACCCAGATCGGTTCACCATTTTGGCCCGTAGTGCCAATTTCATTTCTTAATACAGTCTTGATGCCATCTTTAACCAATAAAGCAACTCTACCTCCTGTTCCATCCAGTCTATCCTTTCGGAATACTGAGTACCCTTGGATATTCAACTCCCAGTTCTGGTTTTCCGGTTATCCTGCAACCATGTTTCAGTGATCCTCACCAAATCATACCCATTTGTCTCTATTTGTGCTGTCAGTTCATTGACCTTATTCCAAATACTGAGTGCATTTAGGTACAAGGTTTTTAAATATGCCATTAACCATTATTATACTTGTAGTTTAATCCCCACAATTTGCTACTTTAAAGTCCTTGTGACCACCCTATTTATCCTTTCCGCTAGAACACTGGTCCCAGATTGGTTCAGGTGGAGACCGTCCAATGGTACAGATCCTTCCTGTCCCAATACTGATGCCAGTGCCTCATGAAATGGTACCCCTCTTTCAGGCACCATTCCTTCAGCCACGTGTTTACTTCCCTAATTTTCTCATTCCTATGCCAATTTGCACGTAGCTTGGGGAGTAATCCAGAGATTATAACCCTTGAGGACCTGTTCTTTAATTTTGTTCCTCAGACTCTAGCTCATCAACTCTGAGCCGAAATTCCTCGAGCAACTAACGCTTGCTTCAGATGTGGTCACTGCAGCTCACAATGGGATCCGCAAGCTCATATGTCACGCACCTAAAGCACATTGCCTGCCCAGCCATCTCTAATTAGTTAATTAATTAGTTTTGTGGTATGTTTTTTTAAATGTAGCACAGATTCCCTATCAGCCAATTTGGTCAAAGCTTTCCTGTGTCGTCAGTTTTTTCAGCTTCAGTGGAATCCCGATACTCACCACTCCGATGCTCCACCCCCTTTGCAACTCCGGCTCCTCTCGCGGCCTTGGAAAGACCCAACAAAGGCAATCAAGATAATGAAAGGGTTTGATAGGGTAGAATGGAGGACACATTTCTACTTTTAGTGGACTAGAGGTCATAACTATAGGATTGTCACTAACGAGGCCAATAGGGAATTTTACCCAGACTAGTAACAATGTGGAACTTGCCGCCACATGGAGTAGTTGAGCCAAATAGGATTGATATATTTAAGGCGTCACGGTGGCACAGTGGTTAGCGCTGCTGCCTCACGGCGCCAAAGTCCCAGGTTTCATCCCGGCTCTGGGTCACTGTCCGTGTGGAGTTCACACATTCTTCCCATGTCTGCGTGGACCTCACCCCCACAACCCAAAGATGTGCAAGGTAGGTGGATTGGCCACACTAAATTGCCCCTTAATTGGAAAAAAGAATTCGGTAATCTAAATTTATTTTTTAAAAGGGTTGATATGTTTAAGGGGAGGCAGATGGGGGAGGTAATTTAAGGGGTGCTGATAGGGTGAGGGAAAATGAAGTGGAGGGAGGCTCATGCAGAGCATAAACGCTGGCGTAGACGAATTGAGCCAAATGGTCTGTTTCTGTGCTGAAGACGCAATGTAATCAAAAAAATTCAAGGCACAATTATCTTCTCTTTACACAGAAATCAGTCATCTCTATTTTATCATATACAGATTCCAACTATTATTTGAGAAATAAAAATAGGAAATGCTGGATAAACTCGGGTCTGGCAGCATCTGTGGAGAGAACTATTGTTTCAGACTTCCTCATTGAATATTCGTGCTACTGATGTTCTGCACTCAGTTCTATTTCAAAATAGTTTAACAAAGTCAACTTTTGTCCAGCCATGGAGCTCTTTCACTCCTGGCTCGACAATCGCACCCGCACCACTCATAAACAGAAGTGAGCACAACTATTGCCTGGACAAATCCGCTCGTGTGTGGGGGAAAATATTGACTGATAAGTTAATGCTCACTTTAACTGCACCTGAAACTCTGGTTTAGTTCACATAGAGGCGTTCTGAATTTGGAAAAGTACTGGGCTCCATCATTTGAGGGCACTGTTCCAGTGTTGTGTTATGCTTCTTCATGTAGCATAAGCTGCTTCCTTGATTTATACTCTGACAAAGGAAGGTTCAGACTTGGAGATAGATTTAACACATTTATTGAACAATTAACAATTCTCCTACTTGGGTTTGACTCTCCTGTTAATCTTACTATAGTAACTCAATCTAATTAACAATCCTTCTCTAATCCATGCAGTGGGTGTGATGCTGTGATCTGCCCCTGCGTCTCTCTGAGTGTGTCTATGGAAAGAGAAAGAGCATGTGTGCCCTGTCCTTTTATATGGGTAGCCCCCTTGTGGCAGTGTCACCTCTGGGTGTGTCTTGAATGCCCATTGGTCATGTCCTATCTTACTGACTTATTGGTTGAATGTCTGTGTGTCATGATGTTTCTGGTGCTCCCTCTAGTGTTTATTTAGTCCCAGTGTATTTACATTAACCCCTTGTGTATTTACAGTGTCCTCGTGTATCTACATTAACCCCTTGTGTATTTACAGTGTCCTAGTGTATCTACATTAACCCCCTGTGTATTTACAGTGATGCACATCACCACAGGTGTCTCATATGTTTCCGTAATTTCTCTCTTCCAGGATGACAATGACCAGGACCACTCCGATGGCGAGGACGTGGTGGAATCACGGAAGAAGCAGGTATGGACCAGGCACCCATTTTGGCTGCCAACTCTGCAAGACTAAGATAAAATAGCTGCCACTGCTGTGTGTGAGTGAATCATCCATGTGTTAGTCCTCTGTAGGGAGAAGTCTGGGCATATTAAACATCCCTCTCATTTTTTCCTGTCTGCTTATCGATCTGCTCAGCTTCATTCGAGTGGTTCTGTTACTGGAACTAGTAATCCAGATGCCTGGACTATTGAGTTCAAATTCCACCACATGAGCTGGGGAATTTAAATTAATTTAATGATACAAATTTAGAATAAATTATTAGTATCGGGAATGGTGACCGTTAAATGTCCAGTTGTCGTAAAATCCTATCTCATGATTGATGCCCTTTCGGTGAGGAAATCTGCTTACTGAGCCTGGTTCACCTGTTATTCCAATCCACAGCAATGTGAATAACTGCCCTCTCAAATGGCCTGAAAACGATTCCGTTCATTCAAACTGGTAGAAAACCAATAAGAATAAAACCACTCTGGCCACTTGACATCGACCGAGGTTCCAAACATGACAGAAGCACAAGACCAGATGACCCTGCAAAGTTCTCCTTATTAACATTTGGGGATTTGTGCCAAAATTGGCAGTTCTGTCCCATGGACTAGTCAAGCAACAGCCCGACTCAAGTCATACTCACTGAATTTTTCAGCCTGTATCCCAGACTCCTCCCTCGCCATCAGCAGGACAGATTCACCATAGGACCCACACAGTGGTATAGAATTGGGAGAGAATTCCCCCAGGAGTCCTCAACATTGACTCCAGACCCCATGAAGTCTCATAGGATCAGGTCAAACATGGGCAAGGACATCGTCTGATCACCACCTACCATCCCCCCTCAGTTAATGAATCAGTAGCCCTACAGAATGAACATCACTTGGAAGAAGCAGTGTGTATGGCAAAGGCACAGAATGTGCTCTGGGTGGGGACATCATTGTGCATAGGGCGGCACGGTGGCACAGTGGTTAACCATGCTGCCTCACAGTGCCAGGGACCCAAGTACGATTCCGCCCTCGGGTGACTGGAATTTGCATGTTCTCTCCAGGTCTGCGTGGGTTTCCTCTGGGTGCTCTGATTTGCTCCCACAGATGTGCAGGTTAGGTGGATTGGCCATGCTAACTTGCCCCCTTAGTGTCCAAGGATGTTTAGGTTAGGTTAGGTTACAGAGATAGGGCGGGGGAGTGGGCCTAGGTAGGGTACTCTTTCAGAGGGCCGGTGCAGACTCGAATGACCGAATGGCCTCCTTCCTACACTGTAGGAATTCTATGAGAAACAGCATGACTGACAAGTGCTGAAGGATATACCTGCCAGTAGGTGGTTAAGGAATGAACACCAGGGGAAAACTTTGACCTTGACCTCTGCAATCTTCTTGTTGCAAATGGTAGGAATGACCTGCACAGTCCTTGTGGAAATGAAGCTCCGTCTTCACATTGAGGATACTGTCCCTTGTTCTGTGTGGCTCTGCCACCCTCCTAATGGGATAGATTCCGAACAAATCGAGCAACTCAAAACTGGGCATTATGTGTCCCATCAGTACCTGTAGCGTTGTATTCAACCACAATCTATAACCCCAATGCCTGGCATTACAATCAAGTCATGGGACCAATCCTGGTTCAATGAGAAGTGTGAAAGAGAATGCTATGCGCAGTGCCTGCCATATTTGAAAGTGAGGCACCAACTTGCAATGCGGTTGCACATTCTCCTCCTGTCTGCATGGGTTTCGCCCCCACAACCCAAAACATGTGCAGGCTAGGTGGATTGGCCACGCTAAATTTCCCCTTAATTGGAAAAAATGAATTGGGTATTCGAAATTTTAAAAAAACTTGCAATGCGGTGACATGAATGTGGAAAAGCATGTCAAATACAAAGCTCAGGGATACCTCAACGAATGAATCAGATCAAAACTTTGCAGTCTGCCACACAAAGTCATGAATGGTGGCGGACAATTAAATAACTAATAGGAGATGGAGACACCATGAATATCCCCATCCTCAATGATGGGGGAGCTCAGCACATCAGTGAAAAGACAGGTAGCATTTTCAACCATCTCCAGCCAAAAGTGCCAAGTGGATGACCCATCTCTGCCTTCTCCTGAGGTCCCCAGCATCACAAATGCTAGTCTTCAACCAACCTGACTCATTACAAGTGACACCAAAAACGACGGAGTACACCATTTAGATCAAAAGCCCTGACAACCATCTCAGCCGTACTGCTGAAGACTTGTATTCAGAACAAGTTGTTTCCTAGTAAAGTTGCTGCAGTCATTACAAAACTGATATCTACCTAACAGAATTGAGAATTACCCAGGTATGCCCTGTCCACAAAAAGCAGGACAATTCTATTCTTGCCGATTAATTAAATGAAATGAAAATGAAATGAAAATCGCTTATTGTCACAAGTAGGCTTCAAATGAAGTTACTGTGGAAAGCCCCGAGTCGCCACATTCCGGCGCCTGTTCGGGGGGGGCTGGTACGGGAATTGAACCATGCTGCTGGCCTGCCTTGGTCTGCTTTAAAAGCCAGCGATTTAGCCCAGTGTGCTAAACCAGCCCCATCTGCCTCATCTGTCTCACCCCAAACATCAGCAAAGTGATAGAAAGTGTTATCAGTAGTGCACTCAAATGACACTCAATCGTCTGCACACTAGTGATCAGTTTGGGTTCTGCAAGAGCCACTCCATTCCTACAGCCTTGGTCCAAACATGAACTCCTTGGGTGACGTGAGAGTGACTGCCCTTGACATCAGGGCAGTGTCAAAGGGGAAAACTCTCCATTAAGATATACAAAGTAAGATAGCTGTGGTTATTGGGGATTAATCATCTCCGTCCCAGAATCTTACTGCAGGCATTCTTAGGGTAGTGACCTGAATCCAACCATCTTCAGCTGCTTCATCAATGATTCCCTCCATCATAAGGGCAGAAGTGGAGATGCCAGCAATTCCTCAGATGAATGAAACCCACATGCAGCAAGATCGGGATAACTTTCAGACTTGGGCTGATAGGTGGCAGATAATAATCGTGACTTTAAAGCCCACCCCCATCCACATCCCAACACAAACTCGCAATTGTTTGGGTTAAAATGCCTCTCCAGCTTTTCTTTCTGTATTATATGTATGTTGACTTCACACTGAATAGAATCCATTCTTACAATGAGTCAGCATAAAGCAAGGGTTCATAGCAGCAGTAACAACATACCTTGATATTTCAAACACCTTCATGGTCGCATTAGCCGAACCAGACACCAAGCCAAATGTGGAAATACTTGGAGGTGGCTGAAAGCGTGGGTGAAGATATGGATTTGAAAGAATGTATTACAGGAGTAGAGGATGGTGGATGGATTTAGGGAGCGGATTCCAAAGAGGTGGTCCGAGGTGGCCACCAATGTTAGGGCAAAGGGAAGAGAAGGTTGGAATCTCAGGAATAGGGTGTATTTGGCAGGGGTAACAGGGGTGGTGAGATTGGGAGAACGGTGAGTGACAATTGGTGATGTTGGGACAGTTTTGTAGGCTGGGAAGAGGTTGTAGAGAAGGAAAGAGGTAACTACAGAGAAATTTAAGCATGGATGAAAATGTTAAACTTGTGACATACAGGACCAAGCACTTGTATGTCGGTTGGTGGGGAGGGGATGAGGGGATGATGGACGGTGAAATCAAAGACTTCTGCCCCTCACACGGGAGGCTGTCACGTCTTGGACAGCTGCCGGCCAATCTAATTGGCCAGCCGTTCTCACATTCCTACAGCGACAGTGTTGCTGTGGACAGAAGCAGAAATGTAGGACTCTAATTCCGGGCACCCGTGGCCCAGGTAAGTTCAAGGGTCTCAGGGCAGGAAAGGCCAGGGGAGGGTCATTGGGGTCTCGAGAGGCTGGAAGGGGAGAGGATGAACGTCCGGAGGCCATTGGGCCTTAACAGGTGTGGAGCTGGGGTTCCCGACTTCAGAAGGGGGCTTCTGATGGAGGTGCCCTTCCCTGCCACCCTTCCCACCCAATATCTTACAGCTGAATTTCAGTCTTCCTCCACACAAGTGATATCCCCCTGCCAACTTATAAACTGAGGCAAAGTGGAAACTGCCTTAAGTGGTCACTTCAGGGTCCCAATTGAGGCAAGGGCAGACTTCGCTTCCGAGGCCTTGCCCATCCCAGCATAAAATCATGTATGCAAAAGAACCCAGAGGGAATTCCGTTTGTACGATTTCTCCACCCCCACACCTAAAAACCGGTGTAAATTTCTGGCTGGTGTTATTGTTAACGTTGTTCCCCTTATCACGATGCTACCTGACATACACATTTCCAGCATTTTTTGTTTTTAGTGACAATTTCCAGCATGCCCAGTATTTTGCTTTTTTTTTGATAAACTATTTTATTGAGGCATTTTGGCATAGTAAACAGCAACAATACAAAACAGTGTGCAAAGAACAATCAACATAGTGCAAAAACCAGCTTCCCTCCCACAAGTACCTGCCTAACTACCCCCTAATCTACGTTGCCCCAACAACCCCCCGGCTGACGATTAACTTTCCACGAAGAAGTCGATAAATGGTTGCCACCTCCGGGCGAACTCTGACAATGACCCTCTCAGAGCGATCTTGATTTTTCTCCAGACCGAGGAAGCTCGCCGTGTCTGATAGCCAGGCCTCCGACTTCGGGGACTTTGAGTCCCTCCATACCAGCAGAATTCGTCTCCGGGCTACCAGGGAAGCAAAGGCCAAAATGTCGGCCTCTCTCTCCTCCTGGACTCCCGGGTCCTCCGAAACCCCCAAAATTGCCATCTCTGGACTCATCACCACCCTTGATTTCAGTACCCAGGACATAACCTCCGCGAATCCCTGCCAGTACCCCCTGAGTTTTGGACATGCCCAGAACATGTGGACATGGTTCGCTGGTCCTCCAGCACATCTGGCGCACCAGTCCAAAGAATTTACTCATCCGGGCCACTGTCATGTGTGCCTGGTGGACGACCTTGAATTAAATCAGGCTGAGCCTAGCGCATGTTGCGGTCGCGTTAACCCGACTCAACGCCTCTGCCCATAAGCCCTCTTCTATCTCACCTTCGAGCTCCTTTTCCCACTTAAGCTTCAGCTCCTCAGTCAGCGTCCCCTCTGCCCCCATAAGTTCTATATATATATCCGAGACCCTCCCCTCCCCCACCCATCCACTGGACACTACCCTGTCCTGGATCCCCCTAAGTGGCAGGCGTGGGAAGGATGGAACCTGTCTGCGTAGAAAGTCCCGCACCTGCAAGTACCTGAAATCATTCCCCCTCTTGCCAGCCCAAATTTCTCCTCCAGCGCCCTCATGCTCGGGAAGCTCCCTTCTAAGAACAGATCCCCCATCCGCTCAATCCCAGGCCTCCGCCATATTCGGAACCCACTGTCCATATTCCCCGGGGCAAACCGATGATGCTCTCACTCCCCCCACGTGCCTTCTCCATTGGCCCCAGATCCGCAAAGTCGCCACCACTATAGAGCTGGTGGAGTACCGTGCCAGCAGGAGCGGCAGGGGCGCCATGACCAGGGCTGCCAGACTGATGCCCCTGCACGAAGCGGCCTCCATCCGCCCCCAAACCGACCCCGCTCCCACCATCCACTTCCTTATCATAGCTATGTTGGCCGCCCAGTAGGAATTACTAAAGTTTAGCAGCGCCAGCCTCCCTTCCCCTCGGTTCCTCTCGAGCATCACCCTCTTCACCCGCAGGGACTTCCCGCCCACACAAATCCCATAATCGTTTTATTGACCTTCTTAAAAAAGGACCGCGGAATGAAAATGGGGAGACACTGGAATACGAACAGGAACCTCGGGAGGATCGTCATTTTAACCGTCTGCACTCTCCCCACTCGTGTCAGTGGGATTGCATCCCACCTCCGGAACTCGACCCTCATTTGCTCCACCAACCGGGATAAGTTCAACTTGTGCAGCCGACTCCAGTCTCGCGCCACCTGTATCCCTAAGTATCTGAAACTGTCCCCTATTAACCTAAACAGCAGCCCCCTCAGCCGACCCTCCTGGCCCCTCGCCTGGACTACAAACACCTCGCTCTTTGCCATGTTCAGTTTATACCCCGAGAACCGACCAAATTCCCTCAAGATTCCCATGATTTCATTCATTCCAGCCACTGGATCCATCATGTATAAGTGCAGGTCATCGGCGTATGACGAGACTCTGTGTTCCAGCCCCTTCCAACCCCTAGAAGCTCTCAGGGCAATTACCAACGGCTCTATTGCTAGCGCAAACAGCAGTGGGGAGAGGGGGCACCCCTGCCTTGTCCCTCGGTACAGTCTAAAATAGTCAGACATCGTCCTATTCGTCCTTACACTCGCCTCCGGAGCCTGGTACAGCAGCCTAACCCAGTCGATAAAGCCCTGCCCGAAACCAAATCGTCCCAGCACCTCCCATAAATAGTCCCACTCAACCCGGTCAAAAGCCTTCTCGGCATCCATTGCCACGACTACCTCTACCTCCCTACTCTCCGGGGGCATCATGATCACATTGAGCAGCCTTCTTAGGTTGGCCACCAACTGCCTGTCCTTGACGAACCCGGTTTCGTCTTCCATAATAACGTCCGGCACACAGTCCTCAATCCTAGCAGCTAAGAGCTTGGCCAGTAATTTTGCATCTACATTGAGCAAAGAGATCTGCCTATAGGACCCACACGCGTCCGGGTCTTTGTACCGTTTCAATATTAGGGAGATGGTGGCCTGTGACATCGTCGGGGGTAAAACCCCTCTGTCTCTTGCCTCATTGAAAACCCTAACCAGCACTGGCTCCACCATCTCAGAGAACGTTTTGTAGAACTCCGCTGGATACCCATCCAGCCCCGGGGATTTACCCGATTGCATGGCCCTCAAGCCCTCCAATATTTCTTTGGTCCTAATCGGGGCCCCCAGCCCGTCTACCAACCCCCTACCCACTTTTCGGAAGGTCAGTCCATCCAAAAAGTACCTCATCCCCTCCGGCCCCTTGGGGGGTTCCGAGGTATAAGGCTTACTGTAGAAGTCCCTGAACACCTTGTTCAGCCCTGCCGGATCATCCTACCAAGTTTCCCCCCCACAATCGACTACCTTCCCTATTTCCCTGGCTGCCTCCCACTTCCTCAGTTGCTGTGCCAGCATTCTACTGGCTTTCTCCCCATGTTCGTAGATCGCGCACCTCGCCTTCCTAAGCTGCTCTACTGCCTTACGTGTGGACAACACCCGAAACTCCGTTTGTAGCCTCTGTCGTTCCCTTAATAGCTCTGCCCTTGGGGTCTCTGCATATCTGCTGTCTATCTGTATGATCTCCTTTACCAGTCGGTCCGTTTCTGCCCTGTCCGTCCTGTCCCTATGTGCTCGAATTGAGATCAGCTCCCCCTCTCACCACTGCCTTCAGCGCCTCCCACAGCACCGCAGCTGAGACTTCTCCTGTGTCGGTGACCTGCAGGTAGTTTTGCATACATTTCCTCACCCTCTCACACACCGCCTCGTCCGCCAACAGACCGACCTCCAGCCTCCATTGAGGATGCTGAAAGCTTTCCTTACAGACCTGCAGATCAACCCAATGTGGAGCATGATCCGAAATAGCAATCGCCGAATATTCTACGTCCGCCACCCCCGCCAGCAAATCCCTGCTGATGATGAAAAAATCAATTCGGGAATACACCTTATGAACATGTGAATAGAACGAAAACTCCTTCCCCGTCGGCTGACTAGCCCTCCATGGGTCAACTCCCCCCCCCCCCCCCCCCCCCCCCCCATTTGCTCCATGAACCCCTTCAGTTCCTTTGCCATTGCCTGCACCCTACCCGTTTTTGAACATGACCGGTCCAGGCCGGGGTCAAGGACTGTGTTAAAATCACCTCCCAGAATCAGCCTGTGCGAGTCCAGGTCCGGTATCTTCCCCAGCAGCCTCTTAATAAAATCCACATCATCCCAATTTGGGGCATATACATTGACCAAAACTACCCTCACCCCCTCGCGCTTCCACTCACCATGACAAATCTGCCACCCCCATCCAAGATTGTGCTACCCACCTCGAATTGCACCCGTTTAACCAAAATCGTGACCCCTCTGGTCTTAGTATTCAGCCCCAAGTGGAAGACCTGGCTAATCCAACCCTTCCTTAATCTGACCTGGTCAGCTACTTTCAGATGAGTCTCCTGTAGCATAATTACGTCCGCCTTCAGCGCCCTCAGATGCGCGAACACTGCCCTCTTTACCGGCCCGTTTAACCCTCTAACGTTCCAGGAGATCAGCCTGGTTGGGGGGCACCAAGCCTCCCCCCTTCGCCGATCAGCCATCTCCTTTCTTGGGCCCGCCCCTAGCCCCTGTGACGCGCTTCACCTGGCCCGTCTCCTGGCAGCCCCCACCTCCGACCTCCATGTTCCCAAACCCAAGTCCCCCCCTCATCAGCAAATCAACTACCCCCCTTCCCTCTCCTAGCAACAACACCCTGTAACCTAACCCCTGCCATAAACTAGCTATACGCAGACCCCCCCCCCCCCCAACCTGGCTTCCGTAGACCAGCTCACCCAGCTGGCCTGGTGACTCTCGACTCCGGCGCCAACAAGTCTCCCACCTATTGTTCCCTCTGACCCATTCCCCCCGCCCATCGACACTACTTCCCCAAACCAGCCATCCTCGATCAATTGCTCTGAAAAAAAACAAGGAACAGAGAAAACCCGATACTAGTGCAATTCAAGTAATACAACCTAAGTAATAGGCACCTCCAACCACCCCCATCAGAACACAATAAGCCCCCAGCATCAAATACCTTAATTTCCCTCTTCTCCAGCAAAAACTCGAATACAAAAGAAAAAAAACAAGAAAAACATATAAACATCACTCAATAACTTTTTAACTTATGTCCAAAAGTCCTCAGTTCGGTACCAGCTCTTCTCTCTTGGCGAAGTCCATCACATCCTCGGGCTCCTCAAAATAGTGGTGCTGTCCCTCGTGTGTGACCCAAAGGCCGCCGGGTATAGCAGCCCAAACTTCACCTGCTTCTTAAACAAAATCTCTTTGACTTGCCTGTAGCCAGCCCTCCTTCTGGCCACTTCCACGCTCAGGTCCTGGTAGATGCGCAAGACACTATTGTTCCAATTGCAGCTCCGTATGCGCTTGGCCCACTGTAGCACCCGCTCCTTATCCAGAGATCTGTGGAACCTGACCACCATCGCTTGGCCCCCCCCCCCCCGCTCGCGGCTGCCTCGCTAGCGCTCTGTGTGCCCTGTCCACCTCCAACAGGCGAGGGAAGACATCATTCCCCAACAGCTTCTGGAACATGTCTGCCACATACGCCGCGGCAGCCTCTCCCTCAGACCCGTCCGGGAGACCAACGATTTTTAAATTCTGCCGACAGGACCTATTTTCCAGGTCCTCCACCTTCTCCAGAAGCCTTTTATGTTGGTCTTTCAGCCTCCCCATCTCCACCTCCACCACCGTTTGGTGACCCTCCTCCTCCTCCAGCGCCTTCTCCAGCTTCTGGATAATCCGATCCTGGGCATCCAGGCTGTGCTCCAGGCGCTCGATTGATTTCTGGATCGGGTCTAAACTGTCCCATTTCAGCGCGGGGAAGCCCTCTTGGATGACCTTCAGCAGATGCTCCGTTGGCTGGGCTGTCTGCACCGGGGTCCGGACATTGGCCATATTGTCCTCAGCATCAGCCTCCACACTGCCCTTGCTTGCCCACTTCTTCAGCTGTTTACGAGTCTTTCTGCTTCTTAATTCCATACACCTATATCTGGAGTCAGTGCCTGAGTGCTATGCCTTCAGATCCAGCGCTCAAAAGCACAAAAAAGTCCAGGGAAAAGGTCCAAAAGTCCGACCGGAGCGAGAGCCACCAAATGTGCAACTTACTCCCTCATAGCCGCCACCGGAAGTCCAGCATTTTGCTTTTATATTGTAGTTTGGGTGTGGATAATGGTGGGGTAGCAAGGTTTGCTGCAGGACAGAATGTAAAAATTGGTTTGAAATGAGTTGTGCTTTTTGGAGGATGGAGTTGGGAGGTGAGACAGGCAAGTATTGGAATAGTCGAGACTGAAGATGAGATAGACCTGAATGAGAATTCACATGGCAGATATGTCGGATTATAAATGTATTGTTTCTTGCCCTCAATTATTTTCAGTGTTTATTTATTTCTGATTTTGGTTTCATGATTTCTTTTTTTTTCCTTTTGCAGACTGAATATCTGACCAGGTAAGGATTCTATCTCTCTCCCTTTCTCATCCTATCAAGGCCAAGAATGATTCTGTCCTCACCTAACACCAAGGGATATCCTTTCTGGCCGGGGTCACTCGCTCATTTTTCCCTTCCCAAGTATTGGAACCACAAAATCTCAGCTGCTGTGACGGATACGATCTATTACCTCTTCACGGACCCTGGTTGAATAGGATGAGCTCATGTGGACTGGATATTCTTAATTTTCATCATCTTGTGACAGGTCCTTCTTAGTCTGCACGGTTTCGGATCATATTGGCTGATATATTTATCACTCAGGAGCCCCTCTGTCATGTCCAAATTTTCTTTCACGGTTTAACACAATTTTATTCGTAATTCACTTACTCTACAAAGTATGACTCCGGCTCACAGCTGAGCTTTAGGTTTTACCCGCAATTAGTAAAGGAGGCTGGCAGGCTACGATCACTCGATATGGATGTCTTCTCTCGGCTTCAAAACCCAGGGTCCTTTCTTCTTGTGATGGTTGTGCCTGGGGGGCTCCCAGGTTATCGCTCGTCATGTCCAAAAAGGCACACCTTTAAAGATCTCCATACTGTTTGTCCTTATATCACCACTCGTTGAGGGGATGTCCTATAGAACCCTCAGTTGAAGCTTTGAGTTCAGATGCTTTCCTAAGTGGTTACGTTTTGTTCACTGGTTGAACACTGATGAGAGGTTTAGTCAGCGTGGAGTGTTACTGAGACCGTAATTTTTGTATTACGGCAGAACTGCAACATGATCAGAATCAGATGGCTGATTTCAAGAGAGAACAGCAGTCAAGTCGATATAGTATGATCATGGCCTTGAAAGTTCTTTGAGAATCGGCTGTATCTCACATGGGCTAGAGGTGATGGTGTAAATGGCAACAAAAGTGGTGGTGTTTTAGAAGGCCGGTGTTAGTAGGAAATATATAGATTCCTGAAGTTTGTGGATGTAATTGGAGTACCTCGTGCTTTGTCCATCTCACAGCAATGAATTGCTTGCACTGGCAAAGTTGGAAGCACTGCTATTGCACTTTATACCTGGTTATTGTACCCTCTATCATTTGGCAGTGGCCGCAATGGACATGAAATTTGGATCGATACAGTACAATTTAAATTTGCTGCTTTATTTCCATCTATGTTTCTGTAACTTACAGGGGAGATACCACAGAAAGCAGCCAAAGGAATTTGTCAAACAAAGAAGTGACTTCGTATTTGGACACTGGCCTACATTCTACTCAAGGTCAGGCAGAGATTGAAACTGATAGGAGAGGCTACAGAAAGGTAAATTTGGGGCTCTGACCAGATTTTCATTCAAGAGCTAATGTTTATATCACTTCATGTCCTTGTCCCTCCTGCACCTTAATAGACCCTTCCAGAACTCTCTATTCCTTTAACTGGTGTTACAGTCCATAAAAACTGACTACATTTGAAAAAGTTACTTGAATTTCCAGTGACCAACTTCTAGAAATTATATGACAAGATTTCAACTGTCCCAAACAAATGAAAGAAACACTGCCTAGTAAGTGACTAATATTCTAACGACAAAAAGATAATCCATGTCGATGTTTTAATGTGACCGATAACTCTATTTGCATATACATAGAATACAGCATGCTCTCCACAGGATTGATTGGAAAGGTTAGAATTAATAGGAATAATTCACCGTCACTCTCCCAGCTTCCAACTGGTTCACATTTCCCTGTTTCGTCCAGTCATAATGTCGAATGACTGTTGAAATGCGCTTCCCTCAGGTTTGGGAAGATTCTTGAATAGAGGACCAGAACTAAGTTATTTCTCCTTCTAACCTCGACAGGGTAAATCTTCCACAGTATTTAGAGCACTAGGGGATATACCTCTTCAACCAGAGACCGCCCTCCCACCTAGTAGCTCAAAGGGGACGCATATCCTTCCTTTCACTGTTTAAAAAAAATTTAGACTACCCAATTCATTTTTTCCAATTTAGCAAGGCCAATCCACCTACCCTGCACATCTTTTGGGTTGTGGGGGTGAAACCCACACAAACACAGGAGAATGTGCGAACTCCACACGGACAGTGATCCAGAGCCGGGATCGAACCTGGGACCTCAGCGCCGTGAGGTAGCAGTGCTAACCACCACGCCATCGTGCTGCCCTTCCTTCCTCTCACTGTTGACCACACAAGCTGCACCCTTTTGTCTCTTTGAGACCACTCCCCTCTTTCTCTTTCTGTCTAAATAGAGACCGAAAGTCTGTCCACAGTCAGCACAGTTGTTCTTGCCTTTGTTTTTGGATGTAAAATATAATTTGCACTCCGATCGCTTTTGACCTGCTCCCCTCACCCCAGCACCATGTTAACAAAGCCACGCAGGTTTGTTCAGCAGAAATCTCAGCAAATCACATGACTCATTCCTCCATTTTAACATGAATTAAAGAGTCCGAAGCATAATCAATTTCTAAAACCTCACATTCATAACACTGGCCTCTGTTAAAAAATATATTTATTCATTCTGTGGTGCTGGGCTTCCCCATCATTAAGGATGGGAACATTTGTGGAGCCTCCTCCAGTGAGTTGTTTAATACTCACCTTTCACAACTGGATATGACAGGACTGCAGAACTTTGATCTCATCCATTGGTTGTGGGATGGCTTAGCTCTGTCTATCTGCGGGCGGCACGGTGGCGCAGTGGTTAGAACTGCTGCCTACAGCACTGAGGACCCGGGTTCAATCCCGTCTCCGGGTCACTGTCTTTGTGGAGTTTGCACATTCTCCCCGTGTCTGCGTGGATCTCATCTCACAACCCAAAGATGTGCAGGTTAGGTGGATTGGCCACACTAAATTGCTCCTTTAATTGGAATAAACTAATTGTGTACTCTAAATTTATTTTTGTAAAAGCTCTATCTATCTGCTGTTAGGCATGTAGCTTCGCCAGGGTGGCTCCTCATTTTTAGATGTGCCTGATGCTGTTCCTGGCATGCCCTCCTTCATTTTTCATTAAACCAGTTTATGATCCCCAACTTTAAACTAGACGCTGGAGTGAATGTAACAGTTTTACAAGACAATGAACTGTGGTTACCAATACAATCCCTGAAGCCAACAGAAACCTATCTATACAGTCCAGGAGGGGTCGAACTAAAAGTGAAGGGAAAGTTACAGGCAACACTCCAGTAGAAGGGTTGTTCTTTCAAGCCTGCCTTTTCAAGGAGAAATGTTTCTCATACATGATTCCCTTTTCCATCATAAACCTAACCCTAATCTATATGATGGTCACCGTTATCAAGGTCTATTCTAACTCCGATCTGGCCTGTCAGTTCCTGTTGGCAATATCAATTCCTCCAGTATTTATGCTCAAGTGAATTCCTTGATGTTATTTTGAGCAGTTTTGCTGATCAGAAATGTTGCTTGGAAAGTAAATGTTTCCGTCTTCCTCGGTAACAGCTGTACGAAGAGCTTCAAAGAAAGAATGTCCAATTGAGAGACCAGCTGCAGGAGGTGCAGATGCAAATCACACAGACAAAGCTGGAATTAGAGAAGGCCACACAGGTAAGCAAAAAGTCCCCACACAATGCAGCCTTTTGAATGCTTGGTTGAGTTAATTGTTAAGATTTAGTGGGATTAATGCAGCATTAATAGGATCAGGGTGAAACGGAGAACCTATCGCATAGAGCTCCAGAATTAGAGACAATTCGTTTGTGCCCCCCTTTGCAACTATCCTTTGGCTGTCTGCACAGTTGTAATGTTTTTTTTGTGCAAGTTCACTCATTTTTATTTTGCTACGAGTTACGTCCAACTTCTCCCATTTGAAGGGATTATAAGATTTGCACCATGTGCTCGCAAACGGCTTCCTTCTCTGAGAGAACCCAGGTGATGGTGTTGTGGGAGATAATCGAGAAAAGGTGTGCTATTTTTAAATGAGGAGAGCAGCTTGCAGTCTGAGATATCTGGGGAAGGTTGGCCAAGCAGGTGAATGCAGTTTCTTCAATAAATAAGTCAACCTCCCAGATGGAAGAAATTCACACGCATGGGGCGGGATTCTCCGGGAATTGGCAGGGCGGGCAAAAACGGCGCAGTGGAGTGGCGGGAACCAGTCCGGCGTCGGGCCGCCCCAAAGGTGCGGAATCCTCCACACCTTCAGGGGCTAGGAAGGCGCCGGAGCGGTTTGCGCCCCACCAGCTGGCGTGGAAGGCCTTTGGCACCATGCCAGCTGGGGCTGAAGGGACTCCGCCAGCCGGCGCGGGTCTGCACATGTGCGGGAGCGTCAGCGTCTGCTGACGTCATCCCCACGCATGCGCACATGGAGTCACTTCCGCACCGGGAATGGTGGATGAACATGGCCTCCGGTGCGGAAGGAATAGAGTGCCCCCACGGCACAGGTCCGCCCACGGATCGGTGGGCCCCGACCGTGGGCCAGGCCACCGTGGGGGCATATTCTGGGGCCAGATCCCCCCGCGACTCCCCAATAACCCCGGAGGCCGCCCGTGCCGCCAGGGCCCACCGGTAAGGGACCAACTCCAATTTACGCCGGCGGGAACGGCTACAGGCAGGCTGGACTTCGGCCCATCGTGGTCCGGAGAATTTGGGCGGCCCCGGGGCCCATTGAGTCGCGCCGGACCCCGCCATTCACCGAGGTGGACGGCGTGACTCACGCCATGCCGGTTTTTGTGGGGTGGGAGAATTTGGAGGCCGCCGGGATTCACGCCGACCCCCGGCGATTCTCTGATCCGGCAGGGTTCGGAGAATCCCGCCCATGATATCTGTTACTTATATTGCCAACTATACTCCTTCCCAGTATATTTCTATTGTATATCTACATTCATGGACTGCCTGTAATCAGTACGTTTTGTGTGAAATGAAGTGTGTCTTTTCTAACCCTTGGTGTGTGCATTTCATGTGCTAATTCAGCAGCAAGCTTTTGTGAGTTTAAAATAAAGGTGATTTATTCCCACACACCTACCCCAAAGTAACACAATGTCACACACACGTGCACACATAATACAGATAAAGACAGTGCACTTTCACAGATTATATTTAATTCAGTCTCTGATTCATGATTTTCAGCCATTAGGCCTGTGGCTGCTTGAACAGATTTGATGGTCTAAAATTGAAATCAGGATATGTTGTAAAGTAAAGGTTTCACAGTAGGTTACGAGATTTCTAGACTTGAATATGTAGGAGGTTACTTCTCCGGTTAACTCTGAAACTGGAATAGGTTAAGTATTTTAGTTGCATGATTACTTGCCCAGGAACGTCCATTCTGGAGGAAGATGATAGTTCAAGAAGGGAGCACTGGGTGGAGCTACAGCACAAGTGAAGATGAACAGGAAGTAGACTGAAGGGATTGCTCAAAGATAGCTTCATGCTGTTCCAGAATTTCTGCTACCCAGCAATTGCCCATACGGGAAAGTTGTTTTGTGAGCACCATTAGTTCACCTGAGACATTTACAAGTGTGTGAAAAACCATGCAAATTCTGACAGCTATATTGAAGGATTCTCCTACCTGTATCTGTGCAGTGGTTTAACTACATTACAGAATTGCAGTCTACTCTGGAATGTGTGAAATCTCTCGGGTTTAAGAAGTCTTACGGTACAATCAGGAGTGATCTAACCTTGGAGATATCAGGCTCCAATACCTTTGAACCATTCTCATTTGATTCCAAAACTGGGGGATAGCCTGGATAGCACCATAGTACAAAGTTTATGCAGGGATATTACAGGTACGACGGGGACTCTTATCAGTGACTCCTCATCCTTGGCCCATAACCATTCCACTCAGTGAAAGGTCACACAGTTTTCAAAGACCAGCAACTCCAATGGTGCCTGCCATTATGTAGACAAGTTACCCTTCTGAGGGAGAATACAAGCCCTGGAGACTTTAAGGAAAGCTAGCAGGTAGCCAATTCAACAACTTGAAAGAGAAGTGGGATCATTATTAAGAGATCCTCATCACACATTGTCATCCACGGGAAGCACTGGGAAAATAAAATCCCCTGATGCGCAAGTCCTATACGCTTTAGAAGTTGGAACAATGAGAAGTAATCTCATTGAAGCATGTAAGATTCTGAGAGAGCAGGACAGGGTGGAGATTGAACAACTGTTTCGTCTGGCTGGAGAGTCTAGAATTAAGAAGCATAGTCTCAAGGTAAGGGGACAACCTGAGATGAGGAATACTTTTGGTACTCAAATGGCTGTGAATCTTTGGAATTCTTTATCCCAGAAAGCAGTGGCACTCAGCCACTGAATAAACGTGAGGCTGAGATTGATGGGTTTTTGGTACTGAGTGGATCAAGGAATATGGAACCAGATGAAAAGTGGAATTGTGGTCAAGGATCATTTGTAGTCTTATTAAATGGCAGGAAAATCTCGAGGAGCTGAATGGCCTACCCCGCTCCTATTTCTTATGTTCTGAAACTCATTTTCTGATCAATAAATGTGGCAAATCTGCCCTTGAACTGGAGCACCCGGGGGAAACCCACGCAGGCACAGGGAGAACGTGCAGACCCCGCAGAGTGACCCAAACCGGAATTGAACCTGGGACCCTGCCACTGTGAAGCATCAGTGCGAACCACTGTGCTACAGTGCCGCCTTCAAACTCCTCAGATGTGCGAAAATATGCAACCGTTTGACTGGCACATTCAGCCCCCTCACATTCCATGTGACCAGCCTGGTCGGAGGGCTTTCCCCCCCCCCCCCCCACATCCCCGTTGATCAGCCATACCCCTTCTTAGGCCAGCACCCCACCCGTGACATACGACCCTCCAGACCCACCCCCGGAAGTGCACCTTCGCCACTCCCTCCCATATAATGCCCCAGCAACAATACCTTCGTCAGCAGCACCCCCCTCCCCCCCCCCCCTCCCCTTCACAAAACAACAACCCCGTCCCCCACTGCTACACTACCCACCTGATCACCACCCACTGCACTCCCGTTAATCGCCCGCCCAGCTAGCCTGGCAACCCCCCGCAAGGCACCACCACCTCCTACCCCCCCACTGATTCCCCTCCCCCCACTTGCTCCCCTCACAAGAGTGCAACAATAAACAACAAAAGAAAAACAATACAGGAATTACCAAAAAGAACAGGACCAAAGAAACCACATTCCTCTCCACCTCCTCCTCCACAGTTCAATGTCCTCCTTCACCTGCCAGTCCATTGTCTCTCAAGTATTCCGCCTCCTCCTCTAGTGTCCCAAAATGATGCTCTTTATTGCTAAAGGTCACCCAGAGGTAAGCCAGGAGCAACATCCCAAACTTCACCCCCTTTTTAAAGAGGGCAGCCTTCACTCGGTTAAACCTGCCCCCCCCCCCCCCTTCGCCAGATCCGGACCCAGATCCTGATACACTCGCAGCTCACTCCCCTGGCAGGTGCATCTCCTTGTCTGCCTCGCCCATCTCAGAATCTTCTCCTTATCTAGGAACCAGTGAAGACGCACCACCATTGCCCTCGGCGGCTCGTTCGCCTGCGGCCTCCTCATTAGCGCCCTGTGTGCTCGATCGACCTCCAGGGGCCGGCCAAAGTTTCCCATCAGCTTCTCCAACATTCCAGCCACGTACGTGGCAGCGTCCGCTCCCTTGATGCCTTCAGGCATCCCTACAATGCTTATGTTCTTCCTCCGGGAGCGGTTCTCCTGCAGCCGCCTCTGGTTATCTTGCATTACTCCCACCTCGGCCGTCAGCCAAACCCTGGGACTCCAACCTCTGCTCCACTCGATCAATCACAGACTTCAACAGGTCTACAGCCTTGGCTACGACCTCATGGGCCTCTCTTCTCTACTGGCTAAACTTCTCACTTAAGAAGTCCACCAGTTGGTCCATCGACTATTGGGTAGGCGGCGCCGGTCCTGCACCCTCCGCCATCTTAAGCAGTGGCACACAAAGATTCTCCTGCTCCAGCTGATCCCTTCTTCTTGACCCACTTCTGGTCCTTGAATCCATCCACCAGTCCCACCCGTGGAATCCAACTCCCCTCTGACACGTACTAAAATTTTTTAGCCACACATCCACCCTCCAAACGGGGAAATGGTCCGAAAAAAACAGCCTCGAATGGGAGATGCAAAATGTGTGACCATTCACACCATGGCCGCCACCGGAGGTCCAAGTCCCACGAGGCTGCCTTCTGTGCAGTGCAGCACTTTTAGAGGTGCTACCTTTCAGAAGAGGCATTAATCTCAGGCCCGGACTGCCAACTCTTATAAACGTACAAGATCCCTACTTGCAGAAGAACCGAAGAGTTCTCCTCGTTGCCTTGGATAGCACCACTGAAAGAGGTAATCTGGTCACCATCACATTGATGTTTGTGGGAGCTAGCTGTGCACAAATTGACTGCTACATTTACAACAGTTATTATACTTCAGAACAATTTTAACTGGCTTTGGGATGTCCTGAGGTCATGAAAGGTGCTATATAAATAGATGGCTTCATTTTTCCTCTTTCTGTCTTATTTTTATAAATTTAGAGTACCCAATTATTTTTTTTCCCAAATTAAGGGCACTTTAGCATGGCCAATCCACCTAGCCTGCACACCTTTGGTTTGTGGGGGTGAGACCCACGCAAACATGGGAAGACAGTGACCCAGGGCCAGGATCGAACCGGGTCCTCCGTGCCATGAGGCAACAGTGCTAACCACTGTGCCGCCCCCCCCCCCCCCCCTTCCTCTTTCTGTTGACGTTTGGCTTTCTTTGGACAAGTTATGAAGTCAAACAATGCCTCGTCACATGCTGGGCATAACCGTGATCTTCGTGTACGGGCTCTAAGGCAGGCAGGGGCGACACGGTAACACAGTGGTAGCACAGTTGCTTCACAGCTCCAGGGCGCCAGGTTCGATTCCCCGCTGGGTCACTGTCTGTGCAGAGTCTGCACGTTCTCCCCTTGTCTATATGAGTTTCCTCCGGGTGCTCTGGTTGCCTCCCACAGTCCAAAGATGTGCGGGTTAGGTGGATCGGCCATGATAAATTGCCCTTGGGTTAGGTGGGGTTACTGGCTTACGGGGATAAGGTGGAGGTATGGCCTTGGGTAGGGTGCTCTTTCCAAGAACCGGTGCAGACCCGATGGGCCGAATGGCCTCCTTCTGCTCTGTAAATTCTATGATCCAGATCTGGTGAGGGCCCCTGCCAATGGCTTCCTCCCTTGTACACCCAATCCATGCATGTTACTTCAACCAGAGAACTGACAACACTTGCTGTCCTCACTCCGTAGAATCGGGGCGTCATTCTCCGCCGGCGGGAGTCTCCGTTCTGCCGGCACCGGGGGGTTTCCCGACGGCGTGGGGCTGCCCCACAATGGGAAACCCCATTGACCGGCCGGTGTTACGGAGACTCCCGCCGGCCGGTCAGCGCAGAAATGTGGCGGGGCGGGTAGGAGAATTTCGCCCTAGATTCTCTGCAGTGTAGAAGGAGGCCCTTTGGCCCATCGAGTCTGCACCAACCCTCCAAAAGAGCGCTCTACCAGAATATAAGAATGCAAGAAATAGAAGCTGGAATAGCCCCCAAGCCTGCCCTGCCATCCCATATGATCTTGACTGATCTGTGCCAGCCTTAACTTCTTCTCTTTGCCATTTCCCTATAGTCCTCTATTCCTTAATTGTAAAATTTTTTATTTTTTTTAAATATTTTTATTCTCCTTTTTCACACTTTCGGCCAAATTTACACCCAACAATAAACAACAATCAGTAACAAATGCAATGTCAATCCCCATATCAATAACAACGATCCCATCCTCCCACCAACCCCAAACATTAGCCCACATGTTAACATGAACAAATGACAAAGAGGAATCAGGAATCGCCCAAAGTCACCATTAAAATTAGAAAAATGTTTTAAAAAGACTCTCCCACAAGTGAACACATCTCATCATCTACCCTGTCAAGCCCTATCAAGGCCTTACATGTTTAAATAAGGTCACCCATCACTCTTCTCAACTCCAAGGCACACACACCCGGACTATTTAGTCTCTCATGATAGGACAACCCTCTCAGCCCAGGAATTAGCTTGGTGAATCCCCTTTGGATTGCCTTCAATGTTACTCTATCCTTTTTACACAAAGAGACCAACATTGTATGCAGTATTCCAGGTGAGGCCTCCCGAACACCCTGTATAATTACAACAAACCCCCCCTGTTTTTAAACTACAACCCGTCTGCAATAAATACCAAAATGCGTGTTTGCCTTCTTAACTATTTGTTGGACCTGCCTGCTAGCTTATTGTGATTCATAGACAAAGAGCACCTAGATCCCTCTTTACTTCACTCACCTGCAGTCTCTCTCCATTTAGATAATAAACTGCCTTTCGATTCCTCCTACCCAAGTGCATGACCTCACACTTCTCCACATTAAACCCCATTTGCCAGGTTTTCAGCCAACCTGTCTATATCCTGTTGCAGAATCACAATATCTTCGTCACAACATGCCCTTGCACCTATTTTCATATCATCAGCAAATTTGGAAACTTTACATTCTGTTCCTTCCCCCAGATCATCAATGTAAATACCAAATAATTTTGGGCCACCCTGTGGTACTCCACCAATTTCATCTTTCCACTCTGAAAAGGATCCATTTATTCCAACTCTATTTCGATGTGACAGCCAGTTTTCAATCCATGCACACTTCCTCCAGTTCCATGGGCTTTTACTTTATGCACCAGCCTCTTCTGTGGCAGCTTGCCAAATGCCTTTTGCAAATCTAAATAAACTACATCTACAGGTCCCCCTCTATCTACCCTCCCTGTTACATCCTCAAAGAATGATTTACCTGGCTAGGTTTGATTATATTCAGTTTTCTGAAGGCCCACTCTCCTTCCTGTCCTATCCCCATAACTCCGCGCATCGATCATGGCCAATCCACCTAACCGGCACATCTTCGGATGGTGGGAGGAGACAGGAGCACCCAGAGGAAACCCACCCAGACACAGGAGAATGTGAAAATTCCATACAGACAGTCACCCAAGGCCAGAATCGAATCTGGTCGCTTGCACTATGAGGGAGCAGTGCTAGGCACTGTGGCACCGTGCCTCTCATTATGTGCTAGGTAGAGATGGCTCTGCTCTCATACTCTCACACTCAGCATTTACAGCATGACATTTTTTTGATCTGACTATTTCTGCTTTGGTTTGATAGATGCAAGAAAGATTTGCAGACAGGACTGCCCACCTGGAGATGGAGAAGAAAGTGAGTACAGGATCTCCAAATTAATTCTGGGAGATGCAGACCACAGATAATTCTGGGAATAGGCACAGGGTGACAGACAATATTGGCAATTAGTCACTCTGGGAACAAATCAGAGTTTGAGGTGATGCTAGGAATGAGAATAGAGAAACAAAGGCAATATATTACGAATGCTGGAAATCTAAAATTAAAACAAAATGCTGGAAATACCCTGTATGAGGGGCAGCATCTGTGGAGAGAGAGAAACATTTCAGGTCGATAATCTTTCATCAGAACTATTTTATCAGAACAGAGAATGTTGTTTGTCAATCAGTTTCCAATCCACATTAGAAACTGAACAGCCATATAAATCCTATGGCCACAAGTGCAGGTCAGAGACTGGGAATTCTGCAGTGAGTACCTCACCTCCTGATCCCCTCCCCCCCCCCCCCCCCCCCCCCGAAGCTTGTCCATTACCTATGAGGCACAAGTCAAGAGTGTGGTGAAATACCCTCCACTTGCCTGGATGAATGCAGCTCCAGCAATACCCAAGAAGCTCAACACCATCCAGGGCAAAGAAGACTGCTTCACCAGCCCACAGTGGCAGCAGTGTGTACCATCTATCTATACCAAGCAACTTACCAAGACTGCTTCAAAAACACCTTCCAAACCTGAGACTCTGCCGCATAGAAAGATAAAGGCAGCAGGCACTTGGGAATAGCACCACCTGCATGTTCTGCACCAAGTTGCACACCATCCTTCACTACATCTCCATTCCTTCATTGTAGCCAGGTCACAATTCTGGAACTCCCTTCCTAACAGCACTGTGGTGTACCTACACCACATGTACTGCAGCGGTTCAAGAAGACAGCTCGCTATAACCTTCTCAAGGGCAATTAGGGATGGACAAGGAATGCTCACTTGCCAGTGACACTCACATCACGAGAACGAATGAAAAAAGACAGGCAGGTTTAAAGCCCCTCTCTGCTGAAGGATTTTATGTAAAATGATACTGGGAGATGTTATCCGATATTGAGACAGTCTAAGATGTTGCTTGTGAATTACAGACTCTGGGGGAAACATCAAAGTTGGCTCATTCACTATTTTAATTCCTCTAAGGGACTTTTAAACTTTGGTAAATTCACAGCCTATAAATTCGTCTAAAACTTTTCTGCGGAGTGAAATGGTTAAAAGTTTCTGATACTAGGATTATGCATAATATTAATGGTAAAACGATGGTACGCATAGAGGGATTTGAAGGCGAGGGCAGGGAGGAGGTGGATGCTGTTTTAGATTCACAAAATATAATGAATGGTGTACCTCATTCGTCGTATATAGAAATGATTTGGACATGGGAATAATCTTTAAATTTGCAAATTATTTGAAATTAGGAATCATGCCAAATTACAAAGAAAAATGCAGAAGGGCACAAATAGGTGAGAAGATGGTAATAAATGCAGGTCAACGAAGAGAAGTGTGAAGCAGACCATTTTGAGAGAATAAGTATATCCTGAAAGCGACTAAGATCTTTAAAGGTACATTGCTGTGGGTCTGGAGTCAGACCAGGTAAGAATGGCAGAGTTCCTTCCCTGAGACTGACTTTTCAGTTCCAGATTTATTAAATTAATTTAAATTGGCCGTGATAGGATTTGAACCGGTGTCCCCAGAGGATTAGCCTGGGTCTCTGAATTACTAACTATGAATTACATCACCACTATGCCCCCATCTCACATCAATTTATATGCAGAGGATCTAAACATCAAAGTGAGGAATTGATGTTAAATTTGTACATGCAATTGGGTAAGGCCACAATTAAGTCTACAAAGAACAATACAGCAAAGAAACATGCCCTTCGACTCTCCAAGCCTGCAGCATCATGTGTCCTATCTAGACCAACCGCCTGTGTCCTTCCATACCCCGTCTGTTCATGTGCCTATCCAGATAAGTCTTAAAGGTTGCTAACGCAGTGTGGACAATTATGGGCATACTGTTATGTAAAGAAATTATAGAAAAGGAACAACAAAGATTCACCATAATAATATCAAAAGAGGTGTTTTTTTGTTTTTTTTATAAAATAATTTCTGTTAAGGTTTTCATAAAATATCAAAAACAAAATGAAAAAGGAACCCAACAGGGTTAAGTACAAATCTCGGTCCAGGAAAGCAACCCTCCCTCCCCCCCCCTCCCCCCTGTACATAAATAATAAATTAACATTAACACCCCGACTTAACACAACTGGTATATACACCCCCCTGGACCCTCCAGTGTAAATAACAGAAACAGAAATAAAGTTACCCCCCCCCCCCCGAGTTGCTGCTGCCATTGACCAATGTCTACCGTTCTGCCAGGAAGTCTAAGAACGGTTGCCACCGCCTAAAGAACCCTTGTACTGACCCTCTCAAGGCGAATTTCACCCTCTCCAATTTAATAAACCCCGTCATATCGTTGATCCAGGATTCCACGCTTGGGGGCCTCGCATCCTTCCACTGAAGAAGAATCCTTCGTCGGGCTACCAGGGACGCAAAGGTCAGAATACCGGCCTCTTTCGCCTCCTGCACTCCTGGCTCCTCTGCCACCCCAAATATTGCGAGCCCCCAGCCCAGTTTGACCCTGGATCCTACCACCCTCGACACCGTCCTCGCTACGCCCTTCCAAAATTCCTCCAGCGCTGGGCATGCCCAGAACATATGGGTGTGATTTGCTGGGCTCCCTGAGCACCTAACACACCTGTCCTCACCCCCAAAGAACCGGCTCATCCTTGTCCCGGTCATGTGTGCCCTGTGCAGCACCTTCAACTGTATGAGGCTGAGCCTCGCGCATGAAGAGGAAGAATTCACCCTCCCTAGGCCATCTGCCCACGTCCCCTCTTCGATCTCCTCTCCCAACTCCTCCTCCCACTTACCTTTCACCTCCACTACCAAGGCCTCCTCCTCCTCCTGCATCACCTGGTAAGTTTCCGAGATCTTCCCCACTCCCACCCACCCCCCCCGAGAGCACCCTGTCCTGTACTGTGTGTGGCAGTAACAGCGGGAATTCCACCACCTGCCGTCTGGCAAATGCCCTTACCTGTAAGTACCTGAAGGTGTTCCCTGGGGGGGAGCCCGTACTTCTCCTCCAGCTCACCCAGGCTCGCGAACTTCCCATCCACAAACAGGTCCCCCAACTTTCGTATCCCTGCCCTGTGCCACCCCGAGAACCCTCCACCTGCTCTCCCTGGGGCGAATCGGCGGTTCCCCCGTATTGGGGTCCACGCCGAGGCCCCAACTTCCCCCCTATGCCGCCTCCACTGCTCCCAGATTTTGAGGGCCGCCACCACCGGGCTCGTGGCATACATCCTTGGAGGGAGCGGCTGCGGCGCCGTTGCCAGCGCCCCCAGACTTGTACCCACACAAGACGCCGTCTCCAGCCTCTTCCATGCAGCCCCCTCCCCCTCCATCACCCACTTGCGCACCATCGTCGCACTGGCGGCCCAGTCGTACCCACAGAGGTTGGGCAGCGCCAACCCCCCCTATCTCTACTCCGCTCCAGTAGAAGCTCACCCTCGGAGTCCCTCGCGTCCACACAAACCCCATTCTACTCCTGTTAACCCGCCTAAAAAACGCCTTCGGGATAATCACGGGGAGGCACTGGAACAGGAACAAAAACTTTGGGAGCACCGTCATTTGGATTGACTGCACCCTACCCACCAAGGACAGCGGCAACGCGTCCCACCTCTTGAACTCCTCCTCCATTTGCTCCACCAGCCTTGTATAATTAAGCCTATGCAGGGCCCCCCAGCTCCTGGCCACCTGGACCCCCAAATACCTGAAGCTCCTCTCCGCCTTTTTTCGTGGGAGCTCGCCAATCCCCCTCTCCTGGTCCCCTGGGTAAACCACGAACAGCTCGCTCTTCCCCATGTTGAGCCTGTACCCCGAAAAGTCCCCGAATTCCCTAAGTATCCTCATTACCTCCGGCATTCCCCCCACCGGGTCCGCCACATATAGCAGCAGGTCGTCCGCATAGAGCGACACCCTATGCTCCGTCCCATCCCGCACCAACCCCCTCCAGTTCCTTGACTCCCTCAGTGCCATAGCCAGGGGTTCAATCGCCAGTGCGAAGAGCAGAGGGGACAGGGAACACCCCTGCCTCGTCCCTCGGTGCAATCGAAAGTACTCGGTCCTCCTCCTGTTTGTGGCCACACTCGCCATCGGGACCTCTTACAACACCCTAACCCACCTGACAAACCCCTCCCCAAACCTCTTCAGCACCTGCCACAGGTACCCCCACTCTACCCTATCGACAGCTTTCTCAGTGTCCATCGCCACCACTATCTCCGCCTCCCCCTCCCTCACCGGAATCATGATAACGTTCAAAAGCCTCCGCACATTCGCGTTCAACTGCCTCCCCTTCACAAACCCAGTCTGGTCTTCATGGATGATCTGTCGCACACAATCCTCAATCCTCGTGGCTAAGACCTTCCCTAGCACCTTGGCATCTACATTTAGCAACAAAATCGGTCTGTAAGACCCACACTGCAGGGGATCCTTGTCCTGCTTCAGGATCAAGGAGATCAGTGCCTGGGACACCGTCGGGGGCAAAGCCCCCCCTCCCTTGCCTCATTGAAGGTCCTGACTAGCAACGGGCCCAACAGGTCCATATATTTTTTATAGTATTCGACCGGGAAACCGTCTGGCCCCGGTGCCTTCCCCGCCTGCATGCTTCCTATCCCTTTGGTCAGCTCCTCCAGCCCAATCGGGGCCCCCAATCCCGCCACCAGTCCCTCTTCCACCTTTGGAAACCTCAATTGGTCCAGGAAGCGGCCCATCCCTCCCTCCTCCCGTGGGGGCTCAGATCGGTCCACTTCCTCGTAAAAGTCCATGAAGACCCCATTGATGCCAACCCCACTCCGCACCACACTCCCTCCCCTGTCCTTAACTCCCCCGATCTCCCTAGCTGCGTCCCGCTTCCGAAGCTGATGCGCCAGCATCCGGCTTGCCTTTTCCCCATACTCATAAATCGCCCCCTGGGCCTTCCTCCACTGCACCTCCGCCTTACTGGTGGTCACCAGGTCGAATTCGGCCTGGAGGCTGCGCCTCTTCCTCAACAATCCTTCCTCGGGCACCTCCGCATACCTCCTGTCTACCCTCACAATCTCCCCCACCAGCCTCTCCCTCTCCCCCCCGCTCCCTCCGCTCCTTGTGGGCCCTAATGGAGATCAGCTTTCCCCTCACCATCGCCTTCAGCGCCTCCCATACCATCCCCACTCGGAGGTCCCCGTTGACGTTGGTCTCCAGGTACCTCTCTATACTTCCTCGGACCCGCTCGCTCACCTCCTCATCCGCCAACAGCCCCACCTCCAAGCACCACAACGGGTGCTGGTCCCTCTCCTCCCCCATCTCCAAGTTCACCCAATGCGGGGCGTGGTCCGAAATGGCTATTGCCGAATACTCAGTATCCTCTACTCTTGCTATAAGCGCCCTACTCAAAATGAAAAAGTCGATTCGGGAATAAGCCTTATGGACATGTGAGAAGAATGAAAATTCCCTAGCCCCCGGCCTTGCAAATCTCCAAGGGTCCACCCCTCCCATCTGGTCCATAAACCCCCTCAGCACTCCAGCCGCCGCCGGCTTCCTACCCGTCCTAGACCTGGAGCGATCCAGTGCAGGATCCAACACCGTGTTAAAGTCTCCCCCCATTATCAGGCCCCCCACTTCCAAGTCTGGGATCCGACCCAACATACGCCGCATAAAACCCGCATCGTCCCAATTCGGGGCATACACATTGACCAGCACCACCCTCTCTCCCTGCAACTTACCACTTACCATTACGTGCCTACCGCCATTATCTGCCACAATGCTCGACGCTTCGAATGACACCTTCTTTCCCACCAAAATCGCCACCCCTCGATTTTTGGCATCCAGCCCCGAGTGAAACACCTGACCTACCCACCCTTTCCTCAGTCTTACCTTATCAGCCGGATCAGGGGGCAATCCGCCCCCCTCCCCCGCCGACTAGCCATAACCCCCTCCTCGGCCAGCCACGCGTCCGCACCCCACACCCGGCCCGTTCCCCGCGGTGGTATCCCCCCATCTCAAACCCCCCCCCCCCCCACTCGCTCCAGCTCCCCCTTGACCATAGCAGCAGCAACTCGATTCCCCCCCCCCCCACCATCCACCCCCGGGCTAGGACCCATCCTAGCTGATTTACTCTCCCCCCCCCCCCCCGCCCCCATTGCACTTCCGCAGGTCAGCTGACTCCTGCTGACCCCGGCCACTCTCACCTCTCCTTTGACTCCTCCCATTGTGTGACACACATCCTCTCCCATTCCCCATCCATAGGCTCTCCCCCTCCCCCTTCCATTCTAAGCACGGGAAACAACCCTCGCTTCCCCGGCCCGGCCTGGCCCCCTCCAGTCTTCAGCGCAGGAAAAAGCCCGCGCTTTCCACCTACCCGGCCCCGTCACCTCTGACGCAGCTCCTTTTACAGGCCCAGTCCCCTCCCCTCCGACTCGGGCCTCCCCCTCCCCCGCGGTGCCCCATCTCACCGCCGGCCACCACCCCTGTTCCGTTTACCTACCCCCCTCCAAGAGCCCCCCCGACCAACCCAACCAAAACAGTGCCCAACCCGCCCCAACCACCCTCACCGACCCGAAAGAGAATAACACTGAGAAATAGAAACCAGGAGCAAAGCAAAGGCCCCCCCCTCAAAAAAAAAAAAACGTATCAACCGCAGTCCCCAAACGCCCATCCCGACCCTCAATCTGTGTCCAACTTCTCGGCCTGAACAAAGGCCCACGCCTCCTCCGGAGACTCAAAATAATGGTGCCCGTCCTTGTAGGTGACCCACAGTCGCGTCGGCTGCAACATGCCAAACTTCACCCCCTTCCTATGCAGCACCGCCTTCGCTCGATTGTACCCGGCCCTCCTCTTCGCCACCTCCGCACTCCAGTCCTGGTATATTCGAACCTCCGCGTTCTCCCACCTGCTGCTCCTCTCCTTCTTGCCCCACCTTAGCGCACACTCCCGATCGACGAACCAATGGAACCTCACCAGCACCGCCCGCGGAGGCAGCTTATCAATAGAAGCCTTCATCGGCTCTAGCAGGTCCACTTTAATCTCTCTGAAGCAGCGCTGGATACCCTCTTGCTGGTCCTCCACCCACTGCATCCACGCTGCCTGGTCTCCGCCCGCCGCCATGTTGTTCTTCTTCCCTCGCACCTTCTTCGGGTCCACCACCACCTTTTTAGTCACCCCGCTCCTAGTAAAAGCCATATACTATCGGGGAGCTGTTATAATCTCCTTCCCACACCGGGAAACATCGAAAAAGTGCCAATGGGGGCCCTGAAAAGAGCCCAAAAGTCCGTTTTTGCAGGAGCCGCCGAATGTGCGACTTAGCTCCGCATAGCCGCAACCGGAAGTCCCCAAAAGAGGTGTTTTGATACAAAGCGGGAGTTGAAGTTATTTTGGTGGAAACCCATTTGGATGGACCTATAAAGCTGTTCCAGATGATCAATGTTTTTCTATCTCGGGATAGATCATTTCCATGGGTTGGTACAAGTGGGTTTAGATTAAAGATTATCAGTAGCCAAATGAAGGGGAATGTTAGAAATATGCAGTACTTCCCCACAGGTGGCTGCCAAGGCACAAACTGGCAGGCAGTTTGGAAGGAAATTGGATAAATATTTGAAAGGAACAATGTATAAATGTTATGGTGCAAGGGCAGAAGAACAGATAATTCCAGTTGAAGAGCTAGCACCAAGCAAAGATGCAGTGAGCTTGAATAGCCTTTATTTCTACAATACTACATATTGACACTACGCTTTTCATGCCTCTGTACTGATTCAGGGTTCTTTTAACAGGAGCAGAAGGCTTTAGAAAGAAGAATTTCAGAACTTGAGGAAGAATTACAGGTTTGAGGCTTTTTTTCCTGTTGCATATTTGGTCTGAAATAAAAGAAGTCCTGTTAATGTTCAATGCCCTAAACGTTTTAACATTAATTCAGGTTTTAACAGATTTGAGAGCTGACAATCAGAGACTGAAGGATGAAAATGGCGCACTGATTCGTGTCATCAGCAAACTCTCCAAGTAATTGGCCTTCACTTCAACACTTGCACAAAGCTTTCTGGAGTGATGGGGTATACTGCCACTGGTCTCCATGTCTAGATGCTTGCCTTACCTTCTCTATCTCGAGGAAATGCTAATCAAGCCACGCCTATTGCTGTTACGGTAGCACCTGGACTACTGCCCCTGGGTAGTTTGGAAAGGCATGTTCATTGAACTGTATAAACGATGCTCGTAACCGATACCTGTATAGACACGCTGCTGAGGAACAGCACTGCTGTGAGGAATGGTTATAATGGGAGCCCATGATGACTACAACTGCCCAACCCAGCACACAAGGCCATTCTTCAGTCACATGACTTGGTGATGAGGGCATTTTGCTTCGATTTTGTGGATAGTTGAAGAAACGGATGCTTCATTAATCTGTTGGAGAGACGGAGCAAGCCAGTTCGGCTGGGCAGACTCTTCATATTGGGTTGTTTTATAAGGGAACGGAACAGAACACGTTTTAAAGCCATTTTTTAATGACTCCAGTATTCTTTTGATCGTCCGCTAAAATTACATGTATCAAAAGCCTCACCAGTTCCTCCATAGCACACGTCACTTAAGAGTCCCACCTTGCAGAGTTGTTCAGCATTATCTTCTTCAGGCTGTTTTATCCAAATGGTGAACTGAGAAATGGTGGTTAAGACCTCTCGCCCTTGCCCAGCACCCTTTGCCTCCCAAAAATGAGATGCACTTAGATTCATAACCCACTCTGTAAAGATTTTAGCTGGTTCGTAGCACTGCTACATTCAAGAGGGGCGGTAAAGAAAGAGAGAGAAAGCTGCAGAGGATTACGCTTCAACATGAAGGGATAGAACGCAGGCAGTGATAATGTATGCAGTGAGGTGTAGTTAAAAATAGCTGGAACATCAGAGTCATTGTTTAGACTCTGGTATGTGGGTGTCAATTGGCTTGTGTGAGCAGCAACTGTTGAAAGAATGATCCTAACATGGAGAGATTGTGAAACTTGTCACACTGTCATCCGGGACCAGCAAAGCTGCTGCTGCTGCTGACTGTTGAGATTGGCCATTATTTGAGGGGGAAGTAGAAAGGGTTAAAAGCTGTACGTACGGTGTACAGGCAGCTTTCTCACTGAGCTCCGCTTGCAAACTCTGCAGGTTGGAATTGCACTAATCTTTTCTGCCTCCTCTCTTCAGTATTTTTTGGTTTTTGATCTCTGCCCCAGTTTTAATCTCCTTTTTGCCCCTTTCTTGCCAAAAATAAATCTTCTCAGGTCTTTCCTGTCCCCCCCAAAAAAGCAATTGTATACAATCAGCACTTTCCACTTTCCTGGCCAAAGGGAAAGGAGCTAGTAGAATGAGCAATATAAACATAGCCATAAGAATGTAAAGTGGTACCAAAGAAATATCTATGTTTACAATGAGGTAGTATATCTTACAGATCCTCTAAGAACACAGCCTACAATTACAGGTGCTGACATAAAAGCCCTGACTTGTGCTCTTTCAAAACAAATCTCTAGATGATTGTGGCTGTGGCCCCAACATTGTTCCACTGATTTCAATAGCAACTTTCCACTTCCCGCAGGAGCATCTCCAAATGCAGTGATTATTATTGAAGGCATAGGAAGATCCCAAAAGCATTAACCAGAGAATTAACTAGTCAATCTGCTTATGGTGTTGGCTGAGGAATACTCGACCAGGGCACCAGAAAGGAGTAACACCTTGCTCCTCTTTGAAAAGTACCATGGGATCTTAATCGCCACTTGATCCATTGGAATGAGCAATTATATACTTGGTTCAACTTCTCATGCTGAGCATAACTCCTTGGCAGTGCAGCAGTCCCTCACTACTGCACCAGATTGTCAACCTATATAGGGCCTGGTTTAGCACAGTGGGCTAAACAGCTGGCTTGTAGTGCAGAACAAGGCCAGCAGCGCGGGTTCAATTCCCATACCGGCCTCCCCAAACAGGGGCCGGAGTGTGGTGACTAGGGGCTTTTCACACTAACTTCATTGAAGTCTACTTGTGACAATAAGCTATTATTATTATTCTCAAGTCCTGGAGTGGGGCTAGAACTCAAAATCTTTTGACTCAGACAAGAAAGCTACCAATTGAGCCAAGCCGACACTTAAGTAGAACATAAGCAAGACACTTTTCTTTAAATATATAAATACCTGTGATAGGAGTTTAGTGGTCTGTTATCCAAATTGATGCCTTGCTTTACACTAGGTGAGCTCCCTCAACACTAGGCCTCACTTCTGCTAGAAATTTTGACCTAATTGGTGCAGTAGTTTGATTAGAATGGGCATGAATTCAATCAAAAGATTGTTTGACGTTAAAATCTGGTCAGAGATATAATTATTTCTTTGGAAAATGTGTAGATCACTGCTAAACCCCAGTCAAACTACAGAGACAACAAACCATTTTAATAGGTTAGTCCAGCGGTTCCTGAGAACAAATATTTAGACCCCTGCTGTTACATTCTGCACTTTGAAAACCAGTAAGCTCTAACATTACAGTCCCTGACATTCCCTTTAGTTGGACTTGATCTTTCCTGGTCTCTTATGAGTATCCAATCAAACCCTTACTATTATGCTGAGGAATCTCATTCAAACAGCATATGGTAACCCATGTATGAAATGTAGTGACCTGGCACTTCTGTGAATTTCTGTCCTTTGGTTCGACGTCCCAGGAAGTTAGATTGTTGTCTTTTCACTTTTGGCAATCAAGCTTGGATTACAAACCAAGGAGAAGACTGGACATGGCTGCCTTAAAGTAACACCTGTGCATTTGCACCACCTAGTTGTTCACAGCACTCCCAACTTTGAGGACTTCTCTAGAGTTTTCAATCATGAGCCCTCATCCTTTGTTCAGCCACTGGCGGCTAGCTTCTCACAGTAAGGTAGAACACCAAGAATGTTCCAATTCTCCCCCACCCCCCATGGCAGGGCTGACGGGCCATTAAAATTTCTGTTTATATCGGCAGCACCGGAAGGTCTTGCCGGAAAAATGGGCTGGAAAATTACGGCCAAAATCTTTCTGCACTGTGTGTGATCAGCTGGTAAACTTCAGCAGCCAAGAGATTATTAGCCTTCTGTTGGCTGAGAAATCCCACCTTTTAAGAAGTGCATTGGTTCAAGGAAATGTTCTTAATTAGCTCACTGTTCACAAGAGTATCGCAAACATTTTATACAGAGTATATCAATTTTGTACACATGTTGGGATCAACAAGATTTGGAATTGCCAGAATCTGTGAAGTTATTATGGAGGAGGCAGTTCAGTAAAAGAAAGAGTGCATGATCATTGTATGGCACATTTAGAGGGCAGATAAAGGGGGGACTAAATCATTCAATGTCATGGTCTTAATGAGTCTATACAAAAGAACGAAGTGTGACTAAAACTCAGAGTTAATTTTTGAAGGCCTTACCAAAAGGGTTACATTAACTATGACCTTGCTAATCTTTTATTTATACAGCTGGGAAGATGACTGTCCTTATGTACTTGCCAAAAAACAGAGTGAAACCATGCAAATTGGCACTATTTCAGTGAAAATGCTGAGAGAGTGAAATGTCCCAAGGATGGGATGGAAGCCTTTTTCTCCCTGTAAACCATGGCTACTCTGCGCATGTACAGCTCTTGGTGCTTACCTGTTTATAGCCATTAGCCTCTTAACTTTGAAGGTGGAGTAGAGATCGTACATTTAGGAAAGGGGAGCAGGAATGGGGCAGGGGTTTCCTTCACACTGTGTGTACCGACGGGTAAACGCAGTACACATACGTCATCACTTGTGCAATAATGCTGTGTTTTATCTTTAATGCAATAATGTATATGTTACTTTTCTATATGCTTGCATACAAATTGCACAATGTCTTATTGTATAAAAGCCACAGATATGTTTGAAACCAGTTCTATATATTTCACCTTCTTTTCAAATGTAAACTTTATATTCTTGTACATTTGTATGTTAATATTTAAAAGAAAATTGTTGCTCACCAATCCACGTCAACCAATGGTTACAAGTTAATTTGCTCTTGGTAAATATGAAGCGAGACAAGCTTCATCCGTAAAGTGTCGTGATGACTTTCTCTCGGTTTTCTCAAGCTTGTTTGCTCTCGGGCTTTACCATCAGATTTGATCCTCACCATCAAACATGGCCTTCACTTTGACTCACCCTTCACTTTTGTACCCAGCCTTCACTCTCTGGCCTCTGAATTCTCACTCACAGTCCTTGTGAAGATACAGTGTTGTCTGCACCTTCCCTCCCTCTCGGACCAGGACCTCAATTTGGGATTTAGGCCTCCCTGCACGCCGCTTTATACCCGAACCCTCACTCTACCTGACTTGGATGTAACTTCTAAAAAGAAATTTGAATTTCCAGTCAATTGCTGAAAGGATGACATGATAAGTTTTTAATGTTTTAAGACTTTTACTGTAACAAAAGACAAAACACTTGACTAAACACTAAGAAATTTGTACTTTAAACCACAATACAGTAAATTCTCTGTTTTCAGCACAACTGAAAATACACTCCACAGATATACTTTAAACTGTCCTTTAAGTAGACATTCAATTTTACTGGAACCAGTTGAAGGTCATTCTTAGCTCCCCAGAGATTATTCCTCCAGTACAAGCTGTATCAATCTCCTGTGAATTTGGACTTTTCTATCCAAGCTCGGGTTCCCACTCACACCACATCTCCTTCAAGCCTATAAGCTGCTTTCCCTATCCTGGACTGGCAGTTCCTTGTCTGAATGTTTTTACGGGTATCTTAGTCCCTTCCCTCTGTAGGACCATTTCCATGGCAAGCTGAATCACATAGACCTTGTATTCTTGTAGAAATACTGATTAGCTATCCTCGAGACCCCAACTCTCTCTTATCTTGGAAGTAAATGAACAGTGTTAAAGCACAACCATTTACAACTTTTTTCTGGGACTAAGGAAGTTCAGTCTATCCACTGTTAGCATGCATGCTGCAGCGATCGTCTCCAAGTGCAAACAGCTTGCATACTTTACCCAGTAAAACAATTTGGGCTCTCTTTAGTTTCTAACAATCAAACTACCCAGGCCTGCTGTCACATGATCCTCTTCATTTCACTTTCAATTAAAGACACAGTCCCAACACACAACAATTTTCCAATCCTCATTATTGTAACACTGGGCCTTGTCTGCTGGTGTGGAAAATAGAAATGTCAAAAGCTTTTTTACATGAGAGGGAAGAAGATCACTCTTTAAAGGGTTAATTAGGGTAGGTTGAGATAATTTATCCTGTGTTTGATCTGGGAATGCATAATATTTTGATACTGAGTGTAAAAGTGAATATATATTCAGATCTCAGCACTGACATCCCTCATATTGATGAGCACAATATGCACCAAAAATAAAAATATATATTTTACAAAAAATAAATAAATTAAACAGACTTCTGTCTTAACCTATTGGCTGTTTTGCTGCTTCTGGTCTTTCTCTGTCTCTCTCTCGTGCTCTCTCATTCTCTGTGTGTCTCTGTCTGGCCTGGGAGCTACCTGGGATCTAGGAATTGTGTTAATGTGCTTTGACTAAATCAGATTTGTGGGTTCTTCCAAACAAACAAAGAACAATGCAGCACAGGAACTGGCCCTTCGACGCTCCAAGCCTGTGCCGACCATGGTACCTGCCTAAACTAAAACCGTCTGCACTTACGGAGTCCGTATCCATCTATTCTCACCCTATTCATATATTTGTCTAGATGTCCCTTAAATGTCACCAACGTACCTGCTCCCACAACCTCCCCAGGCAAGATGTCCCTTAGATGTCACAAACGTACCTGCTCCCACAACCTCCCCAGGCAGTGTGTTCCATATATTTACCACCCTCTGCGTAAAACATCTTGCCTCGCACATCAGTTCTAAACTTTTTTCCGCGCACTTTAAACCGATGTCCCGTAGTACTTGACCCTCCTACCCTAGGAAAGATCATCTGACTATCCACTCTGTCCATACCACTCATAATCTTGCAGACCTCTATCAGGTCACCTCTCAACCTCCGTCGGTCCAGTGAGAACAGACCGAGTTTATCTAACCTCTCCTCATAGCTAATGCCCTCCATACCAGGCAACATCCTAGTAAACCGCTCCTGTACCCACTCCAAAGCATCCACATCCTTCTGATAGTGTGCCGACCAGAATTGTACACAATATTCCAAATGAAGCCTAACAAAGGTCCTGTACAGCTGCAACATGACTTGCCAATTTTTATATTCAATGCCCCGACCGATGAAGGCCAGCATGCTGTATGCCTTCTTGACCACCTTATCCACATGCATTGCCACTTTCAGTGATCGTGGGCATGCACGCCCAGATCTCTCTGCCTGTCAGTATTCACAAGAGTTCTATCTTTTATGGTGTAATTCTTACACTGGTCTATTCGATAGTACTGTGCATTGTGGAATGATGTCGCTTTTTTTTAAGGATATTTTAGAATTGTTTGTTGATTTAATTGTTGTATTCTATGGTTCGGTAACATGGATGCCCTCCTTATAAACCCAGATTTTAATCCAGCCCAGATGGAATTTGTTTCTGCCCCCTGTCTGCAACAGTCTGATGCCAAATGAGCTTGTGCAGTCTAACCCCAGCTCTACGATAAGGCCCTTCAGTACACCGTTGTCCTTGCTGCAGGGGGCTAGTTTAGCACAGTGGGCTAAACAGCAGAACAATGCCAGCAGCGCGGGTTCAATTCCCGTACCGGCCTCCCCGAACAGGTGCCGGAATGTGGCGACTAGGGGCTTTTCACAGTAACTTCATTGAAGCCTACTTGTGACAATAAGCGATTATTATTAAAGGGCAGCACGGTAGCATAGTGGTTAGCACAGTTGCTTCACAGCTCCAGGGTCCCAGGTTCGATTCCCGGCTTGGGTCACTGTCTGTGCGGAGTCTGCACGTTCTCCCCGTGTCTGCGTGGGTTTCCTCCGGGTGCTCCGGTTTCCTCCCACAGTCCAAAGATGTGCAGGTCAAGTGAATTGGCCATGCTAAATTACCCTTAGTTTCCAAAAAATGTTAAGTGGGGGTTACGGGGAGAGGGTAGATACGTAGGCTTCAGTGGGGTGCTCTTTGTAAGGGCCGGTAAAGACTTGATGGGCCGAATGGCCTCCTTCTGCACTGTAAATTCTATGATTAATTGTTAGTCTCACACAGAAGCTGCAACAAGGTTTGTTAAACACTGAAAATATGATGGGCAAAATAGTGCAAAAGAAAGACTTGTATTTATATCGTGCCTTGTCATGATTCTCAAGAATGTTGTTGTAATGTTCGTACTCTCAGCCTTCCACTCTCCTACTGTCACCTTCACACTTGTTGCCATCACCCTTGACCTTTCCAGCTTCACTTTTCACCTTCCCTTTACAATACCTTAATCTCTCCACAACTCCCCACCTACCCCCATTACCCTGCATCCTGAGACTGACTAAATGTACATGTTATCTCTTCCTCCTGAGCTAATACCCGTCCCTATCAACATTCCCTGTTTGATCTGAGACCCACCCCACATCACAAAGGATGTAACAGTGGCTAGCACTGCCTCACAGCGCCAGGGACCCGGGTGTGATTCCAGCCTTGAGTGACTTTCTTTGTGGAGTTTCTCGCGCTCGTGTGTGTGCCTGTTTTCTCCGGGTGCTCTGGGTTAGAAGGATAGGGCGGGGGAGTGGGCCTCAGTAGAGTGCTCTTTTGGAGTGTCGGTGCAGACCCAAGGGATCAAATGGCCTCCTTCTGCACTGTAGAAATTCTATGATACATCCTTAGTGAGCCCATGACCTGCTTTATGAGACACTTGGTTATCCCAGCCTCAGCATGATCCACCCCCTATTGAACTGACCTCCCCAATGTGACGGTGACTGTTCCTTCTGACAGCAAACACCCTTAGATGGACCCACATGTGGATAGTACTGACTCTGCCCTTTCAGCCCTCATTTTCTTACCTTGATTGACCCCATCAGCACACCCACCACACAAAGGAGGTTAGACCCTTCCCTCTTTCACCCCTCCATGCCCCTGACCCCACTCCTCAAGGCAATCCCACCCCTGACTCACCCTTGCTGGTTCCCAGCCCCCATGCTATCTACTTCTTTCCCCATGCCACAGAATTCAACAAAGATAACCGCTGTCCGCACAACTGTGCAAAGCTGACTGGTGCACACCACATTTAAACAAACATATGCCGGTGTCACGAGATTCTTGTGCGCTGCTGACTTTATCTTGAAGGTAGAACATAATTGAAAAAGGTTTCATGCCAATGATCATTCATGGTATGCAAATTTATTACAAGTGGGAACCTGCCACAGGACAGCATGAGGCCTGACCGACCATAACATGATGCAGACTTCATCTCCGCATCTCAACCCATCATCGAGAAATTGAAATTTTAGCTCCTGCCTAATTCAGTCACCCCACACTCCACATTTCCTCCTCTTACAGACTCCATGACATCTCCCATTTGTGTCATTCTTCACATCGTCAGATACAAAGGGCTACTGAGAATCAGTAACGTTAAGTCATTAATATCAGCAGAAAACAAGAACTAAGAAATGTAAACAACAACAATTTTATTTATTCTTTCATGGGATGTGGATGTTGCTGGCAGCATTTATTGTCCATCCCTAATTGCCCTTGAACTAAGTTGTTTACTAGGCCATTTCAGTCAACCACATTGGTCACATCAGACCAGACACATTAATGGTTTGGCAGATTCCTGTCTCTAAAGGAGATTAGAGACATTTACAACAGTCATATTTAAACTTTTAATTTAGGTTATTTTATTGAATTCAAATTTCACATTGGGATTTGAACTCAGGTCCACAGAACATTATTCTGGGACTCTAGATCAATAGTCCAGTGATAATACCACAGTGCCACCTCCTCCCCTTATATTTAGATAGCGCATTTAATATATTGGAATGTGCCAAGGCACTTCACAGGAGCATTCTAAAACTACATGCGATATTAAGTCTGATGACCAAAAGAGTGGCTTAAAGAAAGAAGCAAGATTGAGAGGTGAAGATACATTGAGAGTCTATTCCAGAACTTGGGTCATAGGCGACTGAAGGCACGGCCAACAATTAGAATTGGTGATTCTCAAGAGGCCAGAATTAGGAGAGCACTGTTATCTCAGAAGGTTGTGGGGTTTCCAGTGGTTACAGAGATGAGGAGGGAAAGAGGCCATGGAGGGACTTGAAAATAGGGATGAGAATTTTTAAATCAGGAGAGTGGTTGATTGGGAGCTAATGTAGGTCACCGAGCACAGGGGTGATGGGGGAATGGGACAAAGCAGTATTTTAAATCATCTCAACTTTATGGAGGACAGAATGTGGGTGACCAGCCAGGAGTGCATTGGAATAGTCAAATCTAGGGGTACCAAAGGCATGAATGGGGATTTCAGCTGCAGGTGAGCTGAGAAAGGGGCAAAGATGGATGATGCTACGGAGGTGGAAATAGACAATCATAGTGATGGCACAAATATGAGGCTGGAAGCTTATTTTGGGATCAAATGTGATACAAAGTCTGTAATTAGACTGGTTTAATGTCAGACTGTTGTCAGGGAGAGGGATGGAGTCAGTAGCCAGTAAACAGTTTGGAGTGGGAACTGAAAACAACTACTTCAGTCTTCCCAATATTTAATTGGAGAAAATTTCCACTCTCCAGTACTGGATGTGGGATAAGCACCTGATAATTTAGTAAGAGTGGAGAAGCCGAAAGAGGTGAAGGTGCGATAGAACTGGGCATCATCAGTGGAAAGGATGCTCAACCTTTGGATGATTTCTCATGTAGATGAGAAATTGGGGGGGATTGGGCAAGGGTAGATCCTTGAGGGACGCCAGGGATAGGAAGGGAAGCCACTGCAAGTGATTCTCTGGCTCCAATTCAATAGATAAGAATAGAAAAGGGGAGAGTGGTTGCAACCACCTAAAACTCAGTGGAGAAATATTGAACTAAATGGTGTGGCCAACTGTGAGAACGTTTACAGGCAGGTCAAGAAGGATGAGAAAGGACAGCTTACCTACGTGCCAGTCACACAGGATGCCATTTGTGATTTTGGTCGAGACGTTTTGGGAGTGTGGCAGGGACGGAACGCTGATTGGAGGGATTCATAAATTGAATTCTGGGAATGATTTGGGAGGCAATAACACATTCCAGAACTTTGAAGAGGAAAGGAAGGTGGAGATGGGATGGTAGTTTGCAAAAACGTTAGGGTCAAAGATTTTTTTGAGACGAGGGAAGGTGATGCAGATTTAAAGGAGTGAGGGAAGTTTATAACCTAGACTAAGAGGAGGCAGGAGGGGAAGTTTGGTGGTCAGCAGTTCAGTGAGAATAGGGAATTGAGGATGGATCTCATGGACAAGATGAGCTCCGAGAGGGCATGAGGCGAGGTAGGAAAGAAGCTAGAGAAAGAGGCTTAGGGCAGGGGAGGTATTAAAGGAAGTTCAGCCTGGTGGGCTTGTGGAAGGGAGGGACTCGGCAAAGGCAGTTGATTGGTTGCCTTGATCTTTGTGACAACGAAGGCCATGAGCTCTTTGCACTATTTGGAGATGAGGGTGGAGAAGACAGGAGAGAGGGGTATGAAGTAGATAAAAGAAGCTGGGTTATCTGTCACTATAGGCCTGCATCCCTTTCATTTAAGGGAACAGAAATGAGGGCATACCAGAAGGGATAGTCGGGGTAAGATAGATTGATGGTTTTATTGGGGACTAGGACATTATTGGGAAATAATTGTTCCCATACTGAAGCAGGCAGGTTTGGAGCAAGGAAGGGGGATGTGGGTGCTGAATGATACAAGGAAGTGATCATAGATGGCCTTATCTGTAATTGATACAATGGGCTAATGAATCCCGAGGGTCTGATAACCCACGTCCGAAGGTTCTAAATGAGGTAGCAACAGCAATAGTGGGTGCACTGCTTATGCTTTTCCAAAATTCCCTAGGTTCTTGACTGGTTCGACAATGGATCTGAAATGGAATAATGGCCAGTTGATTGGACATCAGTCATCAGGAAAATGCTAGAATCTATTATTGAGGAAGTGTTAATAATGTACCGAAAAATGCATTGTTTGATTAGGTCAAGCCAACATGGTTTTAATAAGGAAAATTCCGTTTGACACATTTTTGAAGAGTTTGCTGAGGATGTAGCTAGTGGGGTCAATAAAGGGCAACCATTAGATCTTAGATTTCTGAAAGGCATTCAAAAAAGTGGAACATAAGAGGTTAAAATGCAAGATAAGATAAGAGTTGGGGGAAATATATTAACATTGCTTAAGAGATAAGGAGCAGAGAGTAGCAATAACGGGCGCAATTCTCCCATCGGGAGACTACGTCCCGACGCCGGAGTGTTTCACTCCGGCGTCGGAGGCCATTCCCAGCCCCCTATTCTCCCGCCTCCAGGGGGCTAGGAGCGGCACCGCGTCATTTACACGCTGGGCCTTGGCGCCGCGTAAATTACATCGTAAATGGCGCCAACCCGCGCATGCCCCCCAGTGCAGGAACCCCCTTGCCCCCCCACAGGCCGCCCCCCCCCCCCCCCCCAGCGTTCCTGCGCTGTTCCCGCCAGCAGCGACCAGGTGTGGATGGCGCCGGCGAGAACCTGTCGTGTTGGGCAGGCCGCTCGGCCCATCCGGGCCGGGGAATCGGAGCTCGCCCATTACCAACGGCAAGCGGCGATTCTCCCAGTGGCCAGCCGTGATTCGCGCCGCGCCAGTTTGTGGTGGTGGGGGGGGGGGGGGGGTCGCATGCGGGCGTCGGGATGGCGTGGCGGGACTCACGCAGCACCCGGCTGTAATTATTGAAGTTCTCTAGGGATCATTCCTGGGGTCTCAGCTATTTCCAATCTATACTAATGACTTTGATGAAGAGACTGAGAGTAATATATCTAAGCTCACTGACAATATAAAATTAGATGGGAATGTAAACTGAGGAGGACACAAAGTGGCTGCCAAGAGCTATAAACAAATAGAGTGACCAACAAGTTGGCAAATGGAATAAAATGTGGTTATGTGTGAGGTTATTCCCTTTGATAGAATAGCAAAGCAGAATATATTTTAAAAGGCTTGAAACCTCTAAATATTGATATTCAGAAAGACTTGGGGTACTCGTACGAGGAACACATATTTAGCATGGGAGTAGAGCAAGCAATTCAGAAAATAAATGGCTATTTTGCCTCTTGCAAGAGTACTGGGGGTACAAGAATAGGAAGTCTTGCTACAATTGTACAGGATTTGGTGAGGCCACACCCAGAGTACTGTGCTCAGTTTTGGTCTCCGTATCTAAAGAAAGATATACTTGCATTGGAGGCAATGCTGTGAAGGTTAATTTGGGATCTTGTACAACACTTTTAAAAGAAAATTTCCAATTAAGGGGCAATTTAGCGTGGCCAATCCATTTAACCTGCACATTTTTTGGGATGTGGGGGTGGGGCCCACGCAGACACTGGGAGAATGTGCAAACTCCATACGGAGAGTGACCCGGGCTGCGATTGAACCCCGGTCCTTGGCGCCATGAGGCAGCAGTGCTAACCACTGTGCCGCCCCAGGGATCCCTCGCAACACTTAAGAAGCATATAGATGAGCACTGGGAGTGCCATAGTATGTAAGGCTACGGTCCAAGTGCTGCAAAATGGGGTTTAGGAGCGATAGGTGCTTGATAGCCATCACAGACACGATAGGCTAAGGAGCCTCTTTCTGTGCTGTAAAAATGTATGACTATGCGATAGTTGTCTGATGATGAGAGGCTGAGTATATTGGGCCTTTCCTCATTGGGGTTTAGAAGAATGAGAGGTGATCTCATTGAAGCTAAGGTCCCAAAAGGGCTTGACAGGATAGACTCAGAGGTTGTTTATCCCTACTTTGGGAATCTGGAGCACGAGGATGCAGTCTGACGACAAGAGGTCGATGACTGAGATGAGAAGTAATTTCTTCATTCAAAGAGTTGTGAATTTTTGAAATTCTCCACCTCAGAGGGTTGTTAATACTCCATCAGAGTTTATTAAAGGCTGATATTTTTAGTCTCTCAGAATTAAGGGAGAATCCCTAGGGCAACAGTGGTTAGCACTGTTGCCTCACAGCGGCAGGGACTCGGGTTTAATTCTGACCTTCGGTGACTGTGTGGAGTTTGCACTTTCTCCCCGTGTCTGCATGGGTTTCCTCCAGGTGCTCCGGTGACCTCCCACAGTCCAAAGATGTTCAGGTTAGGTGGATTGGCCATGACCAATTCCTCCTCAGTGTCCAAAAAGGTTAGATGGGGTTACCGGGATGGGGTGGGGGAGTGGGCCTAGGTAGGGTGCTCTTTCAGAGGGTTGGTGCAGACTTGTTGGGCCAAATGGCCTTCTTCGGCACTGTAGTGATTCTTTGATTCTAAGCCAGTAGAAGGAACAGCTTAAAGCAGAAGGGGACACTTCACAAGCCTGAGGCGAGCAAACAACAGTGATAAAGCAGGCAGAAGGAAGCTATAGAACATCTACACACATGAGGCAAATGAAAGGAATGTGAAAACGAAGAAGCTCAGACCAGAAATGATGTAATGGAGAAGCAGCACCAACATGCACTTGAACTGACCGAGCAAGGTGTAACAGATACATGAGCCGGGATTCTCCGAAATCCCGGCCAAGTGTTGACGCTGGAGTAAATACTGGAGTGGTGTATGCCAGCGTCAACTGGCCTGGTCCAGTTCTCTGGATTTCAGGGGGCTAGACGGCACCGAAGTGCTGTGCGCTGCTCCGGCACCGAAAGCCAGCCCTGCATGGCCGGCGCGGCTCCGCACATGCACGCGACAGCCATCTCCGCGCCGGCGCATGCACGTGGTGGCCGTCTCCGCGCCGGCCCCCGAGCATTACAAACAGCAACAGTGTAAAAACAATGTACAAGAACAATAAACATGGTGCAATCACCGACACCCGACCCACCTAATTGACTCCCTATTCTATGCAACTCCACCGCCCCCTGCTGACGATTAATTTTCCACGAAGAAGTCGCTGAATGGTTGCCACCTCTGGGCGAACCCTAACAGTGACCCTCGCGAGGCGAAATTAATCTTCTCTAGTCCGCGAAAGCTCGTCATGTCAGTCAGCCAGGTCTCCGACTTCGGGGGCTTTGAGTCCCTCCAAGCTAGCAGTATCCGTCTCCAGGCTACCAGGGAAGCAAAGGCCAGAACATCTACCTCTTTCTCTTCCTGGATTCCTGGGTCTACCA